>NC_136811.1:41483478-41923478 GCF_951216825.1 Electrona antarctica
GCTAATGAACTCACAGATTGAACTGAAACACTTGCTAAATGTTTGTCAAATGTATTAGCATGAGACCAAGATGCAATTGATGGGACTCAAACTAGTGAAAATAGCCAATATACAAGCTCACAACACATTGTGAGTATTTTCATTTCTTCTTCTTATAAATAAACAAACAAACAAATAAATAAATAGGAATGGGAGTGAGTTACACCTTCAAATTAAACATAACTACTCTCCTCTAGGTGAAGCTTTAAAGAAACAATGGAATTGACTGCAACAGGTTTAAATAGCCTAAAGCAAAACTAATTCATCCTTTTAATTTATTACGAATCAAACGAGGAAACATGATCAAAATGACTTAATTACAAAATAGGACTGTATGATAATAGATAACTGATTGGTAATAAAATGTGTCACTTAAAAATGGTCATGGCCATGGGTTCAATCCCAGGCACCGCCAACTCAGCGTATGAGTAGCACGGCTTGATGTTGTGCGGTAAGTACTGGAAGCTGATGGTAGGTGTTGTGATCCACCTCAGCATTCCATCTCCCAGAGGTCTAGCGCATTGAAACGGGGTTAGACTCCTGCACCCTGGCTGATACAGACAATAAGCATCTCTCTCACTTACTTACTTACTTTAAAAACAAGTCCATAAAAAGATCTAATAGCAATTTTAGCTAGATATAGTAATGTAAAACAGGTGGTACCTCTCTGCCCGTGCGAACGCGAAACTCGTCCTCTCCAAACTCATCTCCATAATCATCTCCATTATATGACAGTGACAGGACTATAGACATGAAGGGGAGATGAGTTATCAATTTAAAAAATAGCAAAAAAAACAACAACAATATAAAATAGGCCTACTTAACATCCAATTCCAGTTCGGTAACGTTCCTCTTTTTCAAGATACTAGCCATAGCCATGTGAAGATTGCATATGCTGGTGGTACAGGTTAACATAACACAACTGTCATGAAACTGGTTAAAATTGTTAGATTTGTCACAGTCCATTTTACTTCAAACTGGACAATATACATTCAGTTCATGAAGTGATTAAGTAATTTCAGCAATTTTCTGTGAAACCAGTAAAATCAATTTAATACAGGAGTTATCACAAATGTAACCTGTGCTGAATAATAGTAAACAACACACCTTTGGTATTTATTTCTGACCATGCTGGCCGCAGTGGCCAGCATAAACATTACAAAATTGTAGAATATTTCTGCCCAGATATTAGTAGGTTGCTTACCAGACAGAGAGAGTAGTAGAACACCACCCAACAGGAAGATTAGCTTCATGACTCCACTCAAGTGTGTCTGTGTGCGTGTGATGCAAGATAACAGGTGCCTCACCTCATGGTTTTCATGATAATATATAGCTCTATGGTTTTCATCCACAGTTTCTGCTATGCCCGCCCTCCACATCTGATTGGCTGGATTGAGAAACACAGGTTCTGGTCAACAGAACACCCATTTTTCCATTGCAGGGCCATGAATCCAACACTGAATCCAAATGACACCGTTCTTCACTTTAAATTGAACTAATATCTTCAAGATCTAAGAGCTTTTATTTTCATATAAAACAACTTAGGTTGGGGGCGAACACAAAAAATAAAAACATGACATAAATAATAGTAATCACAGCCCCAAAAACAATAAGGAAAGGTTAAAACGAGTTAAGACCCAGAGCACAGCATACAATAACAAGGCAACACCAAGGCAAGGAAAGGCAACTGCAAGGTGTTAATCACTTTTCTTATTTAGCTGTCTTATAGCCTGGGGGAATGAGCTGCATGTGGCTGTTTTGAGGATCCTGGCTCATCATGGCAACAGTGTGAACAGGCGGAGTCTTTGATGACATTCCGGGATTTCCCGAGGCATGATTTTAATGAACTGCCAATTAACTGGTAACACAAAAGGTATGAAGAAAAACATTGTCGACAGAAACACAACATGTTGGCAAGTAGTATATGCAACATGTTACAAGAACAACTGAACAAAAAAATCTCTACATATCCCTTGTGGAATAAGTTATTTATTCACTGTAAGGCATTATTACAGTAAGGCACTGTAAGCCACTGTAAGGAATAGTGTAAGCCAGTCACTTGAGCGTGTCTGGTGAGTGCTTTCCCCCCCCAGTCTAGCAGCCAGCAAGTGGTGCTAGCTTCCCATCAATAGCCTTAAACTGGTGCCAGTTCCTATATCTCCACTCAGAGAGGAAAGACCAAACTATACAATTGAGTGCTGTAGCTTTCACCAGCTTTCACACAAGTGCTGAATGATAGACTGAAAGATGAATGGGTCAAGAGAAGCCTTTATTAACGACTCCACTATTAGTCTGATATTCTACTAACTTAAATGCTTCCGTGTGTCTGACTCTGCCTCAACACCTGGATGATACCAGAATTCCTCGACGTGGTCTTTGACACGGTCGTAGTTAGCCCTGTTTGGCCCAGACACCTGTTGAGTTTCAGACAAACATTACATCACTGAGCCAGTGAATAACAGCTTTTGGCCACACTTGAGAAAGTAAGGAGACAGAATATGAAAGATAAACTGAGAGCTGACACATACAAATCTGTAACAGGCTTTAGTAGTAGTAGTACTCTGCCATTATTGTCTTAACCCAATTTTTATCAATGGTAACGCACGCACGCACGCACCCATGCACGCACGCACGCACGCACGCACACACACACACACACACACACACACACACACAAATATATTTATTTATTTATAATTCTAATGCACCCGATCTTCATTTTGCATCTACCTTCAATGAGAGGGTTTTTTGTGCCATTAGTTTGGACGCTAATATCATGTGAGATTGTGAGTCTGTGACTGGATAGGTTAATACTGTCTTGAAGGTTGTCAGATGTCAGAGAGAGAGAGAGAGAGAGAGATGTGCCAGCTCACATTTCAAAATACATTTAAGTGTGAGAACACCCCAAAACTGTGTCAATTATAGTGCATGGACTGCATGGAGCCAAGTTCCTACTTCCATTCACGACAGCCCAGGTTGGAAACCCAACACGTTGCATTTCAATTTACACATTTTTATGCTGGTTGCGTGTTTCAATATGTCATCAGTTACAATTAGCTTTCCCTTGGCATTATAACTGTTTGGGCTGGAAAGCAGCATTACAATGCTACAATAATGTGTGCAGATTAGAATGCCTGCGCAAATTGTCATTGTTAGGCAGGCATCACAACTGTTTATGTTGTGTGTGACGTCAGAGAAGTTTCTGTCTTTCACAGAGTGTAGTGGCAGTGATAATTTATTTGACTCGACACTCATTAAAAATAAATCAAGATCATTAGTTGCTGATCTTCATCTGCACCTGAGCTTCCAGCTATAGCATTCTTATTCTATACCGTCCATTAAATTACTGTATTTACCCAATTTAACAACCTTGTTTGACTGGAAGAGTCATGGCTATGAGACAAACACCACTCACCTGCTCAGGTCCCACCCGACCTGTAGTGGACCTAGCCTTCAGTGGAATAACTCCCTGTGGGTATTTTCTCATCAGTGCATGCAAAGATGGTAAGCCCATGTTGCGTCAGGGAGACACGGGGGACTGGATAGGAACATTCCTTGGTCACAAAGGTGCTGTCTGGGGAGCCACTTTGAACACAGATGCCACCAAAGCAGCCACTGCTGCAGCTGATTTCACAGCGAAGGTGTGGGATGCAATGACTGGAGAGGAGGTTCTTACATTGGAACACAAGCACATTGTAAAGTCTGTCAGCTTTACACAGGACAGCAACTGTCTGCTCACAGGAGGAAATGACAAGGTACTGCGCATCTATGATCTCGGCAAGCCTGAAGCCAAACCACAGGAGTTCCCTGGCCACACTAAAGCTATAAAGAAAGCCCTGTGGTGCAATGGTGACAAGCAGATCCTCTCAGCTGCAGAAGACAAAACCATATGTCTGTGGGACAGGAATTCCGCTGATGCTGTGAAGACGCTGTCCTTCGACACGTCGGTGAGCAGCATGGAGGTTGTGGCTGATGGAGAGATTCTGGTTATCACCTACGGAAAGACTATCGCTTTTTACAATGCCCTCAGCCTGGACCTGATAAAGACTGTTGAGGCACCAACCTCCATCAACTCAGCTTCCCTTCACCCAAAGAAGGAATTCCTTGTGGCTGGTGGAGATGACTTTAAGCTCTACAAATATGACTACAGCACATTGGAGGAGTTGGAGTCCTACAAGGGTCACTTTGGGCCGGTCCACTGTGTGCGCTTCAGCCCAGACGGTGAGCTGTATGCTAGTGGCTCTGAGGATGGGACACTGCGTCTGTGGCAGACGGAAGTGGGGAAAACCTATGGCTTGTGGAAGTGTGTACGCCCTGATGAGCTAGCATCATAGAGCTCTGATCCAGTGTACAATTCCACTGTTGGCATCAAGGTCTGATGAAAGGGATAGAGAAAGAAAAACATTACAAGTGAGGAAAACATGAGAGATGAGGAAAGAACCGAACTTCACAAGTGAAAATTAATCTGGCCACACACACAAACTCCCTCATTCATCCATCCTTGGCTACACTGAAACGCCGCAAGTTAACTAGGGATGTCCCGATCACGTTTTTTTTGCTCCCGATCCGATTCCGATCATTTGATTTTGAGTATCTGTCAATACCAGTTTTTATATTTTTATAGACTACTTATGCCATATCACAATACAATATCCAAAATCACAGACCATATCCAGTCCCATGATATAATATTGATACTAGGGATGTCCCGATCTCGTTTCTTTGCTACTGATCTGGTTCCGATGAATCTGATCATTTAAAAATGATGTGATCATCCCCGATTTTCGATCATGTGATCAGATCGGGACAACCCTAATTTTAAGACACTGGGGAGCAGAGCCATCTAATAGAAGAGTTACGAAATTGAAGGGGCGGAAACCGAGCGCTCGAGCGCTGTTCATTCAGCCTGAACTGAGACAAGCTGGAGTTGGAAATACATTGTTTTTAACGAGGGCGGCGCAAATAAGAGCTATTTTAAGCATGTGTGCAACATGACAACTGTTTTAAAGTATTGTAAAGTAACAACTAAAGTCTCTTTAATGTTTATGTTGTACTATTACTACAAAACAATCTAAAATAAAGGGATTTAAGATCATTAAAGCTGGGCTGTTGCCTGAGTCCAATGCATTTCTGCCTACTTCCGGTCCAGGACTTGTCCCCATTCTCAATAGAGGATGTAGGAGAGCCGCCATTGGACTGGCCCCATGAAGTGAATGCAGTTTCCGTAACTCTGTATATCTAAGGCTCTGCTGGGGAGTAAGTGGCACAAGGTCTCTTTATAGCTCCAGCATGCTTGAGCACACTCGTATGTTTACATTAGGTGTTACACTAAATGTTTACATAAATTCTTAGAAGCTTGAAGCTTCCTTAGTCAACAACAAGGCAACACTATTCCTCTTTTTGCAGCTCAAGGCGCTAGACTGTTTCTCTAGACAGAAGGTAAAGAAAAAGGCTGCACACTCGTAGCCACGATGCAAAATGTATTTAAAAAATCACACCCGTGTGAAGTGAGGGGCGCTCTTGTCATCATACATCATCATACATCCTCTCATTCCAGGCAATCACAATTTGCGTCCCCACTTTTGTCTTCAATATTTGTGTTTACACACTTTTGTCTTCAGGGGCGGCTGTGGCTCAGGAGGTAGAGCAGGTCGTCCAATGATCCATGGGTCGGCGGTTCGAATCCCAGCTCCTCCTGTCTACATGTCGAAGTGTCCTTGGGCAAGACACTGAACCCCAAATTGCTCCCGATGTGCTGGTTGTTACCTTGCATGGCTTCCGCCACCATCGGTGTATGCATGTGTGTGTGAATGGGTGAATGTAATGCACAATCTATGTAAAGCGCCTTGGATAAAGGCGCTATATAAATGCACCATTTACCATTTACCAATGTTTGTGTTTACACAAACACACACTCAAAGCTGGCATAGCCCCCCTCAAAATACTCACACGGTGGCCATCGTTACGTTTTTCATTACGTTTTTGAAATGCCACACTGCCTGTGACAGCATTGCGTATAGCAACATCTAACATGGCCCCGAGGGTCTTCAGGTGATACAGAGGGACGAGTGGGAGGATGACAGGGTGCAGACGGGGCTGGGCAGGCCGTAGTAGGTGGGGTCGGTGAGCGGGAAGAGGAAGAGGAAGAAGAGGAGAACACCCAGCATGTAGCAGGAGAGAACGGTAAGGCAGTGCGGGTTCTCCAGGGCTGCGCTGATATCAGGGAAGCCCATGTAGTTGCAGAATGAGTGACACAGCACGGGACCCACCAGGTGACCCGTTCTGATGAAGATGAAGGCTGTGTACGCTCCAAAGACTGCTGTGTAGGAGAACTGGAATATGGCCGGGAGAATGATTCCCGACACAGTCCCCTGTCTGAAGCGCAGGAGCTCAAAAACATGGTGAAGGTGGGCCACTCCGAAGAAGAGCGAGCAGGTGAATATGGCGGTGGAGGGGCTGCTACAGGGCAAAAGCATGGGCAGCATGCACGCCCTGAACACCAGCTCCTCTGTCAGCGGAGCCACCACCTGGTTCCTGAGCCAGAGCATGTCACTGAAACACTGCATCCAGGACCACGGGTCAAAGGCCACCTGTATGCCATCCATGAAGTTCCAGGGACAGACCGTGGCCAGCTGGATGACAGGGCCTAGAAACGCCAGCATGGTGAGCAGCAGGGGAAGCACGGCTGCAGGGACGAGGCCCTCGAAACGGATCCCCATCAGTGCCCACAACGAGGGGCTGGGCCGTAAACCTGTGACTTCTCTCCATGTCCAAACCAAGATGGGTGACAGGGTTGATATGATTAGGACACTTGTAAAGCGCCTCTTTATCACTGTTGGGTGGTCACTCGGCAGGTTACTCTTCCACACGTATAAGCTCCCTACGAAAGAGAAGGCGAGCAGGAGGCAGGACACAACCGATATCCAACATAAGCCGTCTGGGGGCACCAGCAGAAAATGGCCGGTAGTCTCCTCTGTCAGGAGTAGGTTTACATCATCATTCTCCATGGTGAGGAGACGTGACCAGTAGTGCATACGAAGCAAACAAATGACTGGACACCAGGACACCTCCTTCACCTATTTAATTTAATAGAGGCTGTTTGCTCTTCGCTGTTTTCTGACGTCAAATGGTAGTAGTAAAGGCAAGGTGGGAGATTATGTTTTTGGCCTGTGAGTTTTTTTGTCTACGGATAATCTTGCATGCTTGTGCACGCTGTCAATAGACCAAGTAAGTAATTCCAATTTTGCTAATTATTATTATTTTTATTTTTTTTCTTCTGAACTTTATACTGGAAGTCGATGGATGACAGATTGGAATGAAACTTTGCCCAAATATGGAGATGTCTGACATCATAGTACTGACTTCATAGATGATTGGTGTCATAGACAGGCCACGCTTCCTGGCAGAGATGCGATGCACAGAGGGCATGCATCTTTTTAATTCTATGCATTTCTCTCTTCCAAGAACTAAGATTTTTAAACAACCTAAAACTACCCAGGAAGTACCCAAAACATCTCTAAGATGAGAATACGTATAGTATGTATACCGTGGTCAGGGCTAAACATGCCACTACGGTGTCAGCACTTCGGGGAGCAATTATGGGTTAAGTGTCAGGGACACTTCAATCAACACGTAGGCTGGGCCGGGCTGGGACACGAACCGGGGTACTTCTGTTTCTCAGGCAGCATCTCTACCCAGTACCCACGCATCCACCAAAACATGGAATTATTCACAGATCTGTGTATATCAAAGTGAATCATTGAATGCTATTTTGCACATACTTTTTCCATGCCCCTCAAAGGTCCTGTGGATAAACTGTCGGGATAAACTTAACCATTAAGATGGTTTCTTTCTTGTAACATCTACACCGTGTTTTTGAAAACAAATGCTAAGTTAATAACATAGCGTCAATTCACGCAAAGGCTCTGACTATATAGGGCCCCCTAGCCCTGAGCTCTAATTGGGCCCTGGGCCCGATATGGCAGTAATTGTTGCCATAGCATGAGAGCTGAAGGCCGTGCCTTCTGATTGGCTGAAACGTGGGTAGGGAACGCTCGGCTGTCAGCTTTGCCTGGCAGGCACCCCTGACTGCAATGTCCTAGTGGAGCTGGCCCTGTATTGTTGGCACTGGAATGGTGAAGGGCTCTCAACATAGCAGGATAAAGAATACTGTGACACCATTCTCACACTACCGGAATGAAACCAAATATCCATCTGCCTTAACCTCTTCCTTAAAAAGGACCTTTTTGAACAATTGACAATATAATGTCATTGTACTGTTTAAACACCTGATGCCAAAATGGCAAACTCTCAAATTGAACAGCAATCTGGGAACCCATTCGGTAAAAAGAAATGTACTGTATTATGTTACTGCTATTAGAAGAATCTGTCTTGAGAGATTAGTTGAACAGAGACATGTTATTGAGCCTTTGGATGTGTGTGTGTGTGTGTGTGTGTGTGTGTGTGTGTGTGTGTGTGTGTGCGCGCGTGCGCGCGTGTGTGCGCGCGTGTGTGTGTGTGCGTGTGTCGTGGGGGGGATTTTTTTCTAGCCCCATTTCCACCTGACAACATTTCTCTTACAATCTGGAACTGATTTTTGATAACATAATAGAATAGAATAGTCCCCACTCATGCACATAAGCCTACTTGAAATTCATCCTATAACAACTAGGAGCAGTGAGCCATTCTACGGAGCTTGCTGCTCGGGGAGCAATTAGGGGTTAAGAGTTTTGCTCAGGGACACATTGCTGGACTCAGTGGCCTGCCCTGGCCTGGAATGGTACCTGGAACAACCAGGCGGGCTCACTAACCACTCATCTATGACCGCCACCACGCTGGGCAAGACCTACACTACACTGTAGACGGTATCATTTGTTTTGGGCAGAAGTTGCGGGATTTCTGCGGAAGTACCGCTCAAGAAAATCAGTTTACATTCTCTGTGTATGAAACAAGTGTTGTGATTGGTCGAAAGAATATCGTATCCAGGGGAAATGCATCTGACGGATGTTCCGGCCGACACTACCGCCGATACCGTCTCTGCCTTAGGTTGTGACCATAGAGCAGGGTTCCCCAACAGGCGGCCCGCGGGCCATTTGCGGCCCGCGGAGCGCCCCCTTGTGGAAGAATTTAAAAAAAAATGGGGGTCAGTAGCCTATGCATGTCAAACTGGGCATCCTTTTCAAATGGGGTCTTGCCCTGAAAATGAATTTTCAGGGCAAGACCTCGACCTTGTGCGTGCGGACTCGGCCCCCAGCCTGGTACCCTAGTCAAAATATGGCCCTTGAGGAAAATTAATTGGGGAACCCTGCCATAGAGTATATAAAGGATAGAGACTGAACTGGCGCGAAGCTCCGCCCCCCCAGCTATTCATGTCAGTGGAAGTTGCTCAGTGGCGTTTTGAAGCACCCGGACTGCCGGAAGTACCGTCTCAGAACGTCTACTTCCGCATTTGACCACCAAATTTTGGTGGTCAAATGCGGAAGTGCAACCGAGCGCTCAATGTTAAAGCCCAGCTGCACGGGGTTTCCCGGTCATGAATCCACGGGTCCGCCTGTAGTCCCTCCTCCTACCACTAGGGAGGAGAGCTTCAACGTTGAATAGCCTCACTGGCCCCTTGGTTGTGACCAGGCTTTTCTCTTCGCAGATGTGTGGGACCAAGGCTAGACCACACCAACTAGACCTTTATTGATCCCTACCCGTGGGAGAAATGTAGTTGTCGGTGCACTACATCAGTAAAGAGACACAGGACATATAGGCCTACAGAAAAAGGAGATAAGCCTTCAGCTATGGGTAGGGGGGAAATAATATAAATAAACTAATAATAATAATAATAAAGCTTTATTTATATAGCACCAATTCGAAACAAAGTTACAAAGTGCTCCACAGAGAATAAATAAAAAACAATACACACCATAAATAGAAAGTCAAACAAGCAATATGCAGAAATACAGTAGGGTATAATGGGTTAAAACTTTGAGGTCATAAAGATTGCAAAAGCAATGCAATATCCTACATGCAGGCCGGGTGGCTCCTGTCAGGACTCAGCAGGGAGTGTTGGGCGGGAGGAGTAGGACGAAGGCTTTACGTCCCCCCGGTGGGGGCCCCTTACTGGCAGGTGAGTCAGTACAACAGCAGTGATAACACACGTGTGTGGGGAGGAATTAATTGGCTTAACAGCTACAATTGTACAAGAGCAAAAACACCAAATTGTAACGAATTAAACTTTATTTTAATCAATCTGACTATGGTATAATATAGCTACAATATAACAAGCTGCAGGATAGAGGTGTCAATTCCATTGCATTTAAACCATGGTGTCGGGTAGTACACCGGTTGACAATTAGCCTACTGTTGAATTACCCTGACCATGCAGGTGTGTAGGCTACATAATGTGTCCAAATAATGATATCTAGTAAGATATATAATTATAATAGAATGATGCCTACATTGCATTGTATTGCTTATGTGATGCTTAAAATAAATTGACAAGAGAGGCCTTTATGTGAAAATCGTCCCATCATGTCCAATGCACTGTAGTGTTGGATTAAATCTAGGTTGAATACGTTGCATGATGAAGTGCTCCCTCTTGTGGTATGAAGGTTAATGTGAGCTCTGGTGAAATGGTAGACAAAATGAAATAAATATACATAAGGCCTACAAGAAATATGATTGTTATTGTAATTATGTAAACGTAAAAGCATCTATAGGCCCTACAGTTTTCAGTTAATTACATGTAATAATTAACACCCCAGTCAGATAGATAGAAACTATCTTTTAAATATTTTAAGTAGATTTTATCATAATATGTCAGTGCTTTTTTGTTTGCTTGAACAGTAGGCTATATAGATCTTTGGACACACATGCTGACCCGCGCTCTGTTCTCTCTTCTAATGCTAAATGTGTTTGTGTAGCCTAGTGTCATGAGTAGATTTCAAACAAGGCATTCTTGGATTTATCCTCTTAGCATTGATTGATTGATTGATTGAAAAATATATTAACAGTTTGCAGAATTACAGTACATTTCAAGCACAAACTCAATACAAAGGCTGTTAACTGTGAGTGGACGACCCAATTAAGCATTACACTTGTTTCCAATAGGGTCCACCATGTTCAATTCATCAAAAACATTTAGAGACGTACAAATAGACACTTCTATATAGACAAAGGACAGAACAGGAATTCATCATAAAGGAGGTAAAAAGGGAAAAGAAACATATACAGTGAGGGGAAAAAAAGGGTGGGCGGTGGGGGGGATTCATGTTCAGCTCCGTTCATTTGTTTGTTTTCCTTGGAGGAGCTGCGTTGGGTCCCCAAGTCGGCTCCGTGGCCGTACCTTGAGTTGGCTGTGTGGCCGTGACCGTCTCTTGTGTTGTCCTTGTGTTGGGTCCCCAAGTCGGCTCAGTGGCCGTACCTTGAGTTGGCTGTGTGGCCGTGACCGACACTTGTGTTGTCCTTGCGTTGGGGTCCCCAAGTCGGCTCAGTGGCCGACTGGCCGTACCTTGAGTTGGCTGTGTGGCCGTGACCGACTCTTGTGTTGTCCTTGCGTTGGGTCCCCAAGTCGGCTCAGTGGCCATACCTTGAGTTGGCTGTGTGGCCGCGACCGTCTCTTGTGTTGTCCTTGCGTCCGTGTTTGAGGGATTCCGATTTTACAGGGGCCAGTTTAGAATTGCAGCCGTCCGTAGGTTCCCTTTGAGAGCGGTTTTGAAGGAGTCAAGGGATTCGCATGTCTTAATGACTGTTGGTAGGGCGTTCCACATTTTGGTGGCATAGGAGCGAAAATAATTTAGTCCCTTGTTTGTGCCGAATCTGGGTTGTAGGCCTACATGGTTCGTTGCACTCCCTCTGGTGTTGTGGGTGTGGACTTCGTTAACATTAAGGAAGTATCTAGACAGGTACATACCTTTTATTATACTGTACTTCCCTGTGCTTGTCCATGCAAACTGTTTATAATTTACTCAGTCAATCAATCAATCAATCAATGAATCAATCAATCGATAAAAAAAAAATACTTTTAAAGCTTTTATTTTGAAAGTTACGAGTACGACCGGAAGTGTTGTACGATTTTTGTTTAGCTTGCCTTTAATGGGCGGTCGCCGGTCGGTCGTGAGAGAGCGACAACCACACGGAGATATAACCCGTACTGGGATTGGGATCATAGCCACTAGGACTAGTTAACGGCAAAATAATTTATATAACAAACGGAGAGCCCGTTCGTTAAAACCTAGCGATATCAGTTGGAATTGTGGAGGAACAAAACACCGCCCCAACGTTGTCTTAACAGCGTCTGGTCTGAAGAAAAGAATTGGCAGCAAAAATGCAGGCCGCCATGTTCCAACCAGTGAGCGAATTACAGAGAATGGCCATGGGTATGTTTATATAATTGCATGTACGCTGACATTAAAAAAAATTACGACTCTATATGATGTACTTTATAATCAGTAGTACAGCGGTGTCGCTCCTCCAAAATAACCGATCTACAAGCTACCAACGACGCGCTGATTACTACGCGTTTTAGCTTGCAGAGCTGTTCTTTTTGGGGCAAACGACACCCCGCGCGAGTAGGCTATAACAAGCCTTTATGTTGTCTCTGGTTTTACTACATTCACCTTTTATAAGACTGGGTTGACTTGAAAATCTATTTAACATGACATGCTGGTAGAGCTATTATTCAGGGGACGGCCTAACGTTGTGGATGATGCACTAAATGGAGTTTGACAAAGATGGAGTCCGGCAAAAAGGAGCAGGAAGGATGTAGGAATGAGAACCTACTGCTAGCAGTGTTGCCAGATTGTGTGAGAAATAAGCAACCAGGTATATGAAAACAAGCCCAAAAGTAGCGACTATTTGAAAATAGCCGATCTACAAGCTTGAGCGTGTAGATTTGCTATTTAAAAAAAGATGGGATGGGGGGTGACAAACGTCACGTGGGATATGTTTGAAACATTTTAACAGCACAAATCGGTATGGGCGTCCCTGGCACAATATATTTAGATGTAGTGTCCCTGGATAAATAGTAATGTGGGTCAGTGGGGATGATGGGGATCCTTGACATGGAAATGAGAGAATCACCGGTTTAAAAAACATTAGGAAACTACTTAAAACTAGCCCAAGGAACTACAGAATAATAAGCCCAAAGTCGCTTATAATAAGCAGACATGGTACACACAAAAAGTGTCACACATGTGTTAATTTAGATGGTGTGTTATTTTTGTCGATATTACCTGATAAGATGCCAGTGAAAGCAACACACAATAACAGTTAACACACCGGTATGCTGTTTACATAACATGTAAAGGCATGCCTGTATTGTATTTGTGTGATGAGTGTGCGCTCTACACACACACACACACACACACACACACACACACACACACACTCTACACACACACACACACACACACACACACACACGCTCTACACACACACATACATGCATACATACATACATGCATACATACATACATAATACGCTTGGACTAAAGGTATGCCATCTGGTGGCTAATGAACCAAACAAAATCTCAGAAGTTGAAGCAGTTTTTAAGGACCCACTTTTAGGCCAGTGCAACAGAGCATGCTTTTGCCTTTTTTAAACCTTACCCATTTTAACCAAATACATTACATACACATACATAGTCCCCAGTGAATAGGCATGTTGCCTTTCACTGGTAACCCTACTTTGGATTTTAAATATATGAAGGTATCGTAGGCTGGGATTTTACAAAAAAGCCCCCCTTTTACATACATACATACATAAGCTTGGATTTTATAAGGTATGCCATCTGGTGGCCAATAAACACTAATCTCAGAATGTTTTAGCAGTTTTTAAGGACTCATTTTTAGGCCAGTGCAATAGAGCATGCTTTTGCCTTTTTTAAACCTCACCCATTTTAATCCAATACATACACACACATATAAAGAATCTCCCCCCCCCCACACACACACGGGTAGCAGACTGATCGTGGCAGCATTCAAAGTTGTGGCACTGCAAGTGTACTCACCCAATGATGGATTGCTGGGACTTGGAGTCAGATATTGTCCTCCAGTTTCATGTCCATTTGAAAGTTCTGGTGGAAAACGTCTTTAGCAAAATATCTGCACTTTTCCACAAGCTTCACACAGACAACATTCTCTGCCCACGACTGGCCAGAAATCATTGCTGGACAAATGGAACAAATACAAACTTCCTTTTGGGAGCACATATACATACAGGTTTTGTGTTCCCCATGTGCTCCCCAAAGGATGATATCATGATTTCACTCGCCCAATTATTGTTTTTCTTTCTCACATGCATTGGGTAACTAACTGACATTAGGTAATGGAGAATACTAAAATACTTGCTATAATGTTTGCAGCTTGTTTGTTAAAGGCATAGTATGCAACTTTGCCCTGTGTACATAACAAAACAATGTTTTTTCTTTTAACAATCATTTCCATCTATACCAGCAGAGGGCAGTTTTTTCTTTATTTTGGTGATTTCACTGTTTGTTTTGGTAGACAGGGATGTTTTTGTCCAACCAAAACAAACAGTGAAAAATACATTGAGAGGGCAGTGTATCTTGCGGGTAAACACCACAGTGTCTGATAACTGCTGGCATAGAAGGAAATGATGGATGATCATTTAACGTTTCTTTTATGTAAACAACATAAAGTTACAAACTATACTTTTTTAACTACATAGAATCTGCAGCTATAATGGATAAGTCAGTCATAAGCAATGATTTCATTTAATCAATGATTTCATTTTTCATTCATTCATTCATTCATTCATTCATTCATTAATATCTTAAAGAAATGCTATACCCACTTTAAACCTTATCTTTAAGGTCCTCTCTAATGCTCATAAGATGGCGCCATTTGTTCTACTCACTCACGCCACTTTGTTCTACTCATTGGTTGAGACAGTTCGGAAACCTGCCCATCAATGATGGAGATTCCAAGTGAATTAGAAACTACAGCCTTTCTCTTCCTTTGAAAGTTAGTACCCTGAAATAGAAGTCATTGTTCTAGCATCAATTACATATATTGCTTAAATATGTGAATTGTAACTTTGTATGGCTTTAATTGACCTATTTTTAATACAATCTCCATGTAATAGAAATGATTGTGGTGGCATTAAACATGTGCAAATACCATTGCCTTGGAGAGGGACATGTTTATTGTACAACCAATGGAAATTTAATTTAGTGCAGATGACCTAGACAACTGAATGCCCGCCCTAGTTTTCTTTATTACTTATAAATATATTTGCTTAACCTAAGACAGGAAGTTGAGTTTAAACTCAAAATTAAAATGATACGATATGCCCACACAATCCAGATCTTGCAAATAGAACTGTAAGGTGTGCCCACAAGATCAGGATTTCTTGGGCACAATTTTGTGATTTGGCTTGTGAAGTGATTAACCATTCTACTTCACTGTACACCGGGAAACTCCTATACATGCCAGCCCCTCCTATACACAGGTTTAATGTTTGTCTTTAGTTCAATGTTTGTTTTGTAAACGCCATTGACAACGAATGTATTAAATAAATATAATGTAATAAAATAAATTTACATCATAATGTTCCTCATTACGTCATATTGTCTCTTTATTGTTAATGGCGTTTACGTTTGTGTTGGCACCGTTTGTTTTATATCACCATTACATCACCTAATCAACATGAGTTAGACTTTATTATATTAGCGCCCCTCACTTCACATGTGTGTGATTTCTTTCAGGATTAGTCATTTTTCAAAAATACAATAACATTTTTAATGGCCTGTCCGGTTTTACTGTCAACTGACTGTCAATTCATTTCTACAAGCTTAATGCTTAAATCAGTGACTTAAATCAGTGACTCAAATACGATAATTAAATGAGAGTCACAGTTGGGAATTGGGTGTGGTATGCAGAAAAGTCAAAACAGGAGCTACTTGAATTCGGTGGACTGCTTTTAGCCACACTTTCATCCTGGCATTGAAAGTGGTTCCAGTTCCCAGACAGCTGCTCTAGCTTCTGCAGCCACTGACCCCTGAGGAGAGATTCAAGGTCGAATTGAAGCTAGCTTTCTAATAAGGTCACCAATAGGCTTCGGTGTCCCCGGCAGTGCCAGTGCATATAACAACTTGGGTGAAAACGTGATGAGAAGAAAGTTGACATAATGACTGCATGGCACTTGACCGACAATCCAGTGGAATATACTTTGTCTATAAAATAAGTCTAACACATACTCATGCTATTTTATAAAAATCTTCCCCTTGCATTTTTGCTTCATCCCCGACAGTGACCGCGAGAGAGACGGGAAAGCCGGGAGTGGGGAATCTGGGGATGCAGCCACGGGCCATGCCTGAACCCGGGCCAGCTGTGGGAAGGAACACAGTCCCAAACATGTGGCATGCACTCTTACCAGGTGAGCCATGCTAATGTTTACTTAATATGTTATGAACAATTACCGAAAATGTTCAATCACCAATGCGCTGTAATCGTATAATCGTTATAATCTGTCCCGCAGGCAGTCGGCTGGCTCACACTCTTTCAGCCAAGGAGCCTCTCTCACTTCCCTCTTTACTGAGAGAAGTAATTGCAAATATGGGTAAAGTTATAGGCCTACTGCTAAATCTGCAAAGATGAAATATATATACAGTTTTACAATTTTACCCAGATACCCCTATATGATTTTAGTCATTTACACCCATATACTAGAAAGGCAGGTTGACGGGACAGTGAGTATTATATATTTATTCACACAATAATACAATCGGATGACAAAACTTAATGGTTTAAAAAAAAAACTTTAATAATTTGGGACTACAACAATAAGGCCATAGAAAAACATTCCCATTATACAGTACGACTGGGGACACATAGCTTGTAGTTCTGTAAATTGAACTTGACCCCGTCACACAAGATAGTCAATTGCACCACCACCCCCACCCCCCCACGGATGCTTCTCTGCAGTGTAAAGATGTTCACATGGGGAAAAGTGGACAAAGAACGTCTGTGGAAATTGATCATCATTAATTCTACCCCGGGACAGCTACTACATTTTAACGGGTCTGCAGTGTGAAGACGACTTTGGTCCCCTTTCTTTTAAATGCATATATTTCTGCAATGCATTTTGAATTAACCCCATTTTGTACAGTCTTCATAGTGTCCAGTAATATCTGTATTAACTTGTATATTTAACATTCCCTTTGCCTCTCATATTGACAAATTTGCATGGAGTCATTCTGCAGTCACTGGTGTAGCAACTGGCGGGGCCTCCCCCTGCAGGTTTTTGACACAGGCTGGGTACCTCTACCTCCTGTAGTCTCCCCCCCAGCCTCCCCCACCCATCCATACGCACACATGCACACTCTACACTACTGTCAACTACTTTTCCATGACGACACACAGTTTGCACACACCGCCTGCATTGACATTAGAGTAAAACACTGATTTATTTGACAATTTGAACTTGAGGCCAATTTGATGCAGGGTTGAATACACCAGAACATAACACTGTTGATTCATTGCATGTTTGAAAACCTGTAATCAACATGTATGTCTGATTCCTTGTATTACAAATTGCATTTTAACTGATTTCTGTCTTGAGAGGTTATTGTGCCATTTGGGGGTATATCTTCTGTTTTAACATGCTTGAATATGGTCATTGCATCGCGAAATGATGAATTTGCAATGATTGTGTAGGGCTGGCCTCAACTATTCACATTTGGATATCCGTTTGTGGGGTAGGCATTAAAATATTTATATAATAATATGCTATATGCGCTAAATAATGATATGGTTTATGCGCAAAATGTAGTCTATCAATGAAGGCAAATATATATTTTCTATGTGCATTCCGGCACAAAATATATTTTTTAAATTGGGTACATAACATCCGTCAATCAAAAATGTGCGCTTCAGTTCACCTTGGGAGTTGAAGGAATGAAGACAAAATCCAGAAGATCTCAGCTGTGTGGCACTTCCAATTTACCAATAAAGGCAAGACAAAGACGAGACGCAATTTGAAACTTGAAAAAGTCACCTGAATGCTGTAAGTAGACCTATTGTTTGTCAATGTAAACAGTCCACCTAGACCTATGCTAGCTAGGTAAACTTCGTTAACTTTGTTATTCCAGCTAACGTAACGTCAACATTAACGAACATCATATGGCAGTGATTTGCATCAGTTTGCATAAGCTTGCATTAGAAATGTTGAGTAGCTTAGCCTAATATTTATTAACTTGAACTTTTTGTTGTTGTTATAGGTTAGGTATTGTCACATTAACATCCTCAACCAGCCCCCAAATTACACAGCAGAGCCTACAGCTCCATGCAGAGATAATATATGCCACTGTAGAGAGCATAACTATGGATATAAGGCCTGGTAATCAGGCATCAACATCCTTTCTTCATTACTGGACCAGTGATTCAAGCAACTCATTCCTCGATTGAGGATGTACCTCATATTGAGGTTAGACTCATTTTATATTTTAATTATTCAATTTATATAAAGTTACATCATATTTACCATTATTATGGCACACACTTCCTGCATGACATTTTCAGATTTAATTAATAAAATGGCATTTCATTTTTAGGTTGTCCTTAAAATCTACAGACAATTCGGGAGGTGGAAGAAGAGCCAGCAAGCCATAATTAAACCAAGAACTCCATAAATGGAACGTGACGAAGACGGTGTAAAGAAAGGGATGGAGCAATACAATTCCAGCAAATGGCGACCACTACCAGAAACCGGAGTTTGCAGCCAAACTACCTTTGGCGCCACTTCCAACCTCGTCAGAGAACATTTTATCAGAGACTGGCTACGTCATGAACAAGACCACCCGTTTTCAGAGAATGTAGGTTTAGTTCATTGAAGCTTGTAGCCTCTTGTTTATTTTATTTTTATTTTTGTATGTCCTTACTTTGTTGTATAGCTGTACTGGTTGCTGATTGCTTTACTTATTATTAGGGTAGAGGTTACAACCAGTAAGGTGCATAGGGCGTAGGTCATGTGATGTTGGACACAGAAGAGTGCGTGGTTAACCCTCTCTTGAGGCCTATATCATTTTGCATGCCTGGGTTTGCCAGAGCTTTGCGTGGGTGCTTGCTTGTTGGACTGGCAGTCATTTGGAGGTGGCATGTGAAGTAGAATTGACACAGCATACTTCTACTAACTAATGCATTATGCTCTTAGGACGAAAGCTAGCAGTGATGAGATTTAGAATTTTCATACCTGTTACGGATTATTCTCCAGGGGCTTTGTTTGTAACACTTTCTGTTGAGCACGTCATTGTTTGTATATACACCCAACTAAACTGTACTGAGTGGACGGCAACAGACGATGAAGGGCTACCAAGGGCTGGCTGGAGATGCTGTATGAGAAGGTGAGGTTTAACCACAATCTTCATCTCCTTGTCCAACACCATTGTTGCTTGCTCTGTCATATCACAACTGCGTGGGCCTGATCTGAGAAAACAATTGACGTGATATGAGCCTAATATGCATTGAATTAATGTATAGAGTAGAGTGAATTAAGCCTGCGTGTTTGTTCTATCTCTTAACAGATTGTTGTATTCCTATAGCCCACTGGCCTATAAGGCCATTCATTTATTGTCCGTTCTTTTTTTTAAACTAAATACCCTTTACTGCAGTGCCCATACCAGTGTGCTGGTTCGGAGTGGGCTGGGTCTGGGGAACCACTGATCCGATGGACTTTACACTCTACTGCACTACCATGGGTCATCGCCAATACACCCCCCAAGTGTGAAGTCGATCGGATGAGCAGTTCATGAGATACATGTGTCCACTCGGAGCAGGCCAGGCCAGTTCTGGAGAACGGCTGATCCGATGGACTTTACACTCCACACTGCACTCCCGTGTGTCCACAGCAATTCACCCACCAAGTGTGAAGTCAATCGGATGAGCGGTTCGGGACATATGCGTGCCCGCTACGAGTGGCCTTGGCCAGTTATGGAAAACCGCTCATCTGATGGATTTAACCGTCAAATCGACGTTGCACTTCCTTGGGTCCTCAGTCAATCGGATGAGCGGTTCTGGAGATTTGGTTCTGAAGTACAGACAGAAAGACAGACAGACACAAATTCCTGGAATTTATAGATAGATAATTGTATTTCTGATTTCTGCGTGCTTTGTCAGGAAAATGTCTTGGAGCATTACACTGTTAGGCTTACTGTTATTATCTTATTAAAAGTATTGTAACAGACATATGTGTGTTTTGTATCTTTGACACTTGTTAGGCTGTAAAACATTACAGATTTGGGCCTTGTGCTGTGATACAATTTATTTGTGAGTTACCCGTTGATTCCATCCCTATTTATATTTATCAAAAGCATTTGAATTCTGACATTACTTAAGTTTACATGTTGTGTAAGCTCATATTGTACACACATTTGGATGCGAGTCCCTGATAAGTCACATTATACTCATCCACCATGCACCACTGCAACACAAGTTCTAACTTGCCTCGTGGCCAAACTCATCCAAGTGGAGTTTATTAGCCAACATACAGCTGATCAGATTTGTTCAAGGGTTTTGGCTTGTCTCCTTGCTAGCGTTTTACAGTATTTGGTGGTGGTGAAGTCATGTGCACATGATGACCCGCATGGATATTTTAGCTCATCATTGTAGTGAAAATGTGGCAAAGCTGCAGTTAATGAATCCAGCTTTGAAACTCAACCCCCTCAGTATCATACCTAAACTCAAGCCTGTGATTTCAAGAGTGGATGAAGATGTCCACCTTGGTGAACTTATCCAAGCTCCCCATAAACGTACGACGACACTTGCATCACCAGTATTATACATTTAAATGTATATTTAACTGTAAAAGAGCATTCCAAATAGTTTGTTTCCCATGCTAGACATTTACAATGTACATTCATAGGCCAATATTGTACAACCGTAGTCAATAAAGCATGTACAACAAACAACTTCCTCCACTCGTGATGTCATGATTCTTGAATTCCATTCTGCTACCTACAGTATGTACTATGTAGCCACCTTTTCAGAAACTTGAATCTTAAAGGGCCACTTCACCCCTTTTGCAACCAATGATGTTTAGAACACAAGACACACTTTCCTGGGGTTTTTATGTGTAATATGATTTTTTTAAAAATATATTTTAGTCATGACCAAAAACCCTTTCATGAAAATGTGGTCTCACTTCCTTCCTGGACTACAAAGTCACACCTCCATGCAGCCTCCCTCCTCTCCACAAGGAGGGGAAGTGCACTAAAGCATTTTGGGCATTGTAGGAATTCAGCAATCCAGTCAAACACACAGACTTCATTATTACTATTAACATTGAGTGACTGCAGTTTCTTCCAGCAGGGAAATGTCCCTTTAATTAATTTCCATATAATTGTATATAAAAGTGAACCGATATTGTCTAGGAGTTTGTCATCTTAATTCATCCTAAAGTCCTCTTGTTTTCTGTTTCAATTCTTTCATTGCAGACCAGTCTGTCGCTGTGGAGTCCAGAATGCAGGTGAACATGAACCCTCCAGATCCAGCCAGGGTCGTTACCATTGGGCACGAGGGGCCAGTATACCACCAGGATATCAGTAAGTTTCATCATGATTTTATTTCTCAGGACCAAGCTGCATAGTTCCACTATAGACTAGAACCAGTGTTGAGTGTTAACTTGTTTTCTTACTTGCACATTCAGGTAAGTGAACTGGAAATGCTTGGAATCAGATTAGTCTACTCTAGATCATTGTACATGTGTTTCATATTCTTATTAGAGAAATAATGCTCCAATTTTAAACATGGCTGTCTGTGCTTTATAATTGATTTATAGCCCTTGTCATCTTAAACCTGCTGCATCATCACGCTGGTTTCAGTTGTATTGCACCACCAAGCGTCTAACATTTGTTTAAAGGACCACTTCACCACTTTTCAACCTATCTTCATATAATAGGTACTCACTAATAATCATGATAAAACGGCACGATTTTTTTCTACTCAGTCTGTGTCTCATAGGAGGGCTGTGGGCAGTTTAGAAACCGTCTTCCAGTGACATCAGCATTAGGCAGATTATTTTTTAAACGAGATGTTTTTACAAAAATGTTTAGATTTTCATTATCGTGAGAACGATGGCTTCCATTTTCGCAACTTTTCAGGACTGGAAAGCCTGCAGTTTTTATTAGCTTGTATTCCCCATCGATGATGTCACTGGAAGACGGTTTCTGAACTGCCCACAGCCCTCCTATGAGACACAGACCGAGTAGAAAAAAATTGCACCATTTTTTTCAAGATTATTAGTGAGGACCTATTATATGAAGATAGGTTGAAAGGTGGTGAAGTGGTCCTTTAACTATTTGCCTTAATTGTGGGAGTTAATGGGGTAGGCTTAGGCTTGTGCATATGCATATGTGCAAACATGTTTATAAGGGCATGTGCTACCCTGTCAAATAGGGCTGTCAATCCATTAAAATATTCAATCGCGATTAATCGCTTGATTGTCCATAGTTAATTGCTATTAATCGCAACCTAATTGCAGATTTATTTTATCCGTTCTAAATATACGGTACCTTAAATCAGTGGTTTTCAATCCTTTTCATATCCATTATCCATCCTTTTCAGGTCCATTATTTACGGACCACTATTTAGCCTTGCAGACCCAAAGTAAAGAATATGTCCACATTTCCATGCTGTATTGATGTTGGTACCATATATAGGAGAGGGAACAGACAAATGTTGATCAAAATAACAATTTTTCTACATTCTATAATTGTGTAGACTTCTTGTAAATTAACTTAAGTAATGCAGATGTTTAACAATAATTCAACTCTTGGGAGTGTAAAATGGAACGAAATGGACCCATAAGGGTCCACTTGGTTTAATTTTACACTCATGAGTTAAAGATCTATAAGGGCCCATTTGGTTACCAACTCCATTTAGCTGGGGACCACCTGGAACCCCCTCAAGGACCACTGGTTCAGAACCACTGCCTTAAACAGATAGTTTTCAAGTTTTTAATACTCTTATCAACATATGGGAGTAGACGAATGCCTGCTTTATGAAAATGCATGTTTATTATTATTGTTTGAACAATGAGAAATACTGTCCAGAATAAACTCTGCGCACACACACACACACAGACACACACACACACTCCCAGACTCCTTTCTCTCTGCCGTTCTCTTTTGTTGTTTGTTCATTTTGTAAAGCGACCTTGGGTTCATGAAAGGCGCTATATAATTCCAGGCTATTATAATCTTGGTTTCTATTCAGATATTATCCAATGCATCCAGTCTAAGGCCAGCCTACTCAAACTATATCCGGTATTTCCATACCCACACAAACACACATGCAAACAGAGAATCGTTTCCGTATCCTCTGTAGACCGGATATGCAACGATAGGTTGCAATGCTATGTTGATTACAATAGGTTTAGCTATAACTAGGACGACTAGTACATTGCAACTGTCGTTTGGATTTTAATCTGATGAACACTGAAAGCCAAAGTATTGACAAACTAGCCTGGTTTCCAGCCTGAGTCGCTGCGTTTCATGAATTGGTTTTGTTCTTACTTCGAGGTGACAACGGATTCACGGAGTGCTGCGAATCAAGCTGGAAACCAGGCTATTTCCAAACAGCACTGCTGCTGTTTTGTTTATATATCAGAACGGGCTATTGTGGTAAAAACAAACAAAACAAAAACCTAGCTTGTATCACCCCTTATCCCTAAACCTATTTGCCATTTTTTTTACTATTTTGAAAAACATTTTAAAATTGTTCAATTAGCCGATCAACAAACACATTGTGAGCTTGTAGATCTGCTATTTCAACTGTTTAAAAAGGTTTTCAAAATAGTAAAAAAAAATGGCAAATAAGATTAGGGATAAGGGGTAAGGGTTGGCAAAAGATATAGCCCCAAATCTCTTAACCAAAAATAGCAGATCTACATTGTGAGCTATTTTTGGCTAATGTTACCTCCCAGTATATGGATGCTGAAGTGGTTAATAAAAGTGGCATTCTAAGAGTTTAAACATATTTTGATTATTGTGATAACATCGTTAATTGCAATTATCTTTCCTATAATAATCGTGACATGACATTTTCATATAGTCCCATACCTATTATGCAGTTCTGTGAAAGTGGGAAGTATAATGGAGACGGAACAGAGATATTTGCTAATTGTTGGAGAATAATTATTTATTGCTTTGGTGTTTTTTACAAAGGGGGATTCCTTTCACTTGATTCACGGAATGAGTCGAGGCCCACGGCACCTCAGATTTTTGGTGCGCGACACGGCCGTTCAACAAACTTATGAAATTATGAATACATATAGCCAGCGGATAGGGAGGGGGGAGGTGGGCTCACTCCTCGCTGCCTGTAGAGAGAGGCAGCCAGTCTGAGACGAGTCCCACAGGTGCATTTACATTGGCTCTGGGTATAGTATTAATGCAGGAATGTCCCGAATTTCCCGAACAAAAGAGACGTGAAACTGTTTCCAAGGGAGGGAGCGTCTACTCTCCGCCCAAAAACAAGCACTCCATTTCCCACATGAACTGTAACATATAGGCTGCAATGCGCTTTCAAATATAGCCCTATGTTGCGCTGATCAGAGCAATGGTCATTGCATGTGTGGCCATTTGAAGTGTTAAACAGATAAACAGAACACTCACAACACTGCTGTAGTGCCAAGTTTGGTGCTGATCAGAGCATCAGTGTACCTGTGGCCCCTCCTTGGGGCCGGTGTGACTATGCTCATACCAAAAAGTGTTTGTGCCAAATTTGGTCTGGCTATTATCATGGCAAAGTCAGCTGTGTTTAATAAATAAATAAATATACTTTAGAAATAGCTCTCCCCCACATGATCGGATCGGTGATCGGTATCAGCTGGTCCTGCTTCAGGTGATCGGTGATCGGCCCCCATAACCCTGATCGGGGCATCCCGAGTTAGAACTAGTCCATACCCGTGCAGGGATATGATGTTGATATGTACAAAGTATGTGTAGAGTGGTGTGTACATGCTGCAACGGGAGCGGGAGCCCGCGGGACCCAGCGTAAATGTTGGCAGCACGGGCGGTATTAAAATACCTGCAGGCGGGCACGGGCGGTCAACATAAAACCAGCGGCCCCCCGCGAATCCCACATCCTCCCGCAATTAACCAGATACAGACTAGAGCTTATATACACTTTAGCAAAATATGAATGTCTTGAGGAGAACATATAATTTCGCTACTGCACTGGACATTCACCGTGGAGTCTCACTCCAACAGACATCTTCATTCTTCAGGCACCCTCCCAAAGCGGCCGCACCTGTCAATCATTAGTAATCACTCTGTGAGAAGTGTGTGTTTTACCGACTGAGGAGTTTATTTTCCCCACGACGGACATTCTCGCTTCTAAACCCCTTTAGAAGCCACACACACACACACACACACACACACACACACTTGTTTATGCTAGTCCATCATATCCGATGATGACTTCTACTTCTTCTTCTGGTGAGTTTTGAGGTGACTGAAGTCCAATGCGAGAGCCACATGGTCTATTGCAGTGGGCATATGAAGTCAGTGTTTGTGGCCTTGGCTGCAGTGAACAACTTTCTCTTCTGGACTGTGTTTTTCTTCCTCTTCAAAGCGCTGAAGGCCTCCATAAAGGATGTTCTGACACACACACACACACACACACACACACACACACACACACACACACACACACACACACACACACAGCTTGGTGTTTCAGAACGGCCATAAGCCTAAGGCTGAAAATTGGCGATCTACAAGCTCACAGGCTTTAGAGCTAGGGATCGAGTGTTAGAGTGAATGAATGTGGTGTGTTGGGCAGCTGAGGTTTGTAGATATGTGGGAAGAACACCATAACTTGTCTTCTCAGACATATCCCAACCCTTGTCACCACTGCAAATTATACTGGGCTCCTTTCATTATTTTTCATCATCAGCTGCTGCTGATTACTATGACAGTAGAGAATTTTAGTTCTTCCTGGACCACTTTAGACTGTAGCTCTTAGCCACACCGTATCATATTGAAACACTGTTCTACATAAAGAACCATATTTCCTTTCTAGGTGAAGAGTTATCATCATCATTTTTCGACCACGGTCGAGATCATGGATTTCACCATGCCAATTGTAAAATCCATAATCTTTTCAAATAGCTGATAATGTGTGTGGGCGCCACTACTACACACATTGGAAAGATTTATACAACCAAGTATTAACCCATTTAGGCCTGACGTTGAAATAAAAATAAAAAAAAGTCTAAATCCTGACAGTTTTATTAAAAACCCATGTTTCTATGTCAGTTGACATATTCATGTCAAGGAACCCCAAATATATATGACATTGGCCGCCAACCCCCATCTGAAAATATGTTGTTCCAGGGACCCTCTCAGTAGCAAATATTTGAGTTAAAAACTTGCTCTGAAAGAACATATATTCAAAGATTTCAGGCACATTTTCATGATTTTTCAAAAATAGCAGACCTACAAGCTCGTAGGAGCTTAAATTATAACAATGTTTAAAACGCCAAAAGGGGTTCCCGCCCAGAATGGGTTAAAGAAGGTCTTTCCCCCTCCGTGAGGTGGGTTATCCGGCGCCAGATACCATCCTGGAATTTATATCCTCACCTTATTGTTCGTGTTGCAAGCACTAGACTAGTTGCTTCCAGAGCTAACGAACCTTCTCTGTCCGACTGAAACAGGTGGTACTGGCTTACAGTTTACCAGTAGCAGGAGCAGGATCTGCCTGACCTGACCTGAAGAGTTGTGGTCATTGCTTTAACCCATTTTGGGTGGGAACCCCTTTTGGTGTTTTAAACATTGTTATAATTTAGCTATTGAAAAATAATCAGATAAAAATGTGGCGCAAACCTTTGAATATATATTCTTTCAAAGTGAATGTTTTTAACACACGGGTCTAAATGGGTTAAGCTACAATTTAAAACTTTTTCTTCCAACAAAAAATATTTTACATGTTAGAATGATCTCTTATTCTTCTGTTTCAGATGCCCCGTCTGCCCCGGCTCAAATGAAAGGAAAACATCTCTCCTTTGACCATTGTGGTGGAACCTTCAACACAATGCCTACTACCATTACCACTACCCCTACCCCTACCCCTACCAAAAAACGCCAGAGAACCACAAAGGTTCATACTGGAGAGAAGCCTTACTGCTGTGATCAGTGTCTTAAAAGGTTCGCCAGAAGGACCGAGCTCAAAATACACCAGAGAGTCCACACTGGGGAGAGGCCTTACTGTTGTGGGGAGTGTGGGAAACGCTTCACCCAAATGTCCAGTCTGAAAACACACCAGATAACTCACACAGGAGAGAAACCTTTCTACTGTGATCTGTGTGGAAAGAGTTTTAGTCACTCAGGATCATTAAAAAACCATAAGCTCATGCATACTGGAGAAAAACCCTATAGCTGTGAACAATGTGGGAAGAGATTTACTCAGTATGGCCATTTAAGGTCTCATGAGCTCATGCATTCTGAAGTGAGGCCCTTCAACTGTGAGGACTGTGATAAGACATTCGCTACAGTGTCTCATCTCAAAAGACACCGGATAATTCACAATAGAGAGAAACCTTTCTACTGTGAACTATGTGGAAAGAGTTTCAATGACTCCACAAACTTCAAAAAGCATATACGCAGAATGCATACTGTGAAGCCTTACTGCTGTGAGCAGTGTGGGAAGAGATTTGCTGAGTTTGGAGATTTAAAGACTCATGAGTTCAACCATAGTGGAGTGAAGCCGTTTGGCTGTGACCAGTGTGACAAAAACTTCACCACAGTGTCGCATCTGAAGAGACACCAGAGAATTCATAATGGCGAGAAACCGTTCAAATGTGAACTGTGTGGAAAGAAATTTCATGACTCTTCAAACTTCTGCAAGCATAAGCGCATGCATACTGGAGTGAAGCCTTACACTTGTGACCAGTGTGGGACAAGCTTCACCACAAGGTTTATACTCAAATCACATCAGAGAACTCACACTGGAGAAAAGCCTTTCTGTTGTGACCAGTGTGGGAAATGCTTCCACCAAAAGAACAGTCTGAAATCCCATCAGAAAAGGAATCCTTTCTGCAGCGCCATTTCTATCAAACAGGAGGACCCTGAAGATGACATGGACCTCAGTAAGTTCCTCTTGTTTTTATCTTTCACTCGGGTCCAAGCTGCTAAAAGGTCTGCCATGGACTTCAGTAGCACCAGGGTTCAGTGACAACTTGTTTTGTTACCCAGCCACCTAAGTGGAATGCATGGTTTAATTTCCCATACTTTAATTTGCCTTATTAATCTATTTATATTGCTGTAATACTAACAAATCCCTTAATGAATTTAAGCATGACCTTTAAAAACAAATCACATCTTCGTACAAGTTCTATGTATTCACCAAAAGAATGATTTTGTGGATAGACGTTAGTAATAAGGAATTATAATTAAGTGAGAAGACGTTTACGTTGAAGATTGAAGAATTACTCTATCAAAAACGTAGCTGACCATTTGACAAGTGATTGGCCAAGTAACTCAACCGTCTTTATTAGTAAGTTAATAATCAAGGTTGTTACTTGATTTCAATCCCCCCCCCTCCCTCCCCAGACCTCGATTCAAGTCTGCAAGGGAATTCCTCAGACACAGCCAGGGATGATTCTGCTAAAGAAAAGGAACCTGAAGACCAACAGGACACCAGTAAGTGTCATTCTCTCTGTGCAAACTACTAGTAGTTCCAGTTTGGGCTTTCTTGAATAACCAGTGTTAACCTTTTTCTTTTGTGCTTGAGTTCGTATAAGTGGCGGGCTACTTGCCAACAAAACTAACTTGTTGCAAATAAACTCACAATAATGTGTAATATATACTATCAAAACTGAAGTTGGGACCCAAATCAGCTATTCCCTCTCCACAAGGTGTTCTTAGAACCCGGGTAAGATGTCACCTGAGTTCCATGCTCGAACATAACTCCTGAACTTGGTTCTTAAATTCTCTTCCCGAGAGATGCCACATCATACTGCTGTTAGCGGTGGGCATGGTTTTCTGGTTCCACTGAAAAATCGGCCATTCATTTTTCCCATAGAGATTCACAAAAATATTTATATTGATTATTTTAAGCCTAGAATCAAGCCATCGAGGATCCTGGTGAGTCATGCCCATAACACCTTTGAACAAGCTGCCTTTTTCACCTGACAGAACAGTTTCACCGGTTCCTTTCCCCTCTACCAGGCGCCCCGGCTGGCCAGGGGGAGGCAGTATAGACAGAGTATTTTATAAGGGGCTAAAGGGTGTAGTGAGGCACAACTCTCCAGCAGAGTGGCTCCGCCCCTCTCAGCCATTATAACATGGGGGTAAGCTTAGACCTCACATGGCTTATTGCTTTTATAAAATGTTTACAAATATGGCAACCTAAAATCAAAACTCGTCGAAACCGTAGGGTTAAATTAGTACCCTAGCCTGCCAAACCCGGAATTCTCATTTTCCAGGGTTTATATTCTTTAATCCATGTTTTTATCCGATCAAATCGTTAGCTACCGTTCGTTAGCGCAACAGTCCAAGTGGGACAGTGGCCGTGGCCATTTTGAAGATGCGCGCGCGCGCGCGCGCGCGCGCGCGTGCGCGCACGCACGCGCATCCACTTGCATTGTATAGGCTGTTCAAAGTAAGTGTTACGCGCGATATAACCTTGGCAATACGCTATCGAGGGATTAATTAATGCTGGCGGGAATTGGTGTTAATAATTCAGTACAAGAACAACATTTCCGGCTACCAGCAAGAGCAACTTCCTTCATATTATCAGTCTTTCTTTTTGTTGCTCTGCTATGAAGTGAGCATGTGCACGATAACAATCTATCTGCTGCAGATTTGCAAACAAGGGCAACTCTTCATTAATTGCTTGGGGCTATCCGATTTTGTTAGGGAGTCAGTGTAACACATCAGTTTGATTCCCGGCTGACCTGGCCATTTGCTGCATGTCACTCCCCTTCTCTCTCTTTCTCTCTCTCTGTTTCCTGTCTCTCTACACTGTACCTATCCAATAAAGGCTCAGAAAAGCCAAAAACACTATTCGTGAAATGTGTTTATTGAGAACCAGTTGACACCATCTTCTCGTGGTTCTCCTTGTGGTTCGTGTTGCCCTGAGATTGGGAGGTCACAGGTTCAGTCAATTACTGGCCGAGTCATACCAAAGATTATAAAAATAAATGGTACCCAATGCTTCCCTGCTTGGCACTCTGCACCAAGGGTTGGATTGTGGGTAAGTTCCTGAGACATACTGTACCAGTGTCGTCCAGAGGGTGTACTTGTACATCTAGCTGCCTCACACTCTGGATAGAGGAGATACCACATGGCTTATTTACTTATTACAATTTAAGCCTAAAATATAAACTACACTGGCAGATTGCAGGATGAACCCAGTATTTTTGGTAAACTCATGTCCTTTATACACCCTAGTGAGAGCATGGGGCGATGGCAATGTCGGTCGGTTCAAACCACATTGGTCCGGTTGTCAGTTAACTGTGCAACCCATGTCACATTAAATTCCTTTATTATATTAGTCCTCATTCAATTCCTTGATTCCAGACAAGTCTGTGAAATCCAGACTGCAGGTGAAGATGAAATTCCCAGCTAGGGCTGTTTCTAATGAACAGGAGGAACCTGAAGACAACCAGGACCTCAGTAAGTTCCCCTCTGTTTCCTTCTTTGACTCTGGTCCAAGACGCTAAAGGTTCCACCATTGTCTCTCTAGTAGAACCAGGGCACATCGTCTCTCCTAAAACCAGGACTCAGTGTTGTTTTGTTGCCCGGTCAGCTAAGTAGACTTGAATTCTACTTGCCAAAACGCAATATTCAGGACATTCTTGATCCAAAGAATTGCTTTCCCAATTGACAAGTTATTGGCCAAATTACTCCTCCCTTTTTCTGTGCACTATAAAAGGGGACATTAATCTTAGACAAGCAGTAAAGCTGCAGTAAACCTTCTTTCTTTTTCTTTTCTTTACTTTCTTTACTACTCCTTCTGCCCTGAACGTGTCTGAGGCTGAGCTAGTTCCTGAATTTGGCATATCTCACCTAATGAGTGTTTCTTCATGCGAGCATCTGCCACTTTCTGTGTCAGCCCAGTAACCACTTGAGCCCCTAGTGTTTATATTCTTGGGCAAACATCTGGTGAAAAATGGCAGATCTACATGTTTTTTTTGTGTGATTGTAGATCAGCTATTTTTGGTTTAGACTAGAGATTTGATAATGAGGGGAAAAAGTCAATACAGTACAGTTTCCGTTCTGTGTCAGGTGTCTAGTCTTATGTCTAGTGCTTAGTCTATGCCTACTTCACAACACGGCACACTTCTGGTTGGCTGCTACTGTCTAAATGTTCCCAATTTTTCGAAATATTCTGAAGATCATTTCATAATTGAACTCACATTACCTTCATAGAATACCATTGTGTTTAAACCAGTAGATAAGGATTCAATGAAGTGTCTATCATTATGACAATGATCACCAAATGCTCCTGATGAGAAGGCATGTGCCATGTCTTCACACTTTGCACTACAACCAATGGAGTCCTCTTGCAGATTATGGCAGATTTTGTATTAAAGCCCTTGAAAGCATGAAAGATTCAGTTGATCATTGCCAATATGTTCTATATTCTTGCACATTAAGACCAGAAACAATCTCTAAAATCACCCAGATTTGCTTTGACCACCTTAACTCTTTGAACGCTAGGGCGCGGTAGAGGTTTATGTACAGTAGCAGGTGCCAGCCAAATCTATGACATGAGCGAAGAAGGGGCGGTCTTTGTTGTTTTGGTGGAAGTGAAACTAATGGAGCCCCAGGCCCAACGAGGCCTACTAGCGATGCTATCAGTGTTTTCATTAGCGGGTGGTTGGATTAATCTATTAGGTGCCGATCATGCCTATTTCATCTCATTTTGAGCCATAATGTCCATAAAGGCGTGCACACAGGGAGTTTGGCTGTTTTTACGTGGTAGCAACGAAGCTAAAAAATGTGAATAATTCTTTTTTAAATGCTGGACTAACGCCAATTAATCAAATATCGTTCACTCGGGTGTGACGTCTTGGACAAAGGTAGATTAATCTTGTGTTCTAGGGCATGGCTTTGAAACGGTTAAATGCGGCTCACCGCTATATTTAATTGATGAATTAATTTAAATTCCTTCTTCCCAGACGAGTCTATGGAGTCCAGACTGCAGGAGAACTCGCCAGACGAATCCACAGACGAGTCTGCTAAACAAAAAGAACCTGAAGACAGCCTGGACATCAGTAAGTGCCATTCTGTCCTCATCCCCACCACTCCTGGACAGATAGTTGTGAAACTTTGAATGGCTGAATTCCGGCGTGATGTTTGTGGCAATCAGCACTGTGTTTGGCTGAATTCCGGGCCTGTGGATATCAGTGCAGTTATATTTTATATACAGAGATTTAGAAGGAATAAGCAAAATCGTGATGCGACATTTCCTGGTGTAATGCAGTCCGCTGTTTCTCCGGAGTAGCTCACACTTTTGTGTGTGTGTGTGTGTGTGTGTGTGTGTGTGTGTGTGTGTGTGTGTGTGTGTGTGTGTGTGTGTGTGTGTGTGTGTGTGTGTGTGTGTGTGTGTGTGTGTGTGTGTGTGTGTGTGTGTGTGTGTGTGTGTGTGTGTGTGTGTGTGTGTGTGTGTGTGTGTGTGTGTGTGTGTGTTGGCTTTGCCTTTTGTAACTTCACGGATATGGCGATGCAGTTTGTTTTGCTGAAGTTTGTGTGTTCTGGCGGCTGGTATTTCTTTTGTGTTTTCAAGTCATAATTAGATTTTATGGGTTTCGGGCATCTACACTTTTCCAGTATAACACCACCTACCCTCACCACAATGGTTTCTGTCAGTGTCACTTAGCTCTTCGTCATGTGCTCTCACAGTGACCTAGCTATCTAATATCTAGCCTTCCTTCCTTCGACATGTGCAGTGTTGGGTTAGTGTCACGAGTCGACAGCATGCTCTCAATGAGGAAAAGACATGATCAAGAAAATACAAATAAAGTTGTATATGACGTGAATGTTGAATTAAGTAACACGTTTTGATTTACATTGTGTACAGTAAGTGTGATTGACGTTGCAGCTTGGATTATTCACATACAAATAAGTCGTGAATGCACCGTGACTAGAGCTCTTTCTCAGGTCCAAAATTACAGACTAGAACCGTAATGGAACTCTGAAATTTGTTCAGAGATCCAACATTTTAAATGAAATGACGTATCCAAATCCTGATGGACCTATTCCTTCATTCCAGACCAATATGTGAAGTCCAGATTGCGGGTCAAATTGAAATTACAAGCCAGGGCCATTGCCAATGTACAGGAGGAACCTGACGATATCCAGGACTTCGGTAAGTTCCTCGTTTCTTTCTTTCACCTGCCCACGACCTGCCCACATATTTTGAAATGCAACAGCAATGTCTGGTACATTTCCAATGCCTACATCATCAGTACCAGACACTCACGAATAATGATTTTGTTTAGAGGACGGGTCTAAATACACATTCATGTGGAATGGTAATTGTGAACTGTAACCTCAAAAATAACTTTAACTGAAAAGGTCACAGTATGACCCTAATTCCAATCATAAAGGTAATACTTACAGGGTAATCTCTATAAGAAACCCATTCTGGGCGGGAACCCCTTTTGGTGTTTTAAGCATTATGTTATGCTTTAGCTGTTGAAAAATAGCAGATCTACAAGCTCATAGCGCGGCACTGCCGCACTATGAACTTGTAGGTCTGCTATTTTAGAAGAATTGTGAACATGTGGCACAAATCTTAATATATTCTTTCAGAGAGAACGTTTTTAACTCAAATCTTTGCTTCTGGGGGGGTCCCTGGAACTACATATTTTGAGATGGGGTCGGCGGCCAATTACATATAATTCTAGGGGTCCTTGACATGAAATAGTTTGAGAACCACTGACATAGAAACATACGTTTTTCAGAAAACTGTCATGATTTAGAAGACATTTGTAGAATCGTCCTCTGATCCAAACCAGAGGGGGGGGGGGTGATGGTTTGAAATCATGGAGTTGTATTGCATTACTTAAAGGTATATTCAGTGATTTCGCTTCATTCAAATATCACTTATTTTTTCTTTTTATTTGGATAATCCTTCCTACTATAGAGTGTGCTGACCATACAAGGAGTTCCACCCTGTCCCCAGTGAGCCCCTGGGGTCAAAAAACCCTAGTTTTGGTGGCGGGTGGCAAAGCCTTCATCCAATCAGGATGAGAGGGGCCTTCTTCCAATCATGTGTGGGGGCGGGACTTGGTGCACATGCTGTTGCACTTCCCCCCACTGTAGAGCGTGTGCATGTGCACATTTTGTTACCGGGGCGGACTGGGTGGTTTTCCAAATCACTCAAATCACTGAATGCTCCTTTAAAGGAGAATTCCATGCTAGAATGCTTTCTTACCTTTCTTACCTTTCTTTGTAGTTGTTACGTCCCCACCAAAGAGGTCCAGGTGTTTTTTTTGTGCAAAAACTCCTTATTGCCTATTTCCCCTACCATAAGCCCTCAATGAATTGCATTGAATTGAATGGGAATTGAATGGGGCTATGGGGTGTTGTGCTAATTCGCTTATTTCCATCGAAATAAGTAGTAAAGTGTGCCGCATGGGATATTATTTACATTATGAAGAGAGGATATATACAAAAAAATAATTTTGAGCAAAGGAAATAAGCCCCATTCAATTCCCATTCCATTCAATGCAATTAATTTAGGGCTTATGGTAGGGGAAATAGCCAATAAGGAGCTTTTGCACAAAATAACACCTGGACCTCTTTGGTGGGGACGTAACAACTACAAAGAAAGGTAAGAAAGCCTTTTAGTATGGAATTCTCCTTTAATGGTGAATGAAGAATCCCAAAACAAAGAATAGAGTTGAAAAGTGGGAAATGAGCCAAACAGTTATAGGCCAAAACGTGAAGCAGCCTGTTGTAGCTCCACCATGGGGCCAATTTAAGTCAAATCATTTAAATTCCTTTTTTTTCCAGACCAGTCTGACTCTGTGGCGTCCAATTTGGAGGTGAGCTCTTCAGACCCTGCCGTTTCTACTGACCAAAAGGATCCTGAAGACGAACCTGAAGACCATGAGGACATTGGTAAGTGTCATTCTCTCTTTGTTTCTCTCACGTATAGTTTGTGGCTCTGTAGAATAACCAGTGTTAACTTATTTTCTTTCTTGCTTGTTTTTTTTTGCTTGATCCTGAAGATGAACCTGAATACCACGAGGACATTGGTAAGTGTCATTCTTTCTCACGTACTGTACTCATACAATTACCAGGGCCGAGTGTATATTTCTCTCACCATTGTAAAAATAAGGGAATCTACTTTGGCAGTGTAACCTTACAGACCAATTATGACCAATTATATTCAATCAAATTTCACAGATCAATTTCGGGTTGGGAGATTTTTACGTGAAGAGCTCCAATTTTAACACCCTAAACAAGACCTTTTATGAAATTGTATGTTCATGCACGCATGATCATGTACACACACATAGGACTTTTCATGACAGTTATTTCATCTTTCAACGAGTAGAACATGATATGTCTATTTAGTATTTAAGTGCCGAAAAAAGGATTATTTTCAATGTTATTTGAAAACCTGGACCATTTGGTAATGCATATTGAAAACCTGGTCACGTACTCTACTCTAGCACTGCCTTCAGTCAATATACAATTTAGAATTTAGGCATAGTGAGAGCATGAGACTCTAAGGATGACAATGTTGGTCCTGTTGTGTGTTATCTGTGTAACCTATGTCATGTATTTTAGTCCATATTGAATTCTTTGATTCCAGACCAGGCTGTGGAGTCCACACTGCAGGGGAAGATGAATTCTCCAGACACTAGTGAACTGGAGGAACCAGAAGACCACCAGAACCTCAGTAAGTTTCATGCCTGTTTTTTTTTTTTTCAGTTTAGTTTTTCCTGTTCTGTTCTGTTCTGTTCTGTTGCTCATCATTGCACTTTGTTTACTCTTTTCACAGTTTTTCACAACTGTTTCGTTGTTATTGAACTTTTTCTTTGTGTTGTTTTGCACCATAGCGAAAACAGACACTTAAAGGACCACTTCACCACTTTTCAACATCTCTTCATATAATTGGTCCTCACTAATGTTCATGATAAAACACCACCATTTTTTCCTACTCAGTCTGTGTTTCATAGGAGGGCTTTGGGCAGTTCGGACACCCGTCCACCAGTGACATCATCATTAGGCATTTTTTTTTAAAACAAGATTTGTTTTAAAATATATTTAGATTTTTATTATCGTGAGAACGATGGCTTCTACTTTTGCATTGCAACTTTTCAGGAAAAGAAACCCTGCCATTTCTATTAGCTTGGATTCACCATCGATGATGTCACTGGTGGACGGGTTTCTGAACTGCCCACAGCCTTCCTATGAGACACAGACTGAGTAGAAAAAATGGTGGTATTTTATCATGAACATTAGTTAGGACCAATTATAGGAAGAGAAGTTGAAAAGTGGTGAAGTGGTCCTTTAAGCCCTACACTATACTTAGTCGTACAATGGTATTGTACATTGTGAAGTTGTAGATCTGCTTGTATTTTGGGATTTAAAAAAAAAGATTCTTGCCCTAAATGGGTTGGAAGTGGTTAACTATTGAACTGCACGGCCCGTTTAGGCTACACAGCCCTCTCACCTAAGTTGCTCGGCCGATCCGACCGATATGCCCATATATGGCCGTACCAGGGGCCACATTCACAAATCGGAATTGTTAGGCTTCTGTTGTGTCTGACATCAGTGCATGTTGTCCACCAACCGACCAGCAGGAGCCCATATATGGAGTACTCTGATCATGTCATCAATATGACATAATTGTACTGGGGTCATAAGTCCAGCATGGACTCCTTATTTGGACATTGCTAACCACAGCCTGCGTTGTTGGGCAACGGTTTTTGTTTGCATCTGACATCGGTGCATGTTATCTTTGTGACGTCTGTGATCCACCAAACGACCAACGTACCCTCAAGGCATCAAGGCATGTGACGGGGCCCGCAGCACATGCATATAGGCATGTGACGGGGCCCGCAGCACATGCATCTAGGCATGTGACGGGGCCCGCAGCACATGCATATAGGCATGTGACGGGGCCCTGCAGCACATGCATCTAGGCATGTGACGGGGCCCGCAGCACATGCATATAGGCATGTGACGGGGCCCCGCAGCACATGCATATAGGCATGTGACGGGGCCCCGCAGCACATGCATATAGGCATGTGACGGGGCCCGCAGCACATGCATCTAGGCATGTGACGGGGCCCGCAGCACATGCATATAGGCATGTGACGGGGCCCTGCAGCACATGCATATAGACATGTGACGGGGCCCTGCAGCACATGCATCTAGGCATGTGACGGGGCCCCGCAGCACATGCATATAGGCATGTGACGGGGCCCCGCAGCACATGCATATAGGCATGTGACGGGGCCCCGCAGCACAAGCATATAGGCATGTGACGGGGCCCGCAGCACATGCATCTAGGCATGTGACGGGGCCCGCAGCACATGCATCTAGGCATGTGACGGGGCCCGCAGCACATGCATATAGGCATGTGACGGGGCCCGCAGCACATGCATATAGGCATGTGACGGGGCCCCGCAGCACATGCATATAGGCATGTGACGGGGCCCGCAGCACATGCATATAGGCATGTGACGGGGCCCGCAGCACATGCATATAGGCATGTGACGGGGCCCGCAGCACATGCATATAGGCATGTGACGGGGCCCCGCAGCACATGCATATAGGCATGTGACGGGGCCCCGCAGCACATGCATATAGACATGTGACGGGGCCCGCAGCACATGCATATAGACATGTGACGGGGCCCGCAGCACATGCATCTAGGCATGTGACGGGGCCCTGCAGCACATGCATATAGGCATGTGACGGGGCCCGCAGCACATGCGCAAATCTGCATTGTTGGGCAACGGATTCTGTTTGTGTTTGACATCAGTGCATGTTGTCCGTCCGTCCGTCCGTCCGTCCACCCACCACCCATCCATTAGGCAGTTTTAATATAGGATAGATTTTTTTTAATATAATCGATTAAATTGACTAGTTCAATGAACTGTTGCACCCCTAGTTAATATTGAACATTTTTCTCTCCATCCTAAATCAATAAAATAAAAACAGTTGTAAAAGTGGAGGTGCAGGATCCTGAACAATGTGAAGGAGAGGCATTGGACTACGACCAGTGATATCCTTCACCTCCTGGTGAGTACGGATCACCATGGTAATCGCTTGTTAGGGCCGTGTCTGCCTACAGTAGTTTGAGCGTGCGTGGTTATAGGCCAAAAGGTGATGCAGCTTGTTATAGCGCCACCATGAGGCTGACTTGGGAAGAAAAACAATTGGGGTGGATGTTCCTCCATGTCCTACTCACTGGGAGTGTGTGTGCAAAGTTTCATGCTGATCAGTCCAGTCCAAGATTAGCTGCACACAGTCAAACCGTCACACGGACGGACAGGGCAAAAACATAGTCCCTGCCTCTGGCCGTTAAGGCCTGGCGGAGAGATAAGCATATCACAGACCTTATAGTCCCTTCCGACGGGCTATAGTGTCCACAAGGAAGCGGCCTCACTAAAATGACCTGTTCCCATGACCTGTTCCCAGACCAATCAGGTGCAAGCTATCTGTCTGGGCTATGGGATGTAGCTCCTGTCTGAACTTCAGCTGAAAACATCCTAGACCTAGTCCCACCCCTGGTGTTAAACACAATGAGTGTCCATTAACATTGTGAGTTTGGGACTCTTAATAATACTGCAGCGTTGGTGTTTTGTTTTATTTTTGAGGGGCACTAGCACCTCCTATGCCCAGCTTTCCAGGTTTGTGTGAACACAAACATTGGCTTGTGGTTGGCTGATCCATAGACATAATAAAAATCACACCCGTGTGAACTGAGTGGTGTAAGGTCTTATATAGACTGATCAGCTGTGGTCTGACGTAATGTCTGACGTAATGAAATCACACCCGTGTGAACTGGGTGACCATAGCAACCATGCTCATTTTTTGGTACGAACAGACAGACACGTAAACTAACAAAGCCAGTTGTAGGAGTGGTTTACACCACTCAAAAAGGTAGATGCCTCTTTCGGCTCGGGGGCGCTTGTCTGTCGAGTGGAGGCAACATGGAGATTCCTTGTGAAGCAAAGCGGAAGCTTGCCAAGCTTCCGGGTACATAACGGAAGGGGCCGTTCGTTAGGCCAATCAGAGGCGCGACTCCCTCTTTCCCAGCTGCACTTGCATTGGCAATGTAAACTTTTGTCAAAAGAGAAAGTACAATAGCAATATTCCAAATCGTCTGTGAAGTATGAACCATTTATATACAGGTTTAATGTTTGTTAAACCTGTATTGTCAACGCCATTGAAGGGAAAACTTACGTCATCTAACACAAACATTAAATGCCATTAACAGTAAAGAGAATTTAATGTTTGTGTTGGCACCGTTTGTTTTATATCACCATTACATCACCTAATCAACATGAGTTAGACTTTAATATATTAGCGCCCCTCTAGACATGTCACGGTGTCCGGTGTTACCCGAGTACATTACGTGCACACCGATAGCACCGTTTTATTATTATTTTTAATACTAGACTATTTATTTTCTCGTGTACCCTATAAAACCACTTCAGTTCATTTTCGTGTGGCACCCATGTGCTTATAAGCAGGTTATCAATACTTTAGTCAGATAACCGGTGGTACAATGATTATGATTATTATTGTGAAGAGAAGTGAGTGCTGCTCTTCAACTGCTGCTCTTCAACGGGACTGCAGGCAGGCAGCAGCCGGAGCGGAGCACAATTTACAATTTACAATTTAGGCATTTAGCAGACGCTCTTAATCCAGAGCGACTTACATTTAGCAAGAGCACACACAGCATGGTGTCAGATTTCACTTTCGCTTTAGTTTGGTGACAGGTCTTAGCTGCATTGGACTGACGGTACGGTGAGCTTTAGTTTGGCGACAGGTCTTAGCTGCATTGGACTTCTGGTACGGTGAGCTTTAGTTTGGTGACAGGTCTTAGCTGCATTGGACTTCCGGTACGGTGAGCTTTAGTTTGGTGACAGGTCTTAGCTGCATTGGACTGACGGTACGGTGAGCTTATACTTCCACAATGTTTTAGTACTTTATTTCCTCACAATAACCTGTAGCAATGATGCGCTCTCAATTCATCCTGTAAGGATTTCCTGTTAGCGTCTTGATCAACACTGATGAAGGATATGTGAGCTGAAACATGTGCGTTGTTGGTCTCGGTGAGGAAAATAAAAGGATAAATAGTTCTGCTGGATTGTTTATCCTCAAGTTGTATTTTTTGACCGTGCCTGTCTATACTGCCTAAAGCCTCGATGTAAGGTACTTACTGGAAATTAGATCTAGAAGTGCAAGCGATGTTGTAGTTTCTGTTTCTGGATCATTGCCAGGCAGGTCTATTAGGACACCTAGTGGTTGGATTCTGTGGTGGGGAACGGTGGGGAAATTCTAGCACCGCGACAGGCCTACGCCCCTCACTTCACACAGGTGTGATTTAAAAAAAATTGATCGTTTTGCACAACCACAGTATGAGTATAACGTAAGTTTAATGGAGAAGAAAATGCACAATGTTAAAAAAAATGTCTTAGAGGGGGGAAGTGCAGACCCACAGAAGCAGACCAGGGGGGTAAGTGCAGACCCACAGAAGCAGACCAGCAGCAGCACACGTAGAAACTGAAGTGGTGGATGTCTTTATTTTTTCCCCCACCATTTGTTCCATCGTCGGAACACTTTTTAATTATCCAGTGAGGGGCGCCCACTGTGGCTGCCACATGACATCACTGCTTAACCCATTTTGACCTGAGAACGATTGTACAACTGTCTTCTAAATCCTAACCGTTTTCTGAAATGTTTCTATGTCAGTCGGTCTCAAACATTTTCATGTCAAGGACTCCCAAGATTATATGTAATTGGCCGCCGACCCCCATCTGAAAATATGTTGTTCCAGTGACCCCCCCAGAAGCAAAGATTTGAGTTAAAAACTTTGGCTCTTAAAGTTAGCGTGTACGAGCTTGTAGATCTGCTTATTTTTCAATGGCTACAGTATAACAATCCTTAAAACACTCCCGCCCAAAATGGGTTAAAGCAGGGGTTTTCAACTGATTGTGAACCAGGGACCACCACCCTGACTTAGAATCAACCTGGGGACCACTGTTGCGTTGGGTGGGGATATGGGCTAAAATTAATGCTTTTGTAACACTTGCTATGCATCCCGTGTTTCTCAACCAATTGTCCACTGACTACTAATAATTTCCTAATAGTAATTACTCAACCAGACAATCCGCTGCACTTCCCCCTCTTGAGATTCTTACTCCCTTTTTCTGTTGAATTTCTTGACCTCCAATTTGATCGTAAATGACATGGACGCATTGGACGGGATGGTCAGTTCACTGTTTCTCATGACATTTTTAAAAATCAACAAATCCTACATTGCTAAATGAATGGTCAGGGACCACATGTAATACTTCCAGGGACCACCAGTGGTCCACAGACCACCTGTTGAAAACCCCTGGGTTAAAGCAAACAATAGAAGACCATAGACTTGGTTGCCACATGACGAGTGGGTCCTGTTTTTGAGGGATTACATCATATGGCAGCTAAGTCTATGTACTTTTTAAATGTTTGTTTAGAGCACTTTTAACAAAAAATAGGCAGCCAAAGTCTGGACTTTTAATGTTTGTTTACGTCATGCGATGTCATGTGGTACAATATAAATATCAAAGGAGTGAGCCGCCCCTCACTTACACTTACGTGTGATTTATTTTCATTTATTTTTCTTCTGAAAGCCGAACATTGGAGGGCCTATTGCCCCTCCAAAAAGTTAAACAAAGCTTTTGTGAAACAGATTTTTTTCCGCTGTTTAAGCTAGTGGTGCATTCAATGAATCGATATGGCAATATATCGATCGAACATCCGGACGATAGGTGAATCGATCGAGAGGCTGCTGTATCGATACGGCATGAATTATCTGGGTGACGCAGTGTTGACAAACGTACTCTGTTTAACGTTATCAAAGCCCCCCTTGCAAGTTGCAATGCACTCCTTTTCCCAGACCTCTTGTTAGGATGTTTAGACATTTTAATTTAAAGATCTCTGTGGGCCTGAAAGTGTTTTATTGAATTTTCATTATTATCATTATTTTGAATACGATATATATCGATATATCGTATATATATATATATATATCGATTAAAAGTTTATATAAACGATATATTGTATATATAACATATCGTGGCCTCTGTATCGTGATGCGTATCTATCGGGAGATTGCAAGCAATATCCACCACTAGTTTAAGCACATATGCACATTTTGTGGTCTCAACATAGTAAATCATGGATTCAAATTCCTCAATACACCGTACTTTTAGGGTGAAACTGTACTTGGAGGGCTCTGTAAGTTTTGGACTGCAATATGGAAAACTGAGTGTGTCACTGAGCAGAACTAACCATGTTCAGGGTTTTACCTGGCTTCCATTAGGTTAATTCATGAAAGGAATCCATATAAATAACCGGGCACGGAGGCACAGTCGGTAGCGCTGTTGCCTCACAGCTAGATATGTTCAATTCCCGCTGGGGGTGTGTTCTCTCCTCCGTGTCATCAGTGCCCATAACCTAGATGGGGTTGGCAAAAGGGCCTTTCTGTGTTGAGTTTGCATGTTCACCCCGTGTCCCCCAGGGTAGTAGGTACCCACACAAAAAACATGCATGATGGAGGGGAACTGGTTGGAATAACGTGTTTCTTCCACACGCTACGTCCAACTGGGGAACCCCCCCCCCCCCCCCCCCCCCCTGTCGGGTAAAAAGAAGCATCTTGAACTCCTCATTGGTGCATTGAAGGAAGCATGAGGTCAGTTCGTTGGTTGCTGTCCCCAGGTTGGCAGAGGGAATGTAGATAATTGACACTGGGTGAAAAAAAAATGGGTTTAAAATTTTTGAGAGACTAAAACAAAGGATTAATGGTTAATGTGGTTAAACGCTAACGTGACATGGATGCGTTCCAGGTCTCAAAGGATTAAACTAAAGTCTTCTCCACAGGTACAGTGGAGGTGGCTGCTGCAGAAATAGCGGCGCTGGAGCACCAAGACATGAATGACAGTTGCCTATGAAGACCGAGCAGACTAACCACTTCTGGTACATGAAGAATTCTGCGTGTTCTTGTGGTGCCCTTCCTATGAAGTCTTCATTTATCTGTGATACTAACCATGTAATATCCGTCTCCCTCTATACATTTTTGCATAAATATGTACTGTATGAACACACACACACACACACACACACACACACACACACACACACACACACAGTCACACAGTCACACAGTCACACAAACACACACACAATGGCCAGGATCATTTTGCATTGCTCATTCTTTTTGGGACATCGGCAACAGTTCAATTTAGTACATTCAAAATCAACTGACTTTGAACAAAAAGCTGACAACCATGAACTGAATGCTCATTTATTTTCTGCCTTGTTCCTAGTCCAAACGTTTTTGCTTCTACAGCCCTTCTCTGTATATTAGTGCAGTGTATGTAACGTGTGCACTGTGCATATAAAAGTGTTTTTTTTTCTTTTTTTTTCCTTTTTGGTTTGTGGGAGGTTTTTTTGCTATTGTATTTTGATTATTGGCATTGTATTGTATTTGTGTGCAATGTGGTGTCACACTTAAGTGAATTATAGTGTCATAAAAGCCCTTTAGGGCTAGGCATCATATGATGTACTGTAAGGCACAAATGAAATCAATTTTAATTAAGCATGTTTAAAAGAGACAGAAGAAACTGTAGTGTTTGTGGAAACAAACAAAAGTTACAACATAATTCACCAAAAGGAAAGCCATGGTCACTTTAAAGTTGAGCTGAAATGAGATCTCTCTTTGGGCATGGGTCACAGCGGGGGCCTACTTAGAGTAACAATACGTGCCAAAATACTTATGAAGAAATATACATTTCTTTGTTTTTGTATCAAAAATCCAATCTTGAGTACTTTCTGTAAAACGTACGTTGATGCATTCTTACGTTAGCACACCATGTACTAGCAGCATTTTAACCAATAATTCACAAAAAAAAACCTCAATCATTGTTCCACATAGAGCTAAGATGCATTGTCCTACAGACACTAGAAGGCTGTGCAGTATGCAATTAACACGATAGCCATGTTGGCTAAACGGTACACAAAAATGTTTCTGAAAACATTTCTGAGGATACCTCAATGCTCGTTAGGGTAGCTTCCATGCACATGTTATATAGCTCTGGAGTTTCTAAAGTTATATTATAGTTCAACCCCACTCGCATCGCTGTGATTGGCCCAGCTCTCTGCTCAGCTCAATGCTATGTCCTGCCTCCATCTCCTGTTTAATTATTAAATGTCACAATATGGAAATTAAATACTCTCAAAATACCATTTCAGCTCACCTTTAATGTGCAAGTAGCCTGAGATAATGTGTTAGGTTTCTGGTCTAGAGGGGCGGGTCGCGCATGACATTTGCGCACGCCCTGATTGGCTCACCGATCTGTCCGTCAGCCCTGGTCCCTCCTCTTCCCCCCTAGTGCAGCACTACGTCACATCATTTAGAGCGACGCCCACCCATAAGGGTTGACTCCCACTTCTAGACCAGAGCGGCCAATGCGTTTCCCCAGGCTTTCATTTTTTGCGCCGGCGAAAATGAAAGCCTGGGTACCAAGGCTAATGTGCAAGTTGCACTGCTTTCACCTAGACATGGAATGAATAATGTAGTGAGTGACGTGACATGACATACCTCTTATAGGAGAATATGTGTTAACATTGACATTATGTGGATTATTACAGTAGGCCTATGTCTGTCTACCCACTACACCACACACATATCCCAAGAATTCCCAAAAGCCGGCGTTGAGAGGTTAACAGGCCTGGGACACTCGTTCTAATCAACTGTAGTTTACTGCAAAGCCAAATGGGTGGACCTAGTTGACCTAGTGCAGCTCCACCCCTCTGGACCTTCTTGAGCACTGCCCCTCTTCAGTGGCATAACGAGATGACAGTAGACACCCCCCAAATTGTGGGATAAAATGTGTAATAAAGAAAACAAAACTCAACTGTTAATGCATTTCTGTATGTGTTTATAATTTTATTTTACCGACGGCACGGATGGGCGGCCGTGGGCCCCAAATGCCTCTGGGCACAGTAGTGATGCCCCTGTCCCTCTTGTAAACGCAAGGCTCTGGGAAGTCGTCTGCTCCTAGTCCAGCAACACTCACTGGCTGTTAATCTTAATTAAAGCCATTTGTCATACTGGGGGGGGGGGGGGGGGGGGGATGATGTGCAAATGTTATGTCAAAGTAACCTTGCATGGAACATTAGATGCTGGCATAGCTAATATTACCTAATTCTTCACTTTATATTTTTCATGATACCACCAGCATGTTCAGCATTGTTTCTGTGACAAACGGCATGACTAGATTTACTGAATTACACGTACAACATTTGAGAGATGATTATGTGTGCGTCCCTGCCTTTATTCCACCGCATTAAGATGTTGGCTATTTGTGAATTAATCTCAATCATATTATCTGGTTATGTAATGTAATAAAGCTTGACCTATGTTAACTAAGGTTCCCTAATCTTCCCTTTACTTCTGCAGGTAAATGTGGGTACTCCGTTGCCCTGGCAGGTCAAGAAAGTATCACATTTTAGCTTGTTTTGTTCTTTAAAGTGTGTGTGTGTGTGTGTGTGTGTGTGTGTGTGTGTGTGTGTGTGTGTGTGTGTGTGTGTGTGTGTGTGTGTGTGTGTGTGTGTGTGTGTGTGTGTGTGTGTGTGTGTGTGTGTGTGTGTGTGTGTGTGTGTGTGTGTGTGTGTGAGAGAGAGAGAGAGAGAGACAGACACATTGAAACAACCTGGATTTCTCTGATTTAAGTTTCTCTATAATCAAACTATGCGCAGACTCAAAGCTTTTATTAAAGGGTATTATTATACCCTATGTGAGTTTGAAAAAGAGGCCATTTTGCAATTGTTTCATGGGGACGTGAATGCCTTGACTTGGCACGTGAGCAGTGACAGCACTGCGGTATGATATACCTTTGACTCATATTGAAAAGGATTATACTTGGAATTTAAGAAGGCCCTCCAACAGTCACCTCAACAGAAAGCAGGACACGTGCATCACCAGCTGCTTTTCGGTAGTTTAAACCAGTGGTTCTCGATGTCAGGGGACCCCCGGGTGTCCTTGAAGAGGAGCCAGGGGGTCTGCATCAGGGGACCCCCGGGTGTCCTTGAAGAGGAGCCAGGGGGTCTGCATCAGGGGACCCCCGGGTGTCCTTGAAGAGGAGCCAGGGGGTCTGCATCAGGGGACCCCCGGGTGTCCTTGAAGAGGAGCCAGGGGGTCTGCATCAGGGGACCCCCGGGTGTCCTTGAAGAGGAGCCAGGGGGTCTGCACACCACTGTGTCGAGTCTGAAGTCCTTTGAATGAGCGGTTGGTTGTCCAGAACTGGCTTCATGTGCATATTGTCTCTAGGGTTATGTAGACTCTCACTAATATCACAATTCTGTAATATTTTAAATCATTTGTGTAAATTATAAAACTTAAGCATTAATGTTATAACTTCTATTGCTGTAGTGTATATTTTTTAAATGTCTGAATACATTCTCATTACCAGGCATCACACTTGTCAGTATATTTAGTTTGCATACTGTATTAAAAATACAACCTAACTGTCATGTATTATTTTCATTCATATTTCTAGTTACTTTGCTGTACTATATTCATAATTATACAGTAGGAATAACCTGGGCTGGGAGCCATGAGGCATGGTCCATGCCTGTACTGAGGGAGAGGGGAAGGGCATGCAGTAGTTTAGAAACATTTGATGTTTGTGATAACACTGGAACAGCTCGGCCTGATGTTGTTCAATACGGCCACTAGATGGCCACATGCTCCTAGTACATTGGTAGCTTACTCACTCACTGTTCAATACGGCCACTAGATGGCCACATGCTCCTAGTACATTGGTAGCTTACTCACTCACTTAATGTTGGAATATTAATGATATAATGAATTTATTTATATAGCACATTTCTAGACATTGTCACAAAGTGCTTTACAGAGCAAGGTAAATGAAAGAATATACAACAAAAGATCAATGACTAAAATAGCAGGCACAAAATGTCAAATAAAAACATATAATCAAATAAAAACATATAATCAATGATACAAAAATTAAGGCAATTAAGTAAGAAAAGGCCTTAGAGACAGAGGTGGGTTTTCAGAAAATATTTAAAAGATGACAGATTTTGCACGTCTTAGGACAGGTAGGGTGTTCCAAAATTGGGGACTGGGTTTGCAAAAGCCCTGCCACCCTTTGTGACGAGCTGGGCTGTGGGGGTCTCCCGGTTGGCCTCGTCTGAGGATCCGAGTGTGTGCACAGACTATGTCGGAGACATAGTTCTGGGAGCCTGGCCATTCACAGCTTTAAAAGTAAGTAAGTAAGATGGGGGTGATGTGGTCAAGTTTTTTTAGTTGGTTCTTCTGTACTAATTGGAGACGGGATAAAGCAGAGACCAGAATAGTTACTGTAATCTAGACCAGGGGTTCTCAACCCGTGGGTCGCCAAATTATTTTAGGGGGTCCCCAAATTATTTTCAAAAAAAAAAAAGATTTATTTTAAAATTTTATTTTCACTTTTTTTCAAAAATAGCAGACCTACAAGCTCGTAGCGCGCCACTCGGTGGCACGCTATGAGCTTGTAGATCTGCTATTTTTCAATAGCTAAATTATAACAATGCTTAAAACACCAAAAGGGGTTCCCGCCGAAAATGGTTTAAGGTTATTGTAGCAGTCAATTTATATTGGGGGTCGGGAGGGGGCGGGGCGGGGGTCCCGAAACATTGCCAAAGCATTTCCGGGGGTCCCCGGCCAAAAACGTTGAGAACCCCTGATCTAGACCAGGGGTAGGCAACTTTTGGCACTGGTGGTGCCAAAGGAGAGGATTTTTGAGTGGTGCATAGCCACTCCTATGCGGAGCTATGTGTGTATGTGTACGTACGTCAAATCAATTAAGTCCCTCACATTTCTATGTAAATTACATCCTGCACATAATTCTAGATTCATTAAAACTCTGACTGAGGAGGGAGCCTGGGAGATAGGTGGGTTATTGCTAATGATCATTATAACAATGAGAAAGAAAATGTTTAAAAAGAAGGGAAAAGGTTATATTCGTGGACAATCAAAATATGTTGGACTTTTTGATGTGGTGTCATTAAAATGAATGTTGACATTGCACACTGACTATCTAGAAAATAAAAACATGACACTTTGTTTCCAAAAGGTTGCAGACCCCTGATCTAGACTAGAAGAAATAAAAACATGAATTACCTTTTCTAGATTTGCAGGTGACAGGAAACTTTTAATTCAAGCTATATTGCTGCTAGTTATCATTTGCATGTAGGCAAATATTGCCATATGAAAAAGAGAACAAGTGCTCATTTAACCCAGAGAGTGGTGCTGTACTTGTATCATGTTCAAACTTAAGGACAAACATTTGTACAAATTGAATGAATATGTTTCTTATGGGGGTGTATTATTGACACACTAGTGGTGGAAAGTTACTATAGTTACTTTGTATATTTGGATTATCATTGCAAAACATACAACCTTAAAGCCCTATTTAAACTTGTAAAATGGGACATTCTGCATAATTGGTAATTTTGATATATGCTAAAATAATATTTTGATTATTATTACAAAACACACTTTGGGTTCAGACCTTTGTTATGTAATCTTCTAGGGCACTAAAATCTCTTCCAGGGCTTCAAGACTGGACCGGAGGTCGTAATCTACATTATTTTCCAGGTCTGTAAGTCTTCTGTCGTGGGACATGAGGACATCTACAATCTTGTAGATGACGTCGTAAACAAGATCCTCTGCATTCTTTTCCAGAGCTGCAAGTCTTTCGTTGTGGGACCAGAGGACATCTGTATTCTCGTCCAGGTCTGCAAGTCTTTCGTTGTGGGACCAGAGGACATCTGTATTCTCGTCCAGGTCTGCAAGTCTTTCGTTGTGGGACAAGAGGAGATCTGCAAGATTCTCTTCCGTGGCTGAAAGTCTTTCGTCGAGGGACTTGAGGTCAGCTATGAAAGAGTGGTTTGATAAGAATAAATTGTCACTAAATCTGGCTAAAACAAAACTAATGATATTCAGTAATTACAAAATAGATAATCAAGTAAATATACAGATAGATGGTGTTGAAATTGAGAGAGTTTCTGAGAACAAATTTCTTGGTGTAATAATTGATGATAGAATTAACTGGAAGTCTCATATTAAATATATATATAATAAATTATCTAGAAGTCTTTCAGTTTTAAATAAAGCAAAGCACCTTTTGAACTATAAGTCACTACGTATGCTATACTGTTCCCTGGTTTTGCCGTACCTAAACTACTGTACAGAGGTTTGGGGGAATACTTATAAAACTTCACTTAATGCAATAACTATACTTCAAAAACGAGCTATAAGAATTATACATAATGCTGGATATAGAGATCACACTAATATATAATTTTTAAACTCATATCTTTTAAAATTCATGGATATAATAGAATATAAAACTGCCCTTATAATGTACAAAGCAAGGAATAATCAACTCCCTGGAAATATTCAGGTGATGTTCTCTGATAGAGAGGGGGGCTATAATTTAAGGGGGGAACTAAATCTAAAAACCAGAGTGGCTCGGACAACACTAAAATCATTTTGTATTTCAATATGTGGAGTAAAACTATGGAACAGTATGCATGTGGAACTCAAGCAATGCCCAAGTGTGAACCAGTTAAAAAAAAGATATAAAGAATGCATTATTATGAGGTATAGAGATGAAGAGTTACAATGACACAGATAATTATAATATATAGATAATATATAATATATAGATATAATTTAGATAATTGTACTTGTATATATATATAAGAATATATATATGATGTGCCGAAGGTATGTATTATATGGAATATATAGAGTATTTTGTATTGATAATTTTATATAGAATTGAATACTTATTTGATTTAGTTTATACCATGTTGGTATTTATGTAATGACGTCAATGACGCTGAATTTAAGTTATCAAGGGGTAGGGTTTTATAAGTTTTCTAACTTCTCCCTACTCCTTTCCGAACATATATAAAGTAAAAAAAATAATAATAATAATTATACTTGCAGCCAGTGAGGCTTGTTTTTTTTTGTTGTTGTTGTTTTTTTTGGAATATTATTTTATTTGTTCTATATTGAACTTATTTTAATTCTTTGACTTTTGTCAATTTTTTTATAATGTTCGGAATAAAGTTTTTCATTCATTCATTCATTCATTCAGTATGAATAAAAACATAAATGATTCATTTTGTTCTAATAAAAAATGAATGCCTCCTTGCCTACCTGCAACACTATGACTCTGTGCCAGACAGACCAGTATGGAGATGGAGATCAGATAACACAGCTTCATCTAGTAACAGTAATAATGAAAACATTGAATTTCGTAAATACATTTATGTCTGAAAATCTACAGAAAACTCTTTTGATTTATTTTTTGGACTGCAGTTGTTTGATAAAGTGTAAGTGTTCTCCTGTATTCTGCTTTACCATCAAATGATGCCAAACTACAATCAACTATGGCTTGCTAAAAGTGAACATTATATTAAATAACATGAAAAACTAAACAGAAAATGGACTCACCTTTCAAACCTTGGCTCGTTGCTTATGAGATCAATCTATCAGAACCTGTCAAGTGTCAATAGAATGAGGAGTTGGACTTATAAACACTCAACAAAACTAAAATGTGACCTTACCATGATGCTATGGTTATTACTACTTTATCAGGACACTGCATGCCCAAGGATACAGGATGCAACTGTCCTACTGTAGTGCATACAGTTATCCTCTGTTGAAGGTGGGCATTCTGTTTAATTACGTCTTTTAGAAAACATGATGTTCTCCAATGTAGATGAGATATGCTCCAACAGTTGCATGCTGTATCCTTGGATATGAAGTGTCCTGATAAAACAGTGACCATCATTTGCAATTTTCAGGAAGGGAGGGAGAATTGAGATAGAAAACAAAGAAACAGGAAAGGAAACAGGTGAGATATTCTAAATATTCCTGATAGATTATTAATACACACACACACACACACACACTCACTCTTTCTCTCTCTCTACGCACGCACACGCACACACGCACACACACACACACACACAGTCTTTCAAGATAACTTTATTAGAGAGTTTTGATCAATTAAACATTAAATACAATAGAAGAATATAAATCTAGAAACGTGTTCTCCTTGGAGTGCAGATCTCCCCCAGGCCAGGCCAGGCCAGGTTGCCGACCCGGGCCTAGATACCCGAAGAAGCTGCAGGGGAAATAGATACAACGTGCAACATGTGCATGCATGTGGAAGGGTTAGTGAAGATAATCGTTGCTGTTTAGGTGAAACTTTCTAAGAAATTTGAGCATATACTTGTGACTGTGTGCACACTGCACAATGGTATGTAGGCTTACATTGTAAAGCTCACTTCACTTATAGCAAATGAGGTCTCTCTCATTAAACTAATGAGAAGGGGGGGGGGGGGGGGTCACCCTCAGTTTCATGGGGGGGGGGGCATCCCCTCAACTTTTGAGAGGAAAAAAATAAAAATGTACGACGAGAAAGCAGTAGCACTGTGTAGCGCTGCACAGACCGTGAAATCACAGGCTAAAGAGTTATGTGATGCTAGTTGCAACATGGAAGCAGTAAAAATAAATCCATCTGTACACTGTTGTATTTATTGGATCAGATTGGCTCCAGATTTGCAAAACAAAAACTGCGGAAAATCTGAAAACTTTGAAATGATTCACTCTTATCTGTGTAAGCACAGAGGTCTGATTCAATTAAATTCAATGCAACAGTTGAAGTACATCTCATCTGCATTGTAGAACATCATGTTTTATTGTGTACTTAAACCCTTCTTCTTTCTTTATGTGTTATCTTATGACGCTCATATCCTATTAGTTTAATAAACTTTGAGTGATACTGCCTGGTGTCATCTTGTTCTCCAAAACAGTTGCACCCTCCTGTATCCTTGAACATGCGGTGTAATGCGGTGACCTATAAGGTCACATTTTTGTTGGTTGCTGTTGAATGTTTATAATGCCAGCTCCTCATTCTTTTGACAGGTTCTGAGTTGTATTAATCTCAGAAGCTTCAAGGCAACTGGACAAGCACAAGTTTGAAAGATGTGTCAGTCTGACATAATTTGATGTCAAAGCAAAACTGATTGACTAATCTCTGTAGATTTTCAAACACAAGTGTATTTATAATTGGTGTTACATTAAATTCAATGTTCTTCATTATTACAGATGAAGCTGTGTTTGCTGGTCATCTCCATACTGGTGCTTTTGTCCCAGATGGCCTCTCAGAGCAGTGCTTACGTAGGCATGGAAGCTAATTTAGTCGATACAGGTGAAAATGTCAGATTACATGTGTGCACACACACTCCCTAGATAAACGATGAACCTCTGTCCCAAATTTTCCTGGACGGCCTGTTATCTCGCCACCAGGAGGTCGACTTTTATTACTCCTCCAGATTTTGTCCAAAAATCCTGCAAATCGTTACACAGTATCTCTATAGTCATGTGCTCAAGACGGATCTGTCCGATATTTCATATTCCATCCTAATTGGCTAACATTGGCTTTCAAATTTTGCAGGATTGGCCAAACAAAAAGCCTCAAATCATGAACGTAGCGTGCAATTTACGTGAACTGTTTCACACACTTTCCTACTAGGCTGAGGAAGGCTGAGGAATATAGGCCTATCCCACCCTTTTCACATTGGCCTGTTATAGCGCCAGCAACTTTTGCAAAACACATTTTTGGAACAAAATGCCTCAAATCATTGCCATCAAATTGCCATCAAAGGCGTAAGAACAAATGGCACCCTTTTCACATTGGCCTATTATAGCGCCACCAGGAGGCCACAACCTGACCTGCCCTGGTGGAGACCTGTGCCCACAGGGGAACATTTTCTACTTTGTTTTAAAATGTTCAAAACAAAGTCTAATGAACTATCAATCTGTATCCAACCAATCACAATAATAATTGCTAGTTTCACCCAATGTGTATTTGCTGTGCACATTTGACATTGTGACATTAACAAACCACCAGTCTTTGTATTTTTTACTTTGGTAAAATTCTTCTTCCATTATTTATCTCTGTGTGAAAAGATGATCAGTATCTCTTTGGAGGCTTGGAGCTTATTTTGCGGGTGATGTCAAGGCTGAGTCCATGTTCACTGAGATTACCATGCTGCGTTCAACTCTGAGTATCACAGCAACTGTGATGTCTGTGATCCTACCAGCCACTGAGGAAACTGATGGGTTCAATCCTGGATGTGCCCTGAATCCAATCAAAGGAGAACTACGAGCACATAATAATTTAAGGTCAACACACACTGACAGATGTATAATAGCAGAAGGCTATTTACTTACTATATATAACATTACAAGTAAACACAAAACACTACAAGTAAACACTAAAGTCTACACCTAAATTGTTAAGGGACAAAGAGGCAAACTCAATTCAACACGCCCTAACTAACAACTGACCGCCCAGCCCTACTGATTGATTGATTGATTGATTGAAATTTGTATTCAGTTAGAATGTGTACATATGGTTCAAATGAAGGTACAGGTCAATACAATAATGCTACGAGGATGAAACCAGAAAAAGCACTAAGACGTTTATATCAGGGTCCTCCATTTTCATAACATTTAAAGACGTACAAATATAGATGCACTTCTATGAAAAGATAATGAAATCATCATTTAGTTAATGGTCAAAAATCTGAACTAAACCTTTAATGTGCCCCCACTTCCTGGTCCAATGTACACACACAAGCTAACCTTTTCCAGAAACATCCTAAAACATTGTCAGCTGCTGTTAAGTATATGAAAAAGATTAGATTGATTACACAGAAATGCTGTGTGTTCACGTCTGTCTGTCTGTCTGTCTGTCTGTCTAAAGATAATCTTGCAAACCGCCAGACTAAACTTCATATGCACACTGCCAATAGGCCTCAGATGTTATGTTACCTCCACCTTTTTCATAGATCGACGACTGACAGATATAGACGAGTGGTTTTATGTGGTTTTGCAGTGATACTGGTTCTGTGTTTAAAGGTTTGAGAAAATAGGAGGTTTCAAAATGTGTGTCTTAGCAATTCTGAGTAACAGTAGTATGCAGATAGAAACGTTTACGCAAATCGCCATTGTTAGGCATGAATGGCATTGGTTTATGTTGGTGAGTGATGTCAGACCAGCCTATATAGAGTGCGGCAGATGGCTTGTCAGGATAGAGATACATATTACCACCACTACCACCACCATCTAGATTGCCACCTGCCTCTGGTAAACATACTAGAGAACCCAGACACCACCGGCATAAACCATTACCAACCGGCAAGCATGAGCGGGGAACAACCACCACAGCCTGCTGCCGATGTAGAGAGCCTGGCAGGCTTAGCTTCCACAGGGGAAAAGAAGGTCATCGCAACAAGAGTCTTGGGTACAGTGAAATGGTTTAATGTCAGGAATGGATACGGTTTCATCAACAGGAATGATTCCAAAAAGGATGTTTTTGTACACCAGACGGACATAAAAAAGAACAACCCAAGGAAATACCTTCGCAGTGTGGGAGATGGAGAGATTGTGGAATTTGATGTGGTTGAAGGGGAGAAGGGAGCGGAGGCAGCCAATGTCACCGGCCCAGGCGGTGTTCCAGTCAAAGGGAGCAAGTATGCCCCTGATTGGATGCCCAATCGCTTCAAACGCTACCCCCGCAGGATTGGCCCATCCCGTGACGGGAACTATCCAGACAACCACCAGAGTGACGATGTGGGTGAATCCGGCAGTGGAGGTCGGCCAAGGTTCAGACCAAGGGGTCCAACTCATACCAGACCCCAGCAGGACGGAGAGGAGGACAAAGAGAACCAGACTAGCAAGGGTGGCCAGGACCAAGAGACCCTACCAGCACAGCTATCACCAGAACTACGGTCACAGAAACCCAGAGGCTGGCGGCAAGCCAGGGCACTATGACCAGGCACGTGCACACACAGACATCAAAGGGGGCTGAAGCCCCTGCCCTTTACCCGTCTGTAGAAAAGCCCTCTCCAGACCATGAATACAGAACTTACTACGGTGAAAGAAATGTACATGCCTCCTTTCCACGCCACACCCGACGGCAGCATTCAGGAGAATTTGTCCTGTGTAGAAATCCATGTTGTACACCGCAACCCCAGTAGCTAAAGAGTGCGGTGTTGCACCCCAAGAAAAGCTGATCTACAATCTCACAACACGTCACATTGCGACGTGTTGTGAGCTTGTAGATCTGCTATTTTCGCAATTGTGCCCTTTTAGGGAATTTCAGCTCCTGCCTCTAACATTGTCTGCACGTCCCTGTCTATGACAAGGAGGCCAAGACATTGATTTAGAAAAAGTCGGATCCGGACGCCCAGCAGTACAAAAGAAGGAATCAAAGAGAACTATTCGTGATACTTGTCTTAGGGCCTCTTTTTGTTCTCATTAGCCCAACCTCCGCCATGCCGCAACGGCCGGAGGATTATGTTTTCGCCCCTGTCTGAGCAGCATCTTGACACACACTGCCAGTAAGCCATGGAAGAACCGATTAAATAGATTAAAATCAATTAGTTGGCAACTATAATTCAATAGTTGAGTTTTTCTCACTTTGTGTAGCTAAACGAATGAGCCATTTGCATTTCCTCTGTACATATATACGCAGTAGCGTGACCGTGAAGCAAAATTGCACAGAACTGTCTGAGCCCATAATACAGCGTTGAAAGGTCTGGGAGCATTTCACCCTCAACATCAAAGATTTTCTGAATAAGATAAGGACTTTGCTTGGCATGGGAGCACGTCCACAGAGCACATAGGATTGGTAAGATAAGAACTTTGCTTGGCATGGGAGCACGTCCACAGAGCACATAGGATTGGTCTTGGCATGGGAGCACGTCCACAGAGCACATAGGATTGGTCTTGGCATGGGAGCACGTCCACAGAGCACATAGGATTGGTAGCTTGTTTGATAGCGAAATTGTCCGTGGATCCCGTCTGGGGTGGAAACAAGTTGTGCGTAGTGTTATCTGCTGTGTATGTCTGTGTGCAAATGACCAGAAACAGCAGGTCGGCTCTTGGCCGGATCAGAGCACTCATGAGCAGTAAATAGAAACCAGGCTTCCTGAAAAGCCTGATGATACGAGGTTACTTCTATGGAATATAAACTGAATGTATGGATATGAATCCAGTTAAAATCATTTAGTGTTGCTTGGCCACTCATTAATGTTAATATGTTTATTCAGAGAGTTTGTGTATGAACGTTTCTTTTTTAAAATGACCTATTTGAGTTTAAAAGAGTAATGTTAACCTTTAGCCTATAACAAATGTATTTATAATCAAATGCATGGAGACAGAATACGACTATAAGGTACCATGGGTGGATTTTATTTACATTTTCTTTATGTCTAAAACAGTGTCAGACTAAGAGTCATAATCCGATGAATCATTTAAATAATCACAGATTATACGATTATCAAAATATAACACACACCTATGGTAATACACCCATTACCATACCCAAACTAGTTTGCGTGTCTAGTAGAGTTGCATATATCCTATAGTAAATATTGCTTCCCCCAAATATTTTCCCCCGTTTTATTTTTTATGAGACACCAGTACCAGTCTACAGCTAGCCTGGGACGGCCTGGGACGCATACCATTTTTGGGTTTCTGGTGCGGTCGGGAGCGGAAATAACTTGTCATGTTGTAGTCACTGGTTTGTAGTCATCAGGCCGGAACCACCAAACCGGTAGCAGAATTACCCTACATAATTCCCAGCGATAAACATACATCATAATGTTAGGGTTTCTGATCTTCTATTCCAACTCGCAGCGACTGGCGAGACTAAACCATGCATCAAAAGTTTTTTTCCATGGGACAGTTTGGAATGAATTCCAGCTAGGCTTTCTTCCGAGGTGGAAAGTCTGGTGATGCAGGGTTTCTATGGCCATAACATTATCTACTTGACATAAACTGTTGAATTTGTGTCTGCTGTCTTTTAACAAGCTGTGTCGCCAAAGCATAAGTTAGGTAAGTTGTGTTTATTATGTATAGCCTAAAATGTGCTATGACTAAAACATCTGTATTATAATAATGAGTTATACACTCTAGTGGACCCTTCTTCCCTCTTGATACATTTTGTTAAGCACAATATCCGGTGATCTATCATAATTTACTTCTCGTGTAAAAGTAAGCATTACTGTATCTGTCTGCTCTTTTGTCAGTTTTACGCTGGAACATTTTTTTTGTTTGCTTGTTTTTGCATTGCATCTCATTCATTCTCATCATGTTTTAGGGTGGAGAATTATCACGGCACTCCATCTTAAAGGGGCATTCCACTCATTTTCAACATTTTACTATGTCATTAATATACCTTAGAGCTTTTGTGTGGAAATAATTAAAAAAAGTTCCACCATGCTGTGTTTCCAAGAACTAGAGGTCTGAAAAAAATCATTAACATGGTGAAACACATCTTGATGATGTCATCAAGATGTGTTTCACCATGTTAATGATTTTTTTCATAATTACAGTTCTAGGAAACACAAAATGGGGGGACTTTTTTATTATTTCCACACAAAAGCTCTAAGGTATATTAATGACATAGTAAAATGTTGAAAATGGGTGGTTTTCCCCTTTAAAGGACTTCTGCTTAAAGGGACACTTCACCCTTTTTTTGATTTATAAGACTTTCCTGGGGGTCTTTATTTGTGTAATATGTGGTTTTAGATATTTTAGATTTTAGCAGTGAGCCCAGTGTCTGATGTCATCAACACTGTCCTATCTTACTTACTGGACTACAATTCCCATAATGCTTTGGCTATGATTGGCTTCCAAAAGTTGCTGGAGGGGCCAGTTTTGCACGACATGCTACAAGCACAGCGAGAAACTTTGCACGGACGCTCCCAGTAGGCCAATGAAGAATCTCCACCAAATTTATTTTTCATATCAGCCAGTTATAGCGCCACTATGAGAGTTGAACACTTTTTTGATCTACAAGCTCACATTGTGTTGTAGTGCTTGTAGAGCTTGTCAGGGTGGGGGATCCCGGCCCTTTTCAAATTGATCATCTCAAATAATTGTGAGTAGGCGATTAATTATGTAATAATTATGAATGAACAGTATGAACAGAGAGAGATAAAGTTCTGCTGCTTTGACCAAATGGGTTGTAGCGATAGCGAACGCACACGTCTTGGTGCGTCACTACTTTGTGCCGCGCTGCTTGTACATCTGCTATTATGTAAATCTTCGAAAAATCTTGTTTGAGAGAAAGTTTTAATGATGTGCACCAGCACGGTGATTCGACAGATTCGGACCGCCCTGGCCCTGTTAATATGACAAACTGAGCGCCCCCTAAAGCTAGAGCTGAACATGTAGAAAAATGTTTTTTTAGTTGCCCTAAAAATATAAAACAACAATTTGCATTTTCTTTTTTGTTTTTACGCAAATCTTCTTTGGCACAAAACATTCTCAGATGGGGGTCCGCGGGCCAAATAAATATCAATTTGGGGGTGCTTGCCACAAAAACGTTTGAGAACTATACTGGTTTAGAAACTATTTGTAGAATCGGCCTCAGGTGTTAATAAAAACCGATCGCGACCTCCCGGTTAGCATATTAGCGTTTCTAACGCTAGACTGGATGATCCAATGGCCCATTACTACTTCCGGTTCCAGTGATTGCTGCCACAGCGCCGCAGTCAATGGTGGCATGGATTCCCAAAAGGTAGATGGTAGACCACATGACATGCCCCTAAAAATAAATATATCAAATATTAAACAATAATGCACATAACCCCCAGTAGCACCTGTCACGTACTACATGGAGACCCCTGATGGCATCAGTATGTACATATATGGGCGGCTTGGTATTTCTGGACTGGATCATGGGCATATACATCACTGGTTCACCTGGAGTCCAAATGGACCCTTACGGGTCTGTAACTCTCTCAGAGTTAAATAAACACAACACAAACTACAATGAATTACAGTGTAGTTTGGGCGGGGTCCCAGAGATTATAAATGGTGTCCATTGGGTCCATTGGTCAAATGCATGTCAAACTGTGTAGACTGCATTTGACTGTTAACATTAGAAGGCGTTTGTCTTGTTTGTATGATGTCACAGCAGCCTATATAAATAGAAGATGCTGCAGCTGGGGATGGTTGTAACGAAGGCTCTCACTAAATCTCCAAATATCCCAAGGTATAAAATATATCTTACTAACTATAGCATTACAATCTCCATGGTCAGGTCAATATAGAACTCCATGTATGGATACAGATGACTGGCATCGTCATCGTGACAAGCATCCTGCAAGCCCCTATATAAACAGTCGTTATTTACATTGAGAGCAGTTGCCAGCAGTATCTACTACGCTCCTTGTGAGAGAAAACTCAGATATTGTTGTGTCAGAGATTTAGACATCCTGGTAAAGTTGTCACTGGACACCACTGTGGTCAGACAACCAGTCCTAATTGAGAAGTATTTTATATGGTGCAGCTGTTGAAGACTTTAGATGTTGAGTCATGCACATGACGGTCAACGAGGACAGACGAGAAGACACAACACAAGTGTGAGATGCTGAGACGAGAGCAAAGGGAGAGTAACGGAAGAAAGAGAGCATCCATAATTGAGAGGATTTATTTGTCATACTCGCACAGAAAGAAGCAGTGAGATGCTTGTGTGGCAAGGTCCACAACGCTCTGCTAACAACCCAAAGATATCATTCAAACTCATTCAGGATATTATTGTTGTGTGTTGTGCATGTGGGATAGGTATTTGTGCAATACTGGATATAATATGTTATCTTATTCTTAATGTTACCACATTAACCCAGTGTTATCTAGTATTAACTTATGCTGGGCTTGTATGGGCCGTGTATCAGACAGATACACCAAACAGAGACCATGAGTATTCATCTGTGGCGGTGGGGTTCAAAGTGTACTCGTTTGGAGGGTGTGACATGAATGACAGTGATCAGATTGGTGTGTCCGCCTTCAACACAGCATCTCTGCGCTGGATGGAAATATCCCCAATGACACCTGGAAGAGGAGAAGTACCACTTGAAATTCCCGCCATGCGCTGGGGCCACACCGCTGTGCTGATAGAAGATATAACCTACCTCTGGGGTGGTGGCAGTTTTAAATCGGGGTCTTACTGCAACGTCCTTTATGCATTTGATGTCACCATCCACCGATGGTTCAAGCCCAGGGTTTCAGGCACTGTCCCAGAGGGGAGGTACAACCACTCAGCCTGTGTCCTGGGGAAGGTCATGTACATCTTTGGAGGATTAAAGTGGAGGAACTGGAAGGTAACTGAATGCTGTAATGACATCTACAAGTTGGACACCACCACAATGGTCTGGTCTTTCATTAACACCAGAGGCATTCTACCACCTGCTTCAGAATGTCACTCTGCCACCATCATTGGGACAAAGATGTTTGTATTTGGGGGCATTGGAGCCTGGTGGGTGTGCTACAACACCATCACAGTGTTTGATACAGTGACCAATTTCTGGCTGAGCATGCCCCCTGTACAGCTTCCAGTAGGACGCTACAATCATTCAGCATTTGCCTACAATGGAGAGCTGTACATAGTGGGTGGCCGCTTGCCATTCATTTACGTGAATAATCATAGATATTTACATATCTATGATATGTGGAAATTCAATCCAGAGACCTTTGCCTGGAAGAAGATGGAGCCCAAGGGGTTATACCCACCTTCATTGATTCGCTGCTGCATGGTGGGAGATCGCATCATCGTCGTTGGAGGATACGAATACTCCAATGACCTGAACTTCTTACACTTAAGTCCTACTCTGAAGACGTTATGCAAAGTAGAGGTCATCCAGTTTGGTTTGAAGCAGTCAGAATTCCCACATAACATCAGGTGGGAAATGGCAGCCATCAAAGGAACTGAAATGACAGCAATCACACAAAATAAAAGACTAAAACGTCTAATAAGGTTCTGTGTCCCATGTGGAACTGAGGAATCATATACAGTCTTAATTTGTCTAATTTGTGTGGTTGCCCTTAGAGTGTGGTTGCCCACTTTTTATAATGAGAGTCGATGGAAGAAAGGTCCCATTTTTCACAGTTGACTTTTTTGTGCTCTTATTACTCTGTCATACTTTCACTTTGAAACTCCATTCAAACTTTAAAATGTTCATCAATCTTTGAATTTTCATTGGTGCTCATATGTCTAAGGCTAGACTGGCTAGTATTTATCCTGACGTAACTCCTACCTGTGACAAGTGCAGGAGCGGTGATGCAACTTTGATCCATCAGTATTGGATGTGTCCTAAATTACAACCATTTTGGGGGAATGTGTTCAATACTCTATCCAACATTCTACATCAAAATCTAGACCCAGATCCCTTAGTGGCTCTCCTTGGCACTGCTGGAAGGGATGACCTTCCTCTAACACGCATAGAGTGTCGTATGGTCGACTTTGCCTTGTTGCTCGCTAGGCGTGCCATTCTGTTCAAATGGAAGGATGCTGCCCCGCCCGTGCTCCGCCAGTGGCTTCGTGATATAATGTCCTGTCTCGAGTTGGAGATGTTAAGGTTTTCAATTGCCGGCTCTGAGAAAAAGTTTTACAAGACCTGGGGCCCGTTTATGACATTCTACCACAACACACAAACTGCATAGTGTGCCGTGCCTATGCCTCGGCCAACGCCAAACCACAACAGAAACAAAATCTGCTCTATGAAAAATCTGCTTTTTTTTATTTTATTATATTTTTATTTTTTGTAATTATGTATGCATGTATTTTGTGTATGTGTGTATGTATATATATATATATATATTTATTTTATTTCCTCCAGACTGTTCCGACTATCCTTGGGATTGTGGGTGGGGGGAGGGTGGGATAGGGGATTGAGTTTTATTTTTATATTTTATGTGTCTGTCTAATACTTGCCCCTGGGCTATTGTCGAAAAACCTGAATAAAAAGATTTTGAAAAGAAAGAATTTTCATTGGTGAAAAAGTTGTTTTGAAAAAGTTTATACTTTTTAAAATATTTAACTTTATTTATAATGTTTTCCTCCCATAGACATGTATGGGCTTTTATCTCTAAATCAACCTCACTTTTGCAGCCTCATTACTCTGGCATACTTTGTCGTAGAAACGTGATTTAAACTTTAGCAAGCTCACACGACTTTGGACCTTTTCGTGGTTCAAACTGTATTCGAATATGTTACACGTTTTTTCCAAAATCACAGTTCAATCGCAGGCCGTTTCGCCTAATCAGTGTCCCCTTAGAGTGCGGGGCCTCCTTGAGTAGAGTGTGGAAACTGAAATTCTTTCCTTGGAAATTTACCAAACAAATTGTCGTCCCGGCCAAAATATTCACTTTACACGGATGTTCTTTGGTCATTTTGTAGCCACACATGTCCTCTTTCACACAATGTGACCACCAAAGCACAGATACATACAGAATGTGAACTACGGCCTTTTAAGTGACACAAATACAGTCAAGCTGCCCATTGACCTCCATTGTATAATTCTTACGAGGAAATTATCGCATAGACAATTCTTAACTCGCTCTTATAACCACATTTTCGATCGTACCAACACCACCATCGCACATGTTGTACCTCAATGTCTCAGGCCACTCACAGCGAAAAATATAGTTGGTGGCCGCTTGCCTTTCATTTCTATCTATGATGTGTGGAAATTCAATCCAGAGACCTTTGCCTGGAAGAAGATGGAGCCCAAGGGGTTATACCCACCTTCATTGATTCGCTGCTGCATGGTGGGAGATCGCATCATCGTCGTTGGAGGATACGAATACTCCAATGACCTGAACTTCTTACACTTAAGTCCTACTCTGAAGACGTTATGCAAAGTAGAGGTCATCCAGTTTGGTTTGAAGCAGTCAGAATTCCCACATAACATCAGGTGGGAAATGGCAGCCATCAAAGGAACTGAAATGACAGCAATCCCACAAAATAAGACTACAACGTCTAATAAGGTTCTGTGTCCCATGTGGAACTGAGGAATCATATAGTCTTCATTTGTCTAATTCCTGGTATCCTTTTGGCCCGTTTCGTGTTTAAGAACCCCCGTTTCGTGGTTAAGGCATTGTTACGAGCCATTATATAGGTGGTATTTTCAGGGGAATTACATAATTTGCAAAATAAATACATCGATTGTTTACAGGAGATGAGTGTGCGGAGCTTCCCTTTACTTTTTTTCATTACCCCTTTGTGAATCCAGCACCTCACTTAAGTTTTTTCAGCAGATGAGCGCTGGTTCTCTTTACATTTCTGTCATAATACTGTAAAATCTATCAATAAAGGCAGAAAGACAAAAAAAGAAGAAAACAAATGCAAAAAAAGAAGAATTGATGAACATTAATTACCAGCTGCACGAGGTTAAACATTTTTTACATCATCAATTTCCGTACTGTATAGTTCTAGGCCACCTGCTGGTGTAGCTTGGTTTAGCTGGTCATTCCAGAGAGCCATCTGGCTGACCAGCTTGACCAGCAGTATCTAGCTTAGCCTCACTGGGTGACCAGCTGACCGACAAACGCTCAGAAAATGTAAGCGACCAATTCGCGACCTAGTTATACTGATCTGATTGGCTCCTCTGGCCAATGGGACACCAAGCAACGGCCAAGCTGCCCTCTGGCCAATGGGAAGGGGAGAGGCAAATATCCCTGGCAGCCACACAGGCTGCAGACACAGAGCAACACAGCAGAGAAGGCAGCCACGCAGGTTGCAGACACAGAGCAACGCAGCAGAGAAGCATGATCACACTGCAGCCACGCAGGCTGCAGACACAGAGCAACGCAGCAGAGAAGCATGCTCACACAGCAGCCACGCAGGCTGCAGACACGCAGCAGAGAAGGCAGCCACACAGGCTGCAGACACAGAGCAACGCAGCAGAGAAGGCAGCCACACAGGCTGCAGACACAGAGCAACGCAGCAGAGAAGGCAGCCACACAGGCTGCAGACACAGAGCAACGCAGCAGAGAAGGCAGCCACGCAGGCTGCAGACACAGAGCAACGCAGCAGAGAAGGCAGCCACACAGGCTGCAGACACAGAGCAACGCAGCAGAGAAGGCAGCCACGCAGGCTGCAGACACAGAGCAACGCAGCAGAGAAGGCAGCCACGCAGGCTGCAGACACAGAACAACGCAGTAGAGAAGGCAGCCACGCAGGTTGCAGACACAGAGCAACGCAGCAGAGAAGCATGCTCACACTGCAGCCACGCAGGCTGCAGACACAGAGCAACGCAGCAGAGAAGCATGCTCACACTGCAGCCACGCAGGCTGCAGACACAGAGCAACGCAGCAGAGAAGGCAGCCACGCAGGCTGCAGACACAGAACAACGCAGTAGAGAAGGCAGCCACGCAGGTTGCAGACACAGAGCAACGCAGCAGAGAAGCATGCTCACACTGCAGCCACGCAGGCTGCAGACACAGAGCAACGCAGCAGAGAAGCATGCTCACACAGCAGCCACGCAGGCTGCAGACACAGAGCAACGCAGCAGAGAAGGCAGCCACGCAGGCTGCAGACACAGAGCAACGCAGCAGAGAAGGCAGCCACGCAGGCTGCAGACACAGAACAACGCAGTAGAGAAGGCAGCCACGCAGGCTGCAGACACAGAGCAACGCAGCAGAGAAGGCAGCCACGCAGGCTGCAGACACAGAGCAACGCAGCAGAGAAGGCAGCCACACAGGCTGCAGACACAGAGCAACGCAGCAGAGAAGGCAGCCACGCAGGCTGCAGACACAGAGCAACGCAGCAGAGAAGGCAGCCACGCAGGCTGCAGACACAGAACAACGCAGTAGAGAAGGCAGCCACGCAGGTTGCAGACACAGAGCAACGCAGCAGAGAAGGCAGCCACGCAGGCTGCAGACACAGAACAACGCAGCAGAGAAGGCAGCCACGCAGGCTGCAGACACAGAACAACGCAGTAGAGAAGGCAGCCACGCAGGCTGCAGACACAGAGCAACGCAGCAGAGAAGGCAGCCACACAGGCTGCAGACACAGAGCAACGCAGCAGAGAAGGCAGCCACACAGGCTGCAGACACAGAGCAACGCAGCAGAGAAGCATGCTCACACTCACTGGGTGACGGGGAAGGAAGAGCTCAACGGAGACAGCGCTTCTTTCACCTGACAAATATCACTATGTGATAATTTCTTGTTTTCAGCAGGGTTGTGTGATATTTGGACAAAATCTGTAGGAGTAATATAATAATGAATTGCATTTTTATAGCGCTTTTCTAAGTGCTCAAAGCGCTTTACAATGGTTCATTCATTCATACATTTGGAGGTGAAGCGGCGAACAGTCGACGCCAGCGTCCTCACTTCCCACATTCACACACCAATGGTGGCAAGCTTACACCGACCGACTCATTGGAGGCAATGTAGGGTACAATGTCTTGCCCAAGGACACTTCGACATGTGGACAGGAGCCGGGATTCGAACCGCTGACCCAGGGATCATTGGACGACCTGCTCTACCTCCTGAGCCACAGCCGCCCATGAGAAATATCAAAAGAAATCACACCTGTGTGAACTGAGTGGTGCAACTCCGTGTGGGGGTCCCTGGAACTTCTACACCCACAGGAACGTGCCCAGGGTGGCGGCCCGGTTCTGGCGAGTCGCCCCATGTCCGAAAAGGTAGAGAAATGACAGAGTTACCGTGTGGGGGTCCCCGGAACATCCAGACTCCCAGGAACGCGCCCAGGGGGCCGGGCTGGATCTGGCAAGCCGCCCCATGTCCGAAACGGTTGAGAAATGACAGAGTTACCGTGTGGGGCCCTCAGGGGGTCCCTCTACTGTACTGTACTGTCACACTCGAAATCATCATATATACAGTTAATCAGAAAAATCACACCTGTCAGGGGCCCTCTTATCATCGTACATCATCATGACATAACGTGTCTATTTGCTCAGACACTATGACGTAAAATTGTCCATTCATTGTCAGTGAGAATTTACTCTTATCTTAATCAATCAAATCAATTACAACATAATGTTTGTTTAAGCAACGGGTGCTAATGTTTGTTTTAGTCCTCAACTAAAACAAGCATCGTTGAAAAACAAACATTAAAGCTGTATATAGGAGGGGCTAACGCCCCTCAAAAATAGACACTAAGCTGATTTGCTCAGACACTAGGTCATACAATCTCATTTATCAATGGAGTGCAAATTCTGCCTCAAATTTGAGCGTGGGTTTTTGAGTACGCTCACGTCGGCAGACTCGGCACGACATTTATGAAGTGATCGCAAACAGCTGATCCTTGCGTAATTTTGGTCGTTATTGATAAATGTGACGGCTGAAATCAATCTGGCACGCCCTATAAAATCAAGCCTCGCCCTAGTTTTTGCGATATGAACTGCAATAGGACCAAACAACGTATGGAAACCATAATTACATGATGGAAACTTTGGAAAGCCAATAAAGGTTTCCCTCACTTGCCTGTCATGTCCGTGCACGAACGCATGCACGCACCTATGCAAGTATGCATTTTGGCAAACTGAAAAGAAATGCCAGTAGGATTATTCCGTGAGGCTACAACGTTTGTCAAGTATAGGCTACATTAATCACATATCACAGTTACATCGACGATCGTCATGAATGGAATAGGTTTGTAGGATATTTATTTAACCCATTCTTAGAAGTTAAGTGCAGTGCAGTGCGCTGCATGTTAAAGCGACCCCCCCGTGAGTCGGACTGCTGTGAGTGACAGATGATCACTGATTGATGAATGAATGGCATGCATATATGGATGAGGATGAAGGCTGGTACGTGTTCCAGTGTTGCACAGGTTTGGAGCGTGCGGTTTCTATCCTTAACGCAGACCGTTGTACATAACACCAGACGTAGGCTACTGTAGCTTATATAAGTTTGGAGACCTCACTGTCCATGACAAGATTTAAACAGCGGCGCCACCGCCTGTCGCTCCCTACTCCCGAAAATGCTCTTGCATAAGCAGCCTACTGTAGGCCTAGTTAGCCTATATTAATATCATTGTAAATAGGCAGGTTTCAAGTGTCTTTGTCACTTGGAAATAAAATAGGTGTGCGTGTCCAATGTCCATTTATTTTATTTGTTTAAACATCAGAATTAAGTTCCATGCAACTTGTTGTCCCTCCTCTCAGGATGTTGCTCCAGGTTAGACAAACATATCATTCATATATTTAACATGAGACAAGGAACACAGAATAAATGTTGGAATCCCCAACCCCTGACCCCATATTCTGGGAGGGGGGGCAAAAAAAAACAAAACTGAAACAGTAATAATACACCCACTCCGGTGTTTCAACATATAACCCGTATAGGCGTGTACAAAACAAATGTGACAAATATGCAATTGATTCTCAAAAGAGATGGGGGGGATAAAGCAAAAAGACCCAGCATTCAGACTGGCAGGAGTGCTTTTATGATGGCCAAATTGGAGCATATACAACTGACCTCGTAGGTCATAACCAATGTGGCGGTAACAAAGCCTCAGCACTGATGAGTTTTAACACTAACTCCTGCTGCCGTTTCAAAAAACAGATCTCTTATAACTCTCAATATGGAGCCCTGAGAAAAGGTTGCCATAATGACTAACCTTGGTTTAGATTTGTCTCTACAGTAGATTTGTGTAGATTTGTATCCCAAACTTGTACAGATCCTGGGTCAACAAGGGTGGAGTTCACTGCTTTTTCATTAGAAAGTAAACATTGTCTCAAAGCCGATTTTTAGGTTTAGGCAACATAGATGCTTCCCCAGTCATCACCTGGGGGGAATCCATTTTTGAAACAGGTCAAAACTAAAAACAAGACAAAACAAAAACACAACCCTCTCCAACCCAAATCCAACAGCGTAGCTACTACCGGCAAGCTGTTTGGTTATGTCAAGTGAAGAGGTAGTTAGTATAAATGTATCTAACAACTAAACTGGTTATTACAAATACAGAATTGCTGTAATGACAACTCAGCCTAAGTGCAGTTATAAGTCATCTTGTGTTGGCAATACACCATAACACAGCACTGGGATGCACAGATTTTACAAAGTGAGAGGTACCAGGGTGTTCCAATAAATCAGGCAGGAACTCATGGAAGGCACCACAGCCTCAAAGTCTTAAGGCCATGACACACTAAGCCGACATCAGCCATAACGCCATACTTGATCTATGGCCGACAATCGCCAGGTTTTTTGTGGGTTGTTTGTTTGCGTCTCCTGTGCCGTTGCATGAGGCACACAATAAACAACGGTAGCCATTCAACTGACTGAGCATGTTGAATTAGCAGTGGAGGGAGTCAGTAAGGAGTGTTCTCCGTTTAGCAGTTCAGCTTGAGCAAACCAAAGCACAAGAGAAAGTGAGCAGCAATCTAACAGCAGATAAAAAAGAGTGGAAGTTGGCCATCAGCTTCAGCTGTAGACTTTGCGGTGTGTTTCAGAGCAGTTCTTACATAAGACATGAGGCAACACAAATTGATCTGATAAATCGCTGTTAATTCCTGCAAGTCAGCCTGGTGTGTCGGGGCCTTTATAAGAGCTTGAGAGTACGGCAGACTTTGTCAACATGCTTTAGAAAGTAGAGAAAAACAACTGCCACACATGCACATACTGTACTTGTCAGACGATTTGTATCAATGAAGCCTTCATACTGTCCATGCATATTTTGAGGCACAAGGCCGCTTTAAACAAATTTTGACGCAATCATGTAAAATATTGTATAAAAGTATTGGAATGGTAAAATTCAACTAACTTGCAAGTAAATAATACACTTGGAACACCCTATAGACCACGTCTGTCTCCATACAATTATAAAGAACATATAGTGCTTACAGGGAGGGATGGGTGCTTAAAGCAGTGCTACAGAATTAAGATTTGTATATATAAAATAAGTATGGCACTGCCTTTGTGACCAAGAGGCACCTATAAACCATATAGTTGTAGCTTTAGTTGGCCTCCCATCAGTCAGGTCTAATGAGCCATGCATGAACCCCAAGGTAAAACCAAGCTAAGCTAGGTACCATAATACAGGAGTCAGGGGTTCACATGCTGTAGCTGCTGTTGCACAGTAAATTTGCAGCGTCTATAGTCATATAGCAGTAAGTGGTATTGATCATGTTCCAATTATTGACCTATAACAACAACAAAAACAGCAATAAAATCCTATTTCCCAACACACAACTTTAAAAAATAAATAATGTGCTTTTCAATATTAATTTTCTTTACATCTTCTGTCAGAAAGGCCTCATGTGAAAAGTAAAAGGGTTCATAGCTCAGCAGAGAAAAGGGTCCCATTCATCCTGTAGAATGGTTGAGGGCAGAAGCTAGAGGAAGCAGACCTTTGCTGCAGCCATAGATTGTAATAACATAATGGACGTAATGACTGTGACATCACCCATAGGTTTGTGAAGTCACATTTTGAAGACTCAGGTTTATAATTTTGACCATCGCCATCTTGGATTTCTGCAGCCAGATGTGACTATTTCAAGAGTGTAGAGATGGGGATATGCACTGATACTCTTCTATGGTGATCACTGTGCCATCTATTTGTCATTCACAATAGCCAGTAGCCACGCCTTAAAGTATACCCTGCGCCTAGTTTACTCTAAATGGGACCGTAAATTAACAAATGAACATTGGCTCATCGGCTGTATTGAAGAAGACTTAAAACTACTGTAGCTATTCCGAACATAAACTCGTTAGGAGAATGGTAAAAAAATCAAGTGTAGAGTCATCTTCTCTGACTTCTGTACAATCACACCTCTTTTTGCTACCAGTGGAGTCGCCTACTGCTGGCCATGTGGAGAGGCTGCATGTTTAATTCACCTCCACAATGGCTTCATTTTTCAGACCAGGAGCTTCTTACTTGGCTGCAACACTGGGACCAATATGACCTGGAGCCCAGGTACAGAGGTAATACTTAAATGTGGCTGTTGGATCAGACATATGGCTGCCAAGAAGTTTATATAATAGATTAAATGTTATTTGTGTATGTATATAAAGTAAACTGTCAGGCAGTCACACTGCAAGACAATCACTGATGTTATATGGCCGATCGATCCGATATAAGGATCCAGGTAAAGATTAGGCTATGTGTAGTGCAAGATTTCAACAACTGGAATGACAGCAAAAATGTAATGCAATGCGTTGCTGGGTTGAGCCCAGATCCAGCAAATAAAAAGAAAATGTAACTACATAGCCACCGCAAACTTGAGAACTACACTCCTTGCATACAAAATACAGGAATTTTTAAAAAGTCAACAATTAAGAGCAAAAATAATAACATGGTACTTAAGTACTTAATTTAAGGAAATCTAATCTGCAGTGGATTAAGTGGTGATAACATCAGTGATCAATTTCACTTGGGCCTTGGGCTCATGCCATTCAGTCATGAGCCCAAGGTCCACATGGAAGAGTCTGGTTTGGTCCAGTTTCCTGACTTCAGGTGGTCAGCAGGGATACTGGTGAAAATGTGGGGTGAAGGCTATTAGCTTTGGTGAGGCTTCAGAACCAAATGGGGCAGAGGCGTGGTCGTGTCCAGACATCTCCTGATTACATGGGCATAATCTTGGCAGAAATTGGAGCTGAAAGAACACCTGGTATTCTTTCCTCCTGATATTAGGAACCTCCATGTTGTGAGTGGAGGGACAGATATCTTCATACTTCTTCCCAGTAAAGATGTCAATCCCAACCATGTGAACCTTGGCATGTCCATGCTTCCCAGTCTTGGAGGTGGACATCATGTATTGCATGGGAAAGGTGGAGGAGGCTCCAGAATCTGCACTGGAGAATTCAGCATCGAGGTCTGCCATGGTTGCTGCTCACAGGATGCTTCCAACAAAAGCCGTACGTCAGTAGAGCACGTCAGGAGGACACACAGATAATATTTTATGCATATAAGCCTTTGACATATAATATGCCTTTTGTATTCTTTCTGTATAGCAAAATGTAGATTGTTATGTTAGACATTGAGGGAAATTAAGATTCTCAGATTTTGTTTTTAAACGCCGCTTATCAAATAACCGGTTAATGGATTGATAAGGTTATCAATTATCAATTAATACATTCATTGATAATACATACCCAGGTCATACAGGACAGGATTCCATTAAAGTGCAGTGTACTCCACTACAATTATTCGAAAACTTTAGTTACTATAGTTACTTTTTAATTTTTATTACTAAACATACATTAACCGCTTAGGTGACATTCACACCAGAAAGCTTTGCTGCGATTAAAACGAATCCTGCTGCGCATTGTCAGAAAGTGCACTTCGCTTGGCAGGTGTGAAGGCTAATTTGAATCCTAATGCGTATCAAAGAACCGCATTCTACTCCGAGCAAAAACGGGGGTTTCGCTTCGCTTCCAATCGCACTTGATTACGATTCGGTGCAGGTGTGAATGCAATCCGCAGTAAATAAAGGAAATGAAGCAAACAATGTGGCGGGTGAGGAGCTGAACACAGTTGGAGACGGAGAAGGCATATTTTACGCAGCGCAAAGATGTCCCGTTACCGTGGATAGACGTGGTCGAATGAGGAGACTGAAGCCCTGATCGAAATTAAATTAGGACGAGTACATTAATCAATTGCTTAAGGAAACACATATACAAATACTGCAGTGTATTATAGCCTACACTACAGAATATTCTGTCTGTCTGTCTGTGCGTGCCGTAAACATGGAGTGCTGTCACTGTGTGGGGACTGGGGAGTAGGGACTTTCATCTCGATAAACTTGTAAACATTTTGCGCTGGTGTGTTATATCAGTGCGCTCAGCGCTGTTCCTTCCATGCCCAAAAGAACAGTGCGTGGCTGCGTGCGTATAGAGAGAGAGGGAGAGAGAGAGAGGGGGGGGGGGGGTCCAGTCCCAGACGGCACGACACATGCACGTTATGAGTATAATTTGAAATTTTGATCACCATAGATTTCACTGTGTAGGCTATAGTTTATGAATGGAACACATTGATAAAGGTCCCCCCTGCTGCGTTTCCAATAGCTGCGGATGACAGTGTGAAGGCAAACCACAGCAAATGAAATATGCAAGAAGTCCCAATTCTCCTCCCATTCGCATCGAGTCTACCGAAGTATTAGGTGGGAATGTGACCTTAAACTGTAGATTTACAAAACGTGTGATGTCATGGCTCACGTTGCGTATGCCATTATATCGGTGCAGAGCCGCACCTGTGCGCTGTCGTTCTCCGCCGTGATGTGCCCGGCGTGGTGTGACGACACCCAGCGCATCAGAGTGGGCGGAGTACCCGGCCTGTCCGCCTCCTCCGACCCGGAGGAGGAGAGCTGCGCCCGGCGCTGATAGCGCAGGGCCCTCTCCACGGCGTGGTGCAAGGCGTCGCCCTCGGGGAGCCACGCCTGCAGGTGCTGCTGCAGCGCTGCCAGCTGGGTGCGGGCCTCGCTCAGTGGGGGCTTCTTCTCACACCACCGGCACAGCGGGCAGATCCATGGCTCCGCCTCCGGTGCCGTGATGGCGGCGGACGGGTCCCTGACGCACACACTGTGGAAGGCGTCCCTGCGTGCCCACACACAGTGTTTGATTGGTTACAAGAAGAAAAAGAAAAGCAGAGGGGAGTGCATTTACTTAGAGAAGCACCTCATCCATTTTCTTTTTGCTTTTTCTGCCTTTATTGATAGGTTGAAAGTAATCTGACAGGAAATGGGGAGAGAGATGGTGGGGAAGACATGCGGGAAAGGCCATCGCGATTGGGAGTCGAACCCGCGGCACGCCGTCAGGCTCAACCATCTGGTGCCCAGATGGTTGAGCTAACCGTCCAGGCCCACCTCATCCATTTTCAACTTATGTATGTATTATTAAGGAGCTCTCTCTGGCATAACTTTCTGTCGACATCACCCCCTCTCTGAAGAGTTAAATTATTGTTAAACATCTGCATTACTTAATTTACAAGAATTGGAGAATGTAGAAGAATTGTTATATTGATCGTTTGCCTGTTATTATCTCTCCTATGGTACCAACAGAAAATTACGACAACAAAATATTCTACGTTTTGGGTCTGAGAGGCTGAATCTATCAAATGGTGGTCCATGGCTCAAATGCCAAATATATAATGGGCCTTGATATGAAAAGGGTTGAAAACCACTGATCTAGGTAAAGCACACCCTTGAGTGTATTGCTGAAAAACTAAAATAAAGGGACCCACACACGGGTCTCGACCCAGTGTTTGGGAACCAGTGGTTACTAGGGCCTACCTGCACAGCTCGCACTGCAGCATGGCACCCATGGGCGCCTTGTGACACACGCACACCTTCAGGGCGCTGAGGTCGGCGGCGGGGAGGAGCTTGGACTCGTTGGACGCTCGGAGAGCGAGGAGCGCCTCCATCTCGCAGAGCCACACCTCCTCCAGTGTCGCCATCTGGTGTAGGAAACATCACGTTACACATGAATTTCTTGTTAAATGTGAATGCAAATAATGATGTTACATGTGTGTGTGTGTGTGCGCGCGGGTGTGTGTGCGCTTGCGTGCGTGCATGCTTGCGTGCGTGCGTGCATGTGCGTACAGCAGAGGTAGTGTCTTTGCAGTGCGTGAGGGTCTTCTCCACATCTCTGAGCGCGCTCAGACTGCACCCTTTCTTCTTCCCGCTCGGAGGCCAGTCTTTAGCCTTCTTGTTCTTCCTCTTGGGAGAGGCCACGCCTCCCGTGACCTCACACCTGGGACACAGCACCTAGAGAGGACCCAAAAAACACTACGTCATCTCCTGTGCCAGCGAGTAAAGCACTGGGTGTGTTTACCTCCAGTATAAGATGAAGGGAAAGTGTGTTTAGCTCCAGTAAGGTGAAGGGAGAGTGTGTTTACCTCCAGTAAGGTGAAGGCAGAGTCCTTCCCGAGGAACATGGCCGCGGTGGCCTCCCTCCACTCCTGCAGCTCAGTGACCAGAGCCTTCAGCCAGTTCAGGGGCTCCAGATGGACCTGGATGGCCTGGCCTCGTAGCACCATGTCGGACAGCACATCCAGCACGGGAACGCACGCCCCCACCTGGAGGAACACAGCATTACATGTTGAAGACTCGACTCGACTCATAAAGACATCATGGTTTATTTCTACTCCACGACAGTGTTGACGGTAAGCAATGTAACACACGAGTACGAGTATAAAATAGGCCTAATGTGGCACTGGCGGCTGACAATTAACAATTTACAATTTACAATTTAGGCATTTAGCAGACGCTCTTAATCCAGAGCGACTTACAATAAGCAAGAACAAAAAGCATGGGAATACATCACATATGTAAAAAGCATTTATCGCGAAACATGCGTAAGCTAAGAACGTGACTAGAACATATCTATATAATGACACTATACATATAAACTATAACTAGAACATATCTATATAATGACACTATACATATAAACTACACATATATGCTATACTATGCTGTACATATATACTATGAAGTGCTATGACTACTATACACTATATACTATGAAGTGCTATGACTACATACAATGCACTTATTGTGCTGTCTACATGACATGCTATAAGTCTGTTTCAAATGCTATATAAGTCTAAGAAGTGCTGTCTAAGGGGGGTAGGGTAAGTGCTATGGGCCATGATGGAGTCTGAAAAGGTGGGTTTTCAGACTACGGCGGAAGATCGGGAGTGATGCTGCAGTTCTGATTGCAACGGGAAGTGCATTCCACAGTTTTGGGGCCAGAAGGGAGAAGAGTTTGGGACGTGTGGAGCGTTGTCCCGGCGTTTTTAGTGAGGGTACTTCCAGCTTCCCTGCGTTGGCTGATCTGAGTGCGCGGGAGGGTTTGTAGGGTTCAATCATGCTGGCAAGATATGGGGGAGCCATACCTTTGGTTGCTTTAAATGCCAACATCAGAGTTTTGTATTCTGTGCGGGCAGCGACCGGGAGCCAGTGCAGGGAGCGGAGCAGGGGGGAGACATGTGAGAATTTTGGCTGGTTGAAGACCAAGCGAGCTGCGGCATTTTGGATCAGTTGGAGAGGCTTCAGTGCACATGCCGGTAGGCCAGTAAGGAGAGAGTTACAATAGTCAAGTTTTGACAGGACTGTTGTCTGGATTAGGAGCTGGGATGATTCCTGGGTGAGGAACGGTCTAATTCGTCGTATGTTATAGAGTGTGAACCTACAGGATCGAGTGACAGCTGTGATGTGAGTTTTGAACGAGAGCTGACTGTCCAGGACAACACCAAGGTTCCTGGCTGTTGGGACAGACGTTACCAGGGCGTTGTCTACGGAAATAGTTAGCTCCCGCATCGGGCAGGACTTAGCTGGGAAGAAGAGAAGCTCAGTCTTGTCTGGGTTCAGCTTGAGGTGGTTGGAGGACATCCACTGTGAGATGTCAGCCAGGCAAGCAGTGATGCGCTCTTCCACCTGGGTGGCAGAGGGGGGGAAGGATAGAAACAGTTGTGTGTCATCGGCATAACAGTGATAGGATATATTGTGAGCAGAGATGATAGTGCCAAGGGATTTTGTGTACAGTGAGAAAAGGAGGGGACCAAGTACAGATCCCTGTGGGACCCCAGTTTGGAGGGTTCGGGGGGATGATAACAGACCTTTCCAGGAGACCTGGTAGGTCCGGTCGGTGAGGTAAGAGGAGAACCACTTTAGTGCCGTCCCGCCGATGCCTAGATCCGCTAGGGTGTCTAGGAGCAGCTGGTGGTTCACTGTGTCAACTCAGATCTGATATTTAAGATGACGATTAATTGTCAAACTAATAATTGCGATTAATTTATGAAAACAGTTACAATATCGTTATCCTCATAGCATAGTTGCCTATGTCATATTTTGAAGGTTTTCTGGAAAAGAAAAAAGGTACTCTAAAGTAACAATGTAATTCACGGGTGCCGTGGATGGAATTACAGGCGTGAGCTCAGCCAAAACTGTTTGAGAACCACTATCCTGACCTGAATGTCCTCGGCCTCCTGCAGCCACTCCATGGCTCTCTTGACAGAGTCCTTCAGCAGCAGGATGCTGGGCAGCTGAGCGGGGATGGAGCCCGCCTTCTCTGCAGCCACACTCAAGGTCTCTATGGAGTGGGGGGGTCTGTGGGAGACGGAGAGAGGAAAACACACGTTTGTGAGCCATCAGACATGGCGCGAAAAAGAAAATCTGACAGTCAATGAGTTTTAACCCCGGTCCTCTCACCTGGCCCTCAGCAGACCTTAATGGATCAACTCTACTAATTAACCCTGGCCCTCTCTGTGTCTGGGGGCACAGTCACAAGTGTGTCTTGTCTGTGTTTAATGGCCGCCACAATGCATTTGCAATGGGAGTCACATGGTTTGACCAAACATTTGTGTTTGATGGCTGTGTTCTGCCCATCAAACTAAAATGTTTGGTCAAACCATGTGACTTGACCCACCCTAACCCCCACCAGGTCAGATGTAAAAGAACTTCCCATTTCCAGACTACAGTGGACTAAAGTGGACACTGGACAAAAGTTTGACATTTTTTGACCTGTGACCTGGTGCCAATTTTTGTTTTACACCTCTGCTGCTTAGCGGACAGTGTGGTGTTGTAGAGGAGGTCTCCCCGGACGCGTGCATATGTCACACTAGTCGAAACATAGCAGGGATTTTTGTCCAGTGTCCACTTTAGTCAACTGTAGTCTGGAAATGGGAAGTTTTTTGACATTTTTGACCTGTGACCATGGTGCCAATTTTTGTTTTACACCTCTACTGCTTAGCGGACAGTGTGGTGTTGTAGAGGAGGTCTCCCCGGACACATGCATATGTCACACTAGGCAAAACATAGCAGAGATTTTTGTCCAGTGTCCACTTTAGTCCACTGTAGTCTGGAAATGGGAAGTTTTTTGACTTTTTTTTTACCTCTGACCTGGTGCCAATTTTTGTTTTACACCTCTGCTGCTTAGCGGACAGTGTGGTGTTGTAGAGGAGGTCTCCCCGGACGCGTGCGTATGTCACACTAGTCGAAACATAGCAGGGATTTTTGTCCAGTGTCCACTTTAGTCCACTGTAGTCTGGAAATGGGAAGTTTTTTGACATTGTTTACCTCTGACCTGGTGCCAATTTTTGTTTTACACCTCTGCTGCTTAGCGGACAGTGTGGTGTTGTAGAGGAGGTCTCCCCGGACGCGTGCGTATGTCACACTAGTCGAAACATAGCAGGGATTTTTGTCCAGTGTCCACTTTAGTCCACTGTAGTCTGGAAATGGGAAGTTTTTTGATATTGTTTACCTCTGACCTGGTGCCAATTTTTGTTTTACACCTCTGCTGCTTAGCGGACAGTGTGGTGTTGTAGAGGAGGTCTCCCCGGACGCGTGCGTATGTCACACTAGTCGAAACATAGCAGGGATCTTTGTCCAGTGTCCACTTTAGTCCACTGTAGTCTGGAAATGGGAAGTTTTTTTACATCTGACCTGGTGCCAATTTTTGTTTTACACCTCTGCTGCTTAGCGGACAGTGTGGTGTTGTAGAGGAGGTCTCCCCGGACGCGTGCGTATGTCACACTAGTCGAAACATAGCAGGGATTTTTGTCCAGTGTCCACTTTAGTCCACTGTAGTCTGGAAATGGGAAGTTTTTTGACATTTTTTGACCTGTGACCTGGTGCCAATTTTTGTTTTACACCTCTGCTGCTTAGCGGACAGTGTGGTGTTGTAGAGGAGGTCTCCCCGGACGCGTGCATATGTCACACTAGTCGAAACATAGCAGGGATTCTGTCCAGCATCCACTTTATTAAGTCCATGCACTCCAGTGAATGGACTTGGGCACTCCAGTGCATGGACTTGGGCATTTATCCATTTAGATAACTTTTTACGTTATTTAATTACTTATTTTACACAGAAACATAATGTGTGTCTTCACAATAACTGTAATGTAATAATAATACTAATAATGTAATAGACGCTTTTATTCTGAAAGCAACCGGATGTCTTAAATTTGCTAGCTCTCAAACAGGAAGTTCTAGATTTGCCAAAAAGACGGAGCCATGTGATATCTCCACTGTGGATAATAAACAGTCCTGCTTTTCCAGATCACTGTAGATTTATTAGTTCAGAAGGATCACATAAGAACATGTATATCAGGCTTCCACACTCTGACTCTCGTTGTAACTCTACTGCGCATGACTTGACCCAGTTGCTAAACACATATCAGTTCGTTATTATAGAATGCCCCCTTTCGGACTGGAGGGAATCAACCCCAGGATATTACAATTAATGTACAATTTGTGGTTTTTTACATTGTATTTCAGACTTTTATATTCTATACATGAATGTTGAGTACTGGTGTGGTTGTTTTGTCCTGTATCTGTTCTGTAATTGTTGTCATGTATCTGTTGTAAGTGTTGTTTGTCCTGTCTCATGTGCAAACTTCAATAAAAATACTTGAATAATTATAATAATAACAGTGAGTGGACGATACCATAAAGCATTACACTTGTAAAAGCACTACGCTCTGGAGCACTATGCTCGTTTGTCTTTCCCTGGAGCACCCCTCTACACTGCCTCTTCGGAACTTCGTAACTCAAACATGGAATTGGCGAACTGGTCTTTAAACGCTATTGACAAAATCTTCTCAACAAGGAAATTGGGATCAGAGGAGCCCAGCAAAGATGTTTATCTGTTTGGCTTTATGATAACAGGTCTGTTGCTTTGGAGTGAGCACTGCCCTTGTGCATCGCAAAATCGGAAAGATGGGAACTTTTAATGGGACCCCTAAGTTACCCGTCATGATAATTGACCTGAGCAGAGCAGTAGGAGCTCGGACTGGAGCGATCGAATCGAAAGGTGGACACCATCCTGGGGGGACTCGCCGCTCAAGACAGCACCTGTTGTTGTGACTCTGGACTGGCACGAGCGAGGACGTCTCTATAGCAACTTGTTGCTATCTTCCACCATGAGAACTGACCTTGCATGCATCCCAGAAGAACTCCAGGCTAACTCTCTCACACACACACATGAACTCATGGACTAATAAGTCACATACACTCCCACACACACCCGCCTCCCATCCCACCCTTTTTTTTCCTTCTTCTTTGATGTTGCAAGAAAGATGTATTTTTGGCGCTGCTCTGCGGCGACATGGGGCGACATGGGCATAAGGGCTACGCTTGCATGCGGGCCCTTTGTCTAAGACAAAGAACCTTGAATAGGGCACACCATTTTCAAACATTTAGAGACGTACGAATATATAATATAGTCAAAAAGAAATCATCATAGGAGGTAAAAAGGGAAAAGAAACATATACAGTGAGGGGAAACAGGGGTGGGTGGGGGATTCAGATGTTACGGGGGCCAGTTTCGAATTGCAGCCGTCCGTAGTTCCGTAGTTTTGAAGGAGTCAAGGGATTTGCATGTCTTAATGACTGTTGGTAGGGCGTTCCACATTTTGGTGGCATAGGAGCGAAAGGAATTGAATCCCTTGTTTGTGCCGAATCTGGGTTGCACATGGTTTGTTGAACTCCCTCTGGTGTTGTGGGTGTGGAATTCGTTGACATTAAGGAAGTATTTAGACAGGTACATGGGTATCTTGGTGGTGTAGCGAATCTTGTGGACCAGACCCATTGCAAGGTGCTGTACTCTGTTGTCAACCCTAAGCCATTCCAGGGGGGTGAGGTGGGTTCGGGGAGTGAGGCCAAGTAGTAGCCTGACCAGTTTGTTTTGGGAAGTCTGGAGTCTTGTTTTAAGGGCCTTAGAGGTGCTGCGGTACCAGGAGGTGCAAGCGTATAGTCGAAGAAACCTTGTACGAGGGCTCCTGTTAGGGTCTTCAAGGTGTTTTTGTTGACCAGTGAGGAGATCCTGTATAGGAATCTTGTTCTTTGGTTGACCTTTTTGATTATGTTTGGTGGCCATTTTATCACCGGAAAGATTTGCCTCTAGGATGGAACCTAGGTAATTTCATCTTTTCGTGTGATAATATTGTCACCCACTCTAACCAAGAAGCCATCTGCCTTGCTGAGATTACTATTTGATCCAAATAGAATGGATTCAGTTTTTCCCAGGTGTAAAGATAGTTTGTTATCAGCGAGCCAGGTGCAGATTCTACCAAGTTCAGAGCTGAGGGCCTTTTCAACCTGCAGTTTGTTCCTGTCCGAGACCAGCAGTGCTGAGTCATCTGCGAACAGGAACAAATTGCAGTCACAGCATGACCATGCCACAGTATTTGCCAGCATCCACCTCGTGTCTGATGTGGTCGCTCAAATAGAGGAGGCATGTGTCAGTGGAGTGGGATCTTCTGAAGCCAGATTGGAATTCATACATAAATTTTTTCGTGGCAAGATACGTTTCAACCGGCCTGGGCCATGGCTCAGTGGTCCAGGCACCTTGGCTGGTAATCCAGTCTGTGTGCCGCGGGTTCGACTCCCGATCCCGACGGCCTTTACTGCATGTCTTCCCCCCCATCTCTCTCCCCATTTCCTGTCAGCCTACTGTCTGTCCCTCCATAAAAAATATAAAATAAAGGCGAAAGCCACAAAAAAAAAGGTTAAAAAAAAAAAAGATACGTTTCAACCTGTTCATAGACTATTTTTTCCATCACTTTCGAGATGGAGCTAAGAATAGAAATAGGGCGGTATAGTTGCCGGGGTCTACAGACAGCTAATTTCACAGCAAAAGGCACGACAACGAATTATATAAACCAGATTTAAAGCTAAAATGCCAAAATAAAGCAACGTCAGCTTTACATTTCCCACACTCCTCCTCGTAGAGTCGTAAGTTCGTAACTTGCCTCCTTTTTCTTCTTCTTGACTTGACTTTACATAAGTAGCTATAGGGTGCATTACCGCCACCAACTGGACCGGTGGGTTTGATTGATTGATTATGAATGTATTAACAGATTGGAGAATTACAGTACTACAGTTCAAGCACAACTAAATACAAAACTGTTGGACGTGTAAAGTATTACACTTGTTTACAATAGGGCCCACCATGTTCAATTCATCATAACAACAGGGTGGAACAGGAGAAAGCATTAAAATAAAATAAAACTAAATTCCATCTTTTCTGCTGAGAGGAAGATTCAGTGCCTATATCAAGGTAAAACTCAAGCAGAATTGAGGAATTTTGTTTTATTTTAATTCAACTTTTTTTTTGCAAAGACATATGCCAGGGACCCCCATAAGAGAAGATTCTTATGGCTCTAGCAGTGATTCTCAACCCGTTAAATTTGAAGGACCACCCAGTTTGACATGCAGTAGTCTTTGGACCCCCATTTAATGGCATTTCTATCTGTGGGACCCCAATGTATATTGTAAAATCAATGTTAATTTAACTTTGTTTGAGAGTGTACAAATGGAACCAAATGGACCTGTTAGGGTCCATTTGGTTTCATTTGTACCAGTAGTTCAACAAACCATGTGCAACCCAGATTGGCACAAACAATTACAGTAAGGGACTAAACTAATTTCGCTCCTATGCCACCAAAATGGAATGCCCTACCAATAGTCATTAAGACATGTGAATCCCTTGATTTCAAAACCGCTCTCAAAGGGCACCTATGGAGGGCTGCAGTGCAAGTCGAAACTGGCCCCTTTTCCCATAACTGTATATTATCTTTTCTCTTTTTACCTCCTTTTATGATGATTTCCTGTTTTTTTGTTATAGCCTACTAGACATGTACGTGCCCGTCGGCCACCGGCCTACTTGAGAACGATGCAACTTGGGAACCTAATAATACCGGTTGTCAACTTGTCTAGCACCCGTTTTAACTATCTGTCTGTGTCCCTTTTGTGCCCATACTGTATGGAGATCTCTGTATCTGTCTGTCTGCCTGTACCTGAAGAGTGCAAACTGACTGTGAAAAGTGGACTGGTTATAAGTAATCAATTGGCAGGTGTGGGGTTGCCATGGCAATCAATTGGCTGAGGCAGAGGCTGGAAATTGCACAGGTGAGGGGACTTGGGCTCATTAGGTTTGTGGTGTTTATGGACAACGGTATATGCCACCGACTCAAGGCCGGGCACTGCACTCCCTGTGGGGGTGTGGAACGCGTGTGTCAAATTTGAAGTCAGTGGGGCAAACGGTTCTCAAGTTACGTGCATTACAACCGTACACACACACACAGAGACGTGGCACATTTATAGTTAGATAGATAGAAGTGTATATTTGTACGTCTCTAAATGTTCTGATGAATTGAAAATGGTGTAATTGTGTAATGCTTAGGGGTGTGCTGAAATATCGATATGGCGATATATATCGATATGTCCTTCCGCGATAAATAATCGATATTGATTATTAAAATATCGATATAAAAAAACCCCACTTAATTTAGTGTTTGAGTGGTGCAACCACTATAGACAGCTATGTGTGTGTCCCTCCTTGTGTCCGAGCACGAAAATAGCATTTTTTCAGTTCCAAGTATTTTGTGTTGCAGATATCGTGATATATCGTTGATGAAATTTCATACAATATATTGATATATCGCAAATATCGCAATATATTGAATATCGTGATATTATCGTTATCGAGGGCCTAATATCGCGATATATATCGTATCGTGAGGTACCCATATCGTCCCACCCCTAGTAATGCTTTATGGTGTTGTCCACAGTTAACAGTGTTTGTATTGAGTTGTGCTTGAAATGTACCTATTCTGCATACTGTTAGTAAATACTTCAATCAATCAATCAATCAATAAATCAATTAATCAATATTAAGTGTGTGTGTGTGACTGTGTGTGTGTGTGCGCTCGCGTGTGTGCGTGCGTGCGTGCGTGCAGGCGGTGAACGGAGAAGAAGAAGAGGAAGAGGGAATAGTCGAATAGTCGAAACCCCCCCCCCCCCCCCCATTATGTCAATAATTTATTTGTACATTTCAGTTATTTGTCATATCTGCCCTGTGCATTTTATTACCATGCAAACAAAAATGTATTCTTTATTCATATGTTCCAACATACAATTTGTGCTTATAAATGTTAGCGCAAAACCGGCAAGCAAATCCACCGGTCACTTCATACCAACTGGTCCGCTGGTGGTTCCCTTGGCTCTCGTAGCCACCATCATTCCCATCATCATCATCATTCCCCATCCTTGCTGGCATTCTCCAAGGCGACACACTTTCCCCGTTTCTATTTATTATTGTTGTTGATTATGTTCTTCGTATGTCAGTTGATACTATCAATGATAAGGGCTACCAACTAAACCCTAGGAGAAGCTCTCGTCATCCTGCTAAATACCTAACCGACACTGACTTCGCTGATGACATCGTGCTTATCAGTCAATCATTGGAATACGCTCAGCCTCTCCTTCAGTCTCTTGAGCAGGCCTCCAACTGTGTTGGTCTTTATCTCAACGAGACGAGACGAAAACTGAATACGTAAATATATGCAAATCCAACAATAAGCACATTATGAAAACACTTAACAACATTCCTCTGAAACAGGTTGATGACTACAAGTATTTGGGTTCATATATATCTTCTTCCCAAAAGGACTTTCAAACTAGGAAGGGTATGGCCTGGTCAGCCTGCAATGACATGCATAATATCTGGTCATCCCAGCTTAGTAAGATGTTAAAATTAAAAATATTTAGGACGACCGTTGAGCCAATTCTACTCTATGGCTCCAAGACATGGACACTTTCAAAGAAACTAGAGAAACGGTTGGATGGCACTTACACCCGCATTCTAATAAGAGCGCAAAATCTGTCTTGGAAGAGCCACCCATGGACTAATCTAATATACGGCAACCTTCCCTGTGTTTCTTCACTAGTCCGATCCAGAAGAACACAGTTATACTTTTTGTCTCCACCAGGCCGAAGGCATGGGGAGAGAGTATGTTTTGCACTCCGTCCGTGTGTGTGTCCGTCCGTGTGTGTGTGTGTGTGTGTCCGTCCGTGTGTCCTTCCGTCCGTCCGTTACCAGCTAATCTCCTGCACCGTTAACCCGGTCGATGCCAAACTTTGCACACACACTCCCTGGATGCCAACGATGAACCTCTGCCCCACATTTTCCAGAACGGCCTGTTATAGCGCCACCATGAGGCAGCTTTTCACATTTTTACCTAAAACTGCACCGATCTGCGTGAAACGTTGCATGCACACTCCCTAGAGGCCAAGGACAAACCTTTGACCTGCATTTTCCGCATCTGCCTTTTATAGCGCCACCAGGAGGCCGACTTTTGTAAAACACATTTTTTGATATTACTCCTCCAGATTCTGTCCAAAAATCTCACAAATCGTTACACAGTATCTCTATGGTCATGTGCTCAAGTCGGATCTGTCCGATATTTCATATTCCATCCTAATTGGCTATAATTGGCTTTCACAGTTTAGCAAGATTGCCCCGTTTTGAACAAAAGCCTCAAATCATGAACGCAGCATGCAATTTACGTGAAATCTTTCACACATTTTCTTACTAGGCTGAGGAATATATCCCAACCTTTTCACATTGGTTATAGCGCCACCAACAGGTAGATTTTTGCAAAACACATTTTTGGAACAAAATGCCTCAAATCATCCAATTGCCATCAAAGGCAAACATGTTTATATTACTCCTAAACATTTTGCCAAACATCTCACACAGTCCTATCCTCCTGGTGGAGACCTGTGCCCAGAAGGGCACTTTTTCTAGTTAAACCTTCACTCAGTTGACATTGCGAGAGACTTGCGGCACTCGCCTGTCAAAATAAGCTGATCTACCAGTTCACGCACGCAGTGCGGTGCATCGCATCACCCGAGGAAAGATATTTCCTGTTGCCTTATATGGTGTGGAATGGGTGTGGATGTTCCATTAAACCAGGCAACACCAGGCGAAACGCTTGGGAAATGAGCTACATGGGCGAACCGCACAAATGCATTAATTACACCACATTTGCTGCATGACACGGGAGCTTGTCGTAGTTTGATCGGACGGATAAATACGCTATCATTACACATTTCATTTACACCTGGCCCTGGTCCTATATCTCCAAATATCCCAAGGTTACAAGGTATAAAATATATCTTACTAACTATAGCATTACAATCTCCATATTCGGACCGGGCTGACCTAGAGCTAAGGTGACAACAGAGACGTCTAGTGTTTGTTGACGTCACATCAGGTCAATATAGAACTCCATGTATGGATACAGATGACTGGCATCGTCATCATGACAAGCATCCTGCAAGCCCCTATAGAGCACCGAAGTCGTGACATCACTGTCAGTAGAGGGCGTCAGTCCCCAGGTTGGTGTACTTTTTATTTGCATTATAATCTCCATAGGGGGATTTTAGATCGCCTCATTATAAGAACTGTGTTTGAAAAATAAACCGATCACCCCGGCCTTTTCACTCATATGGATATGAAGCATCGACTGAAGGTGGAAATGTACAAATATACCCAAATATATATATATATATATATATACCCGTTAGTACGAGTCGAGTCACCACCAGCTGAGCTTACGTCAACGAGGAATCTCAGGAACGCAATGTGTTGACAGCTGGACGTGACGTATATTAGCAGCGACATTGCCTTCATATGTAGTTTCAAGGCTTTTGCGGCCACATTAATTCCATTTTCTCCAGAAACTGGCTGTATCAAATATGAATGGACATCATTAACGACGCACAGCCACTCCCCTGACAGAAAGGCCGGGGTGGTCGGTTTATTTTTCAAACACAGTTCTTATATGAGGTGACCTAAAATCCCCCTTTGGAGATTACAATGCAAATAAAAAAATACATGAACCTGTGTATTGATGCCCTCTACTGAAAGTAGAGGGCAGACTTCGGTGCTCTATATAAACAGTCGTTATTTACATTGAGAGCAGTGGCCAGCAGTATCTACTACGCTCCTTGTGAGAGACAACCCAGATATTGTTGTGTCAGAGATTTAGACATCCTGGTAAAGTTCACTCACTGGACACCACTGCGGTCAGACAACCAGTCCTAATTGAGAAGTATTTTATATGGTGCAGCTGTTGAAGACTTTAGATGTTGAGTCATGCACATGCCGGTCAACGAGGACAGACGCGAAGATATAACACGAGATGTGAGATGCTGAGACGAGAGCAAAGGGAGAGAAACGGAAGAAAGAGAGGATCCATAACTAAGAGGATTTATTTGTCATACTCGCAAAGAAAGAAGCAGTGAGATGCTTGTGTGGCAAGGTCAACAACGCTCTGCTAACAGCAACAACCCAAAGATATCATTCAAACTCATTCAGGATATTATTGTTATGTCTTGTATGTGTGGGATATATATTTTCACAATACTGGATATTAATTTTACCACATTATTATTATACCAGTATTTTGTGTATTCTGTATTACATTATGCTGGGCTTCACTGGGTCCTATATCCGTCAAGTACGCTAGACAGAGATTATTCATCTGTGGCGGTGGGGTTCAAAGTGTACTCGTTTGGAGGGTGTGACATGAATGACAGTGATCAGATTGGTGTGTCCGCCTTCAACACAGCATCTCTGCGCTGGATGGAAATATCCCCAATGACACCTGGAAGAGGAGAAGTACCACTTGAAATTCCCGCCATGCGCTGCGGCCACACCACTGTGCTGATAGAATATATAACCTACCTCTGGGGTGGTGGCAGTTTTAAATTGGGGTCTTACTGCAACGTCCTTTATGCATTTGATGTCATCATCCACCGATGGTTCAAGCCCAGGGTTTCAGGCACTGTCCCAGAGGGGAGGTACAACCACTCAGCCTGTGTCCTGGGGAAGGTCATGTACATCTTTGGAGGATTAAAGTGGAGGAACTTGATGGTACCTGAATGTTGTAATGACATCTACAAGTTGGACACCACCACAGTGGTCTGGTCTTTCATTAACACCAGAGGCATTCCACCGCCTGCTTCAGAATGTCACTCTGCCACCATCATTGGGACAAAGATGTTTGTATTTGGGGGCAATGGAGGCTGGTTAGAGGGCAACTACAACACCATCACAGTGTTTGATACGGTGACCAATTTCTGTCTGAGCATGCCCCATGTACAGCGCCCAGAAAAACGCCACAATCATTCAGCATTTGCCTACAATGGAGAGCTGTACATAGTTGGTGGCCTTGGCAAGCTATTCATTTGCTTCTATGATGTGTGGAAATTCAATCCAGAGACCTTTGCCTGGAAGAAGATGGAGCCCAAGGGGTTATACCCACCTTCATTGATTCGCTGCTGCATGGTGGGAGATCGCATCATCGTCGTTGGAGGATACGAATACTCCAATGACCTGCACTTCTTACACTTCAGTCCTACTCTGAAGACGTTATGCAAAGTAGAGGTCATCCAGTTTGGTTTGGAGCAGTCAGAATTCCCACATAACATCAGGTGGGAAATGGCAGCCATCAAAGGAACTGAAATGACAGCAATCCCACTAAATGAAAGACTAAAACATGTTGTGTTTTATTATGTCACTTATGTTGTATGCAGTTATGTAGACTAGGCTTAGTTCTGCTTCTATCTACAGTTCTACACAGAGGACTCATATTCAGAGTTGTTGACCTCATAAAGGTCAGGCGGGGAGTGTGTTGTTTTATAATATATGCCGTTATAATGTTTAGAAAGGCTTTATTTTTTAAAGACTTAAGGACCCTTATATTGAAAGGTCACTGTGACATTTGGCCTAGTTAAGGCAGGTGTGTGAGTTTAGATGATTGCATTGGATAGTAATCAGCTGTGTGGGCTTGTAAACATCATTTGTGGATGGTGTGTTTGAAAATGCAGAAAAAGAGTTTGGGGAAAATGATGAAGACTCGGAGGACGACATGACAGTATCTGTAGATAGGAAAAAGAGTAGGAGGGAAAGTGACCTAAGTGAGCAAGAAGTTCGATATATTGACTGCAGAGACCATGAGCAAGCATACAGGGCTATTAACATCAGGGAGTTTGGTGAGTCCCGTGTCCGAGTAGACACTTTCCATCTTGGAGGATTAAGGAGGAGGAAGGGAGTAATAAATGGGGTTCCTCTGACAGTCGAACCGGATATTTTTCTGGAAGAGGTGGATGGTGTTTGTTCAGCCAGACGAATGTCTAGATACAGAGAGGGGCAGAGGGAAGACACCAAGTCCATTTTATCACATTTCAAGGAGAGCTACCAGATCGTATATACAGTATACAGTATGTGGATTACGTATCCTACAGAGTCAGGCCTTATGAGAGAGGTCCTATGAGATGTTTCTGTTGCCAGGAATACGGCCATGTGGCATCTGTTTGCAGAGGAGTGAAAAGATGTGGAAGGTGTGGCAAGGACAAGTGTAAGGAGGAGGATTGTGTGACGGTCCTGACGGATAATCCAAAGTGTCTTCACTGCAAGGGAAGCCACTTTGTAGGGTCAGCAGAATGTCCTAAACGAGTGGAGGAAATAAAGGTGAACAAGATCAGAGCGGAAAAGGGAGTGACATATGCTGAAGCCGTGAAGAGGATGGACGAGAAAGGGGAGAGAGGGAAAAAACAACACGAAATGGAGGATAAGAAGGAAAGGGAGGATCGATATATTTGTATGGATAAGAGACAGTTCCTGGCGTTCATAGCCATGGTCATTAATTGTGCGGTAGAGATGCAGGGCAAGTCTGAGAGGATCAAAATGGTGTTGGACGCAGCGAGGAGATTCCTAAATATTGTGGATATTACCGGAGATATTACCACTCGGTCTGAGCACTGAATGACATTGAATGAGCATTCAGTGATTTGGAAAACCCCCCAGTCCGCCCCGGTAACAAGATGGGGTGACACGCGACAGGCCAACAGCACGCACACCAAGTGTAATAAGTGTAATAGGCTAAAAAGTGATTACACTATTAGACTTATTACGCTATTACACTATTACATTATTACCCTATGACACGTATTAGCCTATTACACTATTAGACTTATTACGCTATTACACTATTACATTATTACCCTATGACACGTATTAGCCTATTACACTATTAGACTTATTACGCTATTACACTACACTTATTACACTATTACACGTATTAGCCTATTACACTATTACACTTATTAGCCTATTACACTATTACACTATCATACTTATTGCACTATTACACGTATTAGCCTATTACACTATTACACATATTACACTATTGCACGTATTAGCCTATTACACTATTACACATAATTACACTATTACACTTATTAGCCTATTACACTATTACACGTATTAGCCTATTACACTATTACACTTATTAGCCTATTACACTTTTACACTATTACACATATTATCCTATTACACTATTACACATGTTATCCTATTACACATGTTATCCTATTACACTATTACACGAGCCACAGGCCGACTCATGCGGCCGACCCATGCGGCCGACCCATGCGGCCGACCCATGGGCTGACCGGCCGACCCATGGGCTGACCGGCTGACCCATGAGCCACCGGCCGACCGGCCGACCCATGGGCTGACCGGCCGACCCATGGGCCGACCGGCCGACCCATGGGCTGACCGGCCGACCCATGAGCCACCGGCCAACCCATGCGGTCGACCGGCCGACCCATGGGCTGACCGGCCGACCAGCCGACCCATGGGCCGACCGGCCGACCCATGGGCCGACCGGCCGACCCATGGGCCGACCGGCCGACCCATGGGCCGACCGGCCGACCCATGGGCCGACCGGCAAATTCACCTCGCCCTCCCTCGCCTTGTAGCTCATGATCTTCAGACTATAGGAGTTATGGTAAGTCTCCCATTGGCTTAGAGGCAGCCTAGCAACAAGGCAGCAATCACCTTTTTGAGACATTTTTACCGCATGCTGGTTTCACAAATGCTTTGAGAAAATCCACAAGTGGCTGGTGTCACAAATGCATTGAGAAAATCCACAAGTGGCTGGTGTCACAAATGCATTGAGAAAATCCACAAGTGGCTGGTGTCACAAATGCATTGAGAAAATCCACAAGTGGCTGGTGTCACAAATGCATTGAGAAAATCCACAAATGCAGTGGCAACAATTGACACACAGAGTTGATGATTTACAAATGATATTTTTTGATAAATGCGCTTAAGTATAAATTATTTTTTACAAATTGTCATATATTTGTAAAAATCATAGCACATGTATTTAAATGCCAACTTACACGTTTTTTTGTGGATAGGACAATACATTTGTAAAAATTATCATAAAAAAGCGTGACGTTTGTCTCAAAATGATTCAACAGGAAAAAGGAATGCCAAATGCAGATTTACAATTCACACGCATAGAGGATTTACAAATGTTTTTTTAGGATAAATGCACACACAAATCTAATATTTTCTTTGTAAAAATACAAAATACATTTGTAAAACATGGAAACACATTTGTGAATCATGGAAACACATTTGTGAATCTTGGAAACACATTTGTGAATCATGGAAACACATTAGTAAATTGTGGAATATTTACAATACATTTGTGAAAATTATCATAAAAAAGCGTGACGTTTGTCTCAAAATGATTCAACAGGAAAAAGGAATGCCAAATGCAGATTTACAATTCACACGCACAATTGAGGATTTACAAATGGTATTTTAGGATAAACGCACACACAAATCTATTCTTTTTTTGTAAAAATACAAAACACATTTGTAAATCATGGAAAAACATTTGCAAATCATAGAAAAACATTTGCAAATCTTGGAAACACATTTGTAAATCTTGGAAACACATTTGTAAATCATAGAATATTTGTGAATACTTTTGAGACATATTTCTCCCCATACACTTCACACGGGTGAGATTTTTAGGGCTCCAATGGCTTTTGAAATTACGTCACATGGCAGCCAAGTCTATGGACTTTTAATGTTTGTTTAGAGCACTTTTAGCAAAAAACATTTGCAGGCCAAGTCTATGAGGGGGGATTCGTTGTGCTCATTTTGTTACGCTGATTGTCAACGCTGTACTGCCGCAGCCAACCATGCATTAGCAGGGTCCAGACTCCACACAAATGAATGGAAATGCAATATCTTTGACGTTGCTTTTTTTGACGTAAAAAAGTGGATAGAGCAGATCATATATAATTAATTCATTGGGAGATCTAAATGTTAGAGGTCCTTTCTTCGACGAATGCCGAATTTCGTGGATAACGACATCACAGAACTGCCAAAACTGTGAAAAATGGCAGAACCCATATGAAAATAATAAGGGGTCTGACCCCTAATGACGTTGGTTTAGTTGATTAATTTATTTTGAATGAGTGGTCCCCAGACCCCCACCAAATGACAGGAAATACTTAAAGGGCCACTTCACCCCTTTTGCAACCAGAGCTAATTTGAATGATGTTTAGGACACAATAATTGAGTGACTGCAGTCTCTTCCAGCGGTGAAATGTCCCCTTAATATTCACCAAAACCAGACAAGAACACCATGGGACTGAAATAGACATCCCAACATACACGGTCAAATGTTGGAGCACCGCTCAAAAACAGGGAGATGAAAACATGATGTCCACCTCCCAGCTTGAAAAAATCTTTTAAATACATCCTCTGGATCTCAGTGCAGGCTTATATAGCTGTTACCACTTGTATTGCGTCGCATTGTGAGCTTGTCGATCTGCTATTTTCAGTGAAAGCTTTCCCCACAATAACAGCTGAAAGGTATTAGTATCTAGACTCCTGACGGACACTGCTTAACCATGTGGGGTTTAAGTAGTTATGCAGTTGGTATCAGCTTGGTTCTCATGAGAATTTGTTGCAATAAGTCTATCTATTCCTTTCCGCTGCCAATACAATTCAATACAATCAAAATACAAAAAATCTTCTGAGAGAAGACCCAGTTAGTGTAAGTTTATATTTGTATCAGTATCAGCTGTTCTTCATGGGCAAGACAAAAAATAGACTGCTAAGACTATAAGACCTCTCTCATTAGATTTTTCCAAAGTTTATCTAAATTAGGGCTGGCTTGCTCCTAACATAATAAGTCATTTGTCAGGAGAAAGTAACTCAACATAACTCAACTCGATGGGTATTATAGTCAATTGGTACCATAAGATGAAAGACAATTATTGTTGCCCGACAGTGAGTTACTTTTTCGATTCCCGGCCATTGGCATAGAGCTATATAAAAACTAGAGGACGGATGCTAAACCATAATAAAACTAGATATAAAATAAAAAATCACACCCGTGTGAACCGAGTGGTGCAAGGTCTTATATAGCCTGATCAGCTGTGGTCTGACGTAATGTCAGTGACCATAGTAACCATGCTCATTTTTTTGGGTCCCACGTACAGGTACACACACGTACAGGTACACACATACATAGACACAAACATAGATACAGACAAAGCTGGTTGTTGGAGTGGTTTGCACCACTCAAAAAACAAACAAAAGAAAGAGGGGAGGATATAAACTTAAAGACACAATGTCAGAGCCAAACTGGAATATATAAAAATCACACCCCGTGTGAAGTGAGGGGCACTGTTATCATCATACGTCATCATCTCATTCTAGCCAATCACAATTTGCATCCTCACTTTTGTCTTCAATGTTTGTGTTTACACAAACACTCAATGCTGGGCATAGGAGGGAAAACTGGCCTATAACAGTATAAGGACACTTGGACACCGTTTCCATGTAATCTAGGTAAGATGGCCAAATCCTCTTGAGTATTCTCAACAACTGTTCACCTCTGAGAACCATCTTGTTGCTATGAGGAGGGGGAGTCAGACTTCCATGTTATTGCAATGCATTTCCTAACAACTCCCAAGATAGTCCGGCAGTCGAGGTGGAGTGGACGGGTGGGAAATTTGGTATATAGTCTTTTTTATTGGCCTAAAATATTGTCTATATACATATATTCATGAATCCACTTGCTGTCGGTATTGGGCAATTTTTTATAGGGGTTTCTTGTGACCCTACCATTAACATCCTAGGCAAAAATGTAAAACATTTCAAACTTTCCTTTTGCTTTAAGTAGCATGTGACATGTCATGATTCTGAATCCATTCCAAGCATTAGTTTTTCACAAAATACACTCCTTGGGCTAAAAACAGCCATAGCCACTTGCCCAAAATCAGACCAAAATGTGCTGACCTCATCACATTTTGTGCTGACCTCATCACATTTGTCATGACGTCAATGGCCTTTTTTAGCCCAAGGAGTGTTTTCTGTGCAAAACTAATGCTTGGAATGGATTCAGAATCATTAAAACCCCCTAGTTTGACACATGCTACTTAAAGAATAAGGAAAGTTTGACAATTTTGCCTGCCAATATTGACAGCCGGTCAGCAAGTGGATTCATGAATGTATGTATACAGACAATATTTTAGGCCAATAAAAAAGACTATATACCAAATTTCCCACTTTAAACAAAAGAAGCCTGTCGGCTCCTGGACTAAGAACCACTTCTATGAATTAAAAATTGTTTTTTTCTTATAAGTTTGCACTAATAGTATAAAGACAAAGTTCAGAGTCGTATGGAAATGGGGCTCCTGTCATTTTGGTCAACGTGTCACAACATTTGCACATAACTAAGTATGTAGCCCCGGAGACCACAGGCGTTTAATTTCAAAGGAGAAAAAACTCCTGGGCGAAACATGCATGAGAACTGGGCGACGGTGGTTCAGGGGTAGAGTGCCTGGATGGTAACCGCAAAGTTGCCAGTTCAAAACCGGGCTCCCCCAGAGTTACTGTCGAAGTGTCCTTCGACAGTAATTGCTCCCGATGTGCTAGTTGGTACCTTGCATGGTTTCCGCTGCCATCAGGTGTATGAATGTGTGAATGTAATGCACAATCTCTGTAAAGCGCCTTGGATAAAGGCGCTATATAAATGCACCATTTACCATTTAACTGGCATACGAGCGGAGTGAACCTTGTATTTCCGTTAACCAACCAAAGAGTGCAGACGGGTGTCACTCCAATGTGGTGATGTCAGTGCTGTGTGGAGTCGGGAGCAGAGGGGGTGAGGGGGGGGGAGGGCATAGATTGGTGAACCAATAGGAAGTCCCCGGCTGTCTCAGCCGGAAGATGGTCCGCCCCTCTACTGTATGCACGGAAAACCATAGGTCTCTTTCGGGCTAATAACTATGTACAATGTAATAAAATCACACTTATGTGAAGTGAGGGGCATTCTTATCATCATACATCACATTCCGTGCTCAGCCAATCAAATCATCACATTCTGTGGTACACAGAGACCCACAAAGCTGGGCATAGGAGGCCCTCAAAAAGGAGCCTTCTTCTATTATATGCCAAATACCTAGTGACAAATACCCTAACCCTAATGGCATGGATATTTTGCAATGGCTTTTTGATTTTTGAGTGGTGCAAACCACTCCAACAACCAGCTTTGTCTGTACCCGTGTATGTACCCGTGTACCTGTACGTGGCCCCACGGACAGGTGAGCATGGTTGCTATGGTTAGTGTGTGACGTCACTACACCACTCAGTTCACACGGGTGTGATTTTTTTAATAACACCGACAAATGTAAACAAAAGACAGTTCATATTATGAGATTGGAGTCTATACTGAATTGGCATAATATGCATTGGTTTGTGTTAGTCTTTTCAGTTGAGTGTCTCGTGTCTGGTATGTATTTGTCCAGGCAGCTCTATTTGCAAGGCAGGGGTGGTCAGGATTACGGGGGATGTCTACCTATTTGTAGAAGTTGTCAATCTGATCCTTGTACATCTTCATGACCACAGATCTCTTCAGCTTCATGGTAGGACCAAGCTCTCCCCCGTTGATGGAGAAGTCATGGTCCAGGACGATCCACTTCTGGATGCGCTGGGCGTTGGAGGTGGCATTTCCGTTAACCTGGTTGATCCCCTCCTGGATGGCAGCATGGACAACATGGTCTCGACCACCAGAAACCTCAGGCACACGTGTGGATTTGCTGCCCAGCTTCCTGCACAGCTCCACTGCCTCGGGTGTCAACTCATCCTCTGGGGTGCCCGTCTCACCGTCTACTTGGCACTTGATGGTGAGCAACATGGACAGGAATTTCCTGTTGTCTCCGATCAGCATGGCGTTACTGATGAGCGGTAGGGCCTTCTTCACAGCGTCCTCGATGGGAACAGGAGGTATGTTCTCTCCACCTGCTGTAATGATCAGCTCCTTGATGCGTCCGGTTATGAATAGGTATCCATCCTTATCATGTTTACCAAGGTCACCGGAGTGCAGCCACCCATCTGTGTCCATAGCCTCTTCCATCTTGTCGGCCATGTTGAGGTAGCCCATGAAGACATGTCGACCCCAGAAACATAGCTCACCGATTCCATTTTCATCTGGGTTGAGAATCTTCGTCTTGCACCCTTCCATCTCTTTCCCACAGCTGGTGAGTCTGAAGGCGTTGATCTTGGACATAGAGTGAGGCCCTGTGACCTCACTCATACCATATACGTCATACACAGGGATGTCCAGGCTGAGGAAGAACTCCTGGGTGTCTTTGGCAATGGGGGCAGCTGCCGTGTAGCACTTGTAGCAGCAGTCCAGGCCCAGCTGTGTGCGCACCTTGTTGAACACCAGCATCTTAGCAATGTGGTAGGTGAGTGGCTCATGACTGACTCCATTTTGGTTTATCTTGGAGAGGTTGGTGTGTAGCCCCACATTCTTGGCCCAGGCAGACACCTTCCTGCGAACAGTGGACAACTGCGCACCAGTGGCTTTCATCCTCTCCTGAATCTTTTCCCAGACACGGGGGACGCCTATGAAGAATGTGGGATGCACCTCTTTCATGGTGTTGACCAGGGAGCCCTGGAGGGCATCTGGTTGTGCAAAGTATGTGGCCCCTCCAACTTTCATGGGGACCCAGATGTCATTCAGCTGAGCAGCAATGTGGCTGAGGGGTAGGTAACTTATCAAACGCTCTTGAGCCACGGTGGCATCTTTCACTTCTATGTGACGGCTGGTGGCTAAGGCTGTCCATGTCAGATTGTCATGGCTTAGCATGACTCCTTTGGGCGGCCCAGTGGTCCCTGAGGTGTAGATGAGCGTGCAGCATTGATTGGGCTTCTGACTGGCGATGATATCATCAAGTGGAGCATCTGGCTCATTACGTCCCAGCTCCATAAATTCCTCCCATGTGTAGAGATTATTTTTCTTCTCTTCTAGAGAATCTTTATACTGTATAATGGCCTTCAAGGACGGAAGCTGGTCTTGAAACTGGAGGATTTTCTGAAGTTGTTTGTCGTTCTCCACAACAATCACATTGGCCTTGCAGTTATCTACTATGTACTGGCACGCCTCAGGAGAATTGGTGGAGTAGATGCCCACAGCAAAACCCCCCGCCAGGATGGCAGCAATGTCAGAAATTAACCATTCAGGGGAGTTGAAGCCCAGGATGCCTACACCATGGTACCGCTCCAGACCAAGCTTGAGGAAGCTTTTGGCTGCTGTGCGACAATTCTGGTAGTATTCGGTGTAGTTGAGAACCTTCTGCTGCTGCTGCTCGTCCTTCCAGCTCAGAGCTGTGTAGTTGCCGAAGCTCTCCACAGCTGAGGTGAACATCTGGTGGACCGTTAGTGGGCGTTCGGCGGCCGTGCCAGACTCTGCCATTCTCAGTGTCACTTCCTCATTTCCCTTGGATGTCCACAGGCGTGGCGTCTCTTGTATTGGTACTGACATGGAATCTGTCTCCTCTCGTCTTCTCCACTTCTTGACTTTTCTCTTCTCCTCTTCTTTTGTGAGCACAACTATGATGACGTCCCTTTTATGCCCATAATTCTGTGTCACCGAGTCCAGGCCAGTCTATGATGTCAGTACTATGACTTCATATTATGACATTTCCGTGACCTTTCACACAGATCGAAAATGGACACAAATGCCCCACATTGTGATGTGGCAAGCTCCAGGTTTCAGCAGCAGCATCAAAAATCTGATTCTGTTGCCACTGTTGGAAGATCTCAGCGTCAGTGGCAACAGATCCTGTAACGACAAAGTGGACACTGGAGTACTGCTCAAGGAGACAAGCATGCAACCAAACGTGAATGAAAATAAATACTTTGTACATAAAAATGTATGGGCCAATCAAGGAGTATGGAGATAGATATGCTGCAAAAGTTTAAAATTAATGTTTTTTATTTGAGCATTATTCTACAACAATTGCATTGGAATTTGAACCTGTAACTTTCTTGCCAAACACTGAATTTGGAGAAACGGGAGGCCATATTAAGCAGAAGTAAGTGAAGTGAAAAAATATTCAGAATGTACCAATTTGAGTGAATTTTGGACAAGATAAGAGTTTTTGATGGATTGATTGAATACTTTATTAACAGTGTATTATCAGAGTACAATGGTACAGTTAATAACTCCACAGCAGGGCCGGACCTAGCCAGCACCACTAGGGTGGGCAGGTAGAATATTAGGGGCCAACCTGATTGAAAAGCCAGAATGGCATTTAAGAAATATTTTTTCACAATTTTTTTTCCATAATTTTTTCAGTGTTCAGTGTCTCATTGGAGGCAGTGTGGGGTTCAGTGTCTCACTGGAGGCAGTGTGGGGTTCAGTGTCTCATTGGAGGCAGGGTGGGGTTCAGAAATGGGTTCTAGCTAGCATACTTACCCTACCCCCCTTAGACAGCACTTCTTAGACTTATATAGCATTTGAAACAGACTTATAGCATGTCATGTAGACAGCACAATAAGTGCATTGTATGTAGTCATAGCACTTCATAGTATATAGTGTATAGTAGTCATAGCACTTCATAGTATATATGTACAGCATAGTATAGCATATGTGTAGTTTATATGTATAGTGTCATTATATAGATATGTTCTAGTTATAGTTTATATGTATAGTGTCAATATATAGATATGTTCTAGTCACGTTCTTAGCTTACGCATGTTTCGCGATAAATGCTTTTTACATATGTGATGTATTCCCATGCTTTTTGTTCTTGCTTATTGTAAGTCGCTCTGGATTAAGAGCGTCTGCTAAATGCCTAAATTGTAAATTGTAAATTGTAATACTCTCCAAAGTGCTGGAGACGTTATCCTGTTGAACAGGCTGGAATGGTACATTTCAGTTCAGTTCAGTTTTATTTTCGGAATAGAATTTGGACATACAGTACATATACAGATATACCAGTTTGAATGTCAGTTTTCTACAGACTTGTCCAAATGTCCAAAAAAGGGCTAGGGAGAAGCCGCAGGCTTGTCTATGGCCCTACCCCGGGAGTCCATTTATTTCCTTCTTCCAGCTGGTTGTGAACTTGGGGTCTATAGACAAATTCACAGAGGCTTGCCTGGGTGCGGCCATTACTGAGGTGTACCATTAAGCGCAGCAGCACTGATTAGCTACACCTGGCCTACAGAGCACTTGCTCCATGGATTACACCTCAGTAATGGCCGCGCCCAGGGCACCCCTCTGTGAATTCGTCTATGGTTCTTGTCAAGCCCTTCTAAGATACTTAATGTATACATTAATTAATTCATGTGTCGGTTACAAGACTGTGTCATTATGATTTTAACCAACCCCGTGAAGATTTCTAATCGGTTCTCTTCCATGATTTGGAGACATTGGCGTAACAGCCTACAGACTTCTTTATGGTTTTAATTTATCGTTGTTATTCGTTTGGTTATCTTATTTATTGTGTAGTTATTTTATGTGATATTATGAACCCCGAGTCTGAAATGTAGATTGAATTGAATACTCCACTACATTTATTTTTAGAACTTTAGTTACCTTGTATATTTTAATTTATTACAAAACATACATTAACCACTTCAGCCCTATATACATTTCGGCCATTTGAAAATAGCAAGCTCACACATTGTGAGCTTGTAGATTGGCTATTTTCAAATGTTTTTTGTATACATTTGAAAACTTGAAATAGGACATTCTGCACGTGTACTTTTGGTACTATAAGTACATTTTAATGCCAGTACTTGTATTTTAACTCAAGTAAACTTGAGTTTTACTTGTAACAGAGTTTTTCTACATTGCAGTATTGATACTTTTACTTAAGTAAACATTTGAGTACTTTACAAATGTTTTACAAACCATCTTATGGGGAATGATTTGCATATTCACAGATCATGATGTTACAAATGGCTCCGTTTGTAACAAAGAGGAAGCCCACACAAACAAGGAACATTTAACATTATGTTATTAACTAAAGCATAAGTAACCGGAAGTGCAAACAAAACGTAATAGTCACAACAAGGCAACTCAAGACACTTTACATGTAGAGTGATCCCACCCAGAACAAGTGGCGACAGTGGCAACGAAAACTTAGGAAGAAACGTCAAGCCGAACCCGACTCTAGGGTGGGCGGCCATCTGCCTCGACCGTGTCGGGTGAGAGAAAAGAGAGAAGAGTAGAGACCGAGAAAGAGAGAGAACACAGTACTACTGATTTCTATGTCTGGTGAATCAACTTTGCCAATAATACCCTTTACATATCTAATTTCACCTCACTCACACTAACGAATGAGTTCTGTGTCTCACTTTTTAGGTTCACACAATACTATTACTCAAATGCTCCTATGCGGTAATAGGAGTTTTCTCATGAGGGAATTGCGCTTGTCCATATGATCAACTCAACACAACTCCAATCCATGTCTTCCCTAATGGATGACCTGTCAGTATATTTAGATGGGACCGTAATACTCTGCATGTAGTTGAATACTGTAATTACTGGTTACTGTGTATATTATGATTATTACAAATCATACCACTCCAGCCCTATATACATTTTTTCCATGTTGAAAATAACTAATTTACAAGAACAACACATTGTGAGCTCGTAGATCTGCTTATTTTACAGTTTACAGAGACATTCTGCTAAATCGACAGAGTTTCTTAAATACAGCCACAGCTAACACTAATTTACTCAAGTAAGCCTACATTTGAATTCTGGACATTTACTTGTTACAGAGTATTCCTATATCGCGATAAAGTAACACATTTCTCCACCACTCATAATACTGTAATAATAGACTTATTGACACTCACCGAAGACTTCCCAGCTCCCAGCTAGACCCATCACAAGTGTGTCCACTCAGAACAGCTGCTGTGAGAGGTGGGGGAGAAGAACGGAACTACTTTCTGAACTCTACCTATCCTGACAAATGTTCCTTAGTTGAATCTGATCTTGAGGAACTTCTAATCTTTCTACAAAAAATGCCATAGTGATATATTCTGTATAGCGACAAAAACGAAAGGTTCCCAGGAAAAACACAAACAGGGGTTCCTGTCTTGACTGGGTAAAAATACGATGACAGTTACAAGCATTACCTATTGTAAGGAGTACTATAATTACCTATACATTTTATGCTTTGAGTATAATTTTATCTATTTAGTCAAAATATAGAAAGTGACAAAGCACAATTACACTCCATTTTTTTTAGATGCCTTGCTCCACCTATCCTAACTAGCCGTGACTCTGGGAAATTGTTATATTGTCATTACATTTATAATAAGACGTAATAAGATAATATATATGACCATGATGATCAGCTAACCACGTTGCTGTTTGTTAATTACTTTGAATACTTGAATCCTAAAACAAAAAACCTCCTATTAACCATTATTCCTATCTAGCCTGCTATACTGCCAACAAGACAGCACTTACTGGGGGTGTGCGTACCGGTAGACCTGCTATTCTCTGAGACTGTCTGTCTGCCTGAGTCTGCCTCTGACAACTGCTAACGACCTCACTGTTGTCCCTCCACTAACCATGGGTGGTGACACTTAACTGAAATACCAGGAATACATTCTTCATACTTACTTGTTCACAATGCCACATTTATACTAGAGAATCACCATTAACTTTTTAACAAAATAGTATTTACCGTTCATCCACACGTACGTGTACACACACTTCTATATTCCATATTCCATATTCCACATTCATACCTGCTGCTCGAGTCTTACGCGTTACCAGAACCTATGAATTAATCTCATATACAATTCGCTGTTTCACCATCCACTTCCCTGTGGGCTGTTTGGTCCCACCAGGAGAGAAAAGAAAGAGAATAACGGTGGACGCTGTCTGTATGATTTCCTATACTATTCCCTATCCTACTGATATAGGATATAGTTTCTCTATATAAATGCCTATGGACGTTCAACCAAAGAATATTTATACCAGTAAATTATTGATAAGGGACGTTCAACCAAAAATGTTTTATATCAGTATAGTACTGATATGGGAATGTAACCACTTGGACTATTTCTATGGACGTTCAACCAAAGAATATTTATATCAGTATAGTACTGATATGGGAATGCAACCACAAAACCTAAATTAAGAATCCTAGTACTTTGTACAGCTGTATCTTTAACGACACAGCCTCAAAATACAAAATCCTATGTTGTACATTGAGTCAAACCACTCTTACCCCAAAGTTCGTTCGGGTGTTGTCTCTGTCGACCAGCATCTCAGATCCATATGCACAGTGCTATAATCTGAAAAAGAAAATGCTGACGGACAGTAGAAACATTCTGCTCACATGCGCCATAATTGTGGTAGATTATTAATACTCATAACAGAGACTTTAAGAAATAATCGAGGGAAGAGTGGACTGAAACAATGTCACGTTTATTACAAGGAGTGGTCTGTACCAGCCCAGGGAAACTTGCACGTATGCAAGCCTCCAGAGCTGTTCACATGCGTCTCTCTTATACACAATGAAGGAACAAGAATACATTGGAGGTGTGGTCAGTGGTCAGTCAACATGGTCAAACATGGGTCTTGGGTAAGAATAGGTCATCTTGACAGGCAACCAACAGGTGGAAACCTTGCTTCCTATGCTTTTTAAGGAAGTGTAGTATTCTCATCTTGAAAATCCCACTACAGGAGGCACAGAAAAGATACAGGCAAATACATTACGATATAATATGGTATATCAATGTTGTCAGATAATATATAATTATTGTATTCACTAACAAAAGGTTAAAGATACAAGTCTGCTTTACTACATGTCTTTCTTTTCATTTATTTTCTCAATTTCACACATGTCTTCTGCAGATCAGATTCCACCACCTCATGGAAGGAGGTAGTGTTAGGAGGTGGTGTGTGGAGGTGGTGTTAGAAGGTGGTGTTAGAAGGAGGTGGTGTTAGAAGGAGGTGGTGTTAGGAGGTGGTGTGTGGAGGTGGTGTTAGAAGGTGGTGTTAGAAGAAGGTGGTGTTAGAAGGAGGTAGTGTTAGGAGGTGGTGTGTGGAGGTGGTGTTAGAAGGTGGTGTTAGAAGGAGGTGGTATTAGGAGGAGGTGGTAAATGGTGCATTTATATAGCGCCTTTATCCAAGGCGCTTTACAGAGATTGTGCATTACATTCACCCATTCACACACACATTCATACACCGATGGCAACGGAAACCATGCAAGGCACCAACTAGCACATCGGGAGCAATTAGGGGTTCAGCGTCTTGCTCAAGGACACTTCGACAGTAACTCTGGGGGAGCCCGGGTTTGAACTGGCAACCTTGCGGTTACCATCCAGGCACTCTACCCCTGAACCACCCAGGTTCATGTGACGCCACATACATATGCCTTGCTAGACGGGTACCATTCTACCACAGAGTAGCCAGACACATACCTAAGCCGTTACGTGCAATGACATTCACCCATGTGACGCCACATACATATGCCTTGCTAGACGGGTGCCATTCTACCACAGAGTAGCCAGACACATACCTAAGCCGTTACGTGCAATGACATTCACCCATGTGACGCCACATACATATGCCTTGCTAGACGGGTACCATTCTACCACAGAGTAGCCACATATTTATGCCGCTGCACGCTATTACATTCTCACACATACCTAAGCCGTTACGCGCAATGACATTCACCCACGTACGCGACGCCACATACATATGCCTTGCTAGACGCGGTACCATTCTACCACAGAATAGACACATTTATGCGACTGCACGCTATTATTCTCACACACATACCTAAGCCGTAAGCGCAATGACATTCACCCACGTACGCGACGCCACATACATATGCCTTGCTAGACGCGGTACCATTCTACCACAGAATAGACACATATTTATGCCACTGCACGCTATTATTCTCACACACATACCTAAGCCGTAAGCGCAATGACATTCACCCACGTACGCGACGCCACATACATATGCCTTGCTAGACGCGGTACCATTCTACCACAGAATAGACACATTTATGCGACTGCACGCTATTATTCTCACACACATACCTAAGCCGTAAGCGCAATGACATTCACCCACGTACGCGACGCCACATACATATGCCTTGCTAGACACGGTACCATTCTACATATGTATGCCGCTGCACACCATTACATTCACACACATACGCCGTTACACGCAATGTACGCATGCATTTAGAATGCAATCACAGTTGCGACCGCAATGTATTCCTATATAAGAGTGGGACTAGAGGCTAGCAGCCTTTGATACGCTCCTCGCGAGAGACTCCATCGCCTTCCGTACGAGAGAGGATATTTGGCCTTACAACCCAGATATTCTCAGCGATGTCTGGCCTTACAATCCAGACATCGCATTGATGAGTTAGTGGCAGGCCTTACTGGACCGTGAGTTTGTACAGTGTTAACAACAACCGCACTGATGGGAAACGAACCCACACAACCAAGGGGAGGAGAGGGGATGAGAAAATGGAGGAGGGAAGGGGGAGACATGCAATCACAGTTGCGACCGCAGTGTACGTATGCATTCAGATTGCAATCAGTTGCCCCTTACATAAATGTTGCTGGTGAATCGTGATATTGACTGTCTCACCTTATAGGCTACTACACGGTGCATGATGATGCCTTGATCAAATGAGTTTGAGACGGTTCAAGGAATCATCCGGGAAGCTGGAGAAAGGACCCCCTCCTCCCTGCATATCTTAGAACTGTTCTTTTTCTTATTCAATTAGGTTGGTTTACTCACCATATTATGGCGTTCTTTTGTAAAGGGGTCCAAGGCCTGCATCCGCTCCCCATCGCCATGTGTTGGCATTCCACCTAAATAAGATATATATTTTATAAACACCATTTTGCCAAATGAAAGGCTGACTATATGATGTACTATATCTCTGCTGTCGGGAGGACACCACCTAACTCCTACATTTTTCAGGAAATTAAGAAAGTTAAAAACGTATATTTTTTAAAACAAAGCAATTAATACCTCACCAAAGTTGGTGTTGTAACTTTATACATTGTCAATTACTTGCGTGAGAGGGGTGAAGTGGTGGAGTTAGCCGTTTTAGCAGACGGTTTCAGGGTCCAATGGAGTTAAGAGTTTTTGTCCAAAGCATTTTTAACTACTTTCCATTGGTTCAATATTTTGGAAACAACACACAAGACGTAAAGGGTGTTCAATTGCACTGATTTATGAAAAAAAAAAAACGAACACCATCCGACCACAGCGAAGAGCAGCGGTCGTAACCATCTGAGTGGGAGTGGCGGCAACCCAGGCATCACTGTCACAGTAGAGGTACTCTGTTACAAGGAAAAGTCCACTATTACAATTTTACTTCAGTAAAAGTACAGAAATATTGGCATAAAAATGTACTTAAAGTAGCAAAAGTAAAAGTACTAATTATTTAGAATGTCCCATTTCAAGTTTTCAAAATGTAGCCTATAACAATCTTTTGAAAATAGCCGATCTACAAGCTCACAATGCATCTCATCGCGACACATTGTGAGGGGGAGGAAAGAAGAACATTTCAGCGCTTTCTCCACATAGCACAAAAAGGGTTTCACATATTTGAAGCTTGTTTCACAAAAGCACAGTTGTTGGGCACAGTTGTTGGGTTTCTCCTAGCTTAAGAGAGGTTATTCTGAACTTCTAAAATGCAAGTCCAAGCTAGCCAAGCACTTCGACAGTGATCTCCAAACCCAACTAAACAAGCTAAGAAACATTCTAACTACCATAACAGTACAAGTAAAAGGTTTCACATATTTGAAGCTTGTTTCACAAAAGCACAGTTGTTGGGTTTCTCCTAGCTTAAGAGAGGTTATTCTGAACTTCTAAAATGCAAGTTCAAGCTAGCCAAGCACTTCGACAGTGATCTCCAAACCCAACGAAACAAACTAAGAAACATTCTAAAGGTGGTTGCACACCGGCCGCGTTTTTCGGAAAACCGATGGAGAAACGCTGCTAAAATTCCGAATTCGCATCCGATTCGCGCCCGGTGTGTGGAGACCTTTACTACCATAAAAGTACAAGTAAAAGGTTTCACATATTTGAAGCTTGTTTCACAATAGCCTGGGGTCCACCTATGCTTTCTATGGCATAGGCAGCTCTAGACACAGCACACTTGTTGGGTTTCTCCTAGCTTAAGAAGCTATTTCTGGGACCACAATCTACACTGTAAAATCTAGTGTTAATTTAACTTTGATGAAGTTAGCCAGCCAGCCTACTGGAACCTATATACGTCACAAACAGTGACTTCTTGCCTCGCTTTTGATTGAAATATTTATTAACAGTTTGCAGAATTACAGTACTTTTCAAGCACAACTCAATACAAAGACTGTTAACTGTGAGTGGACGACCCAATAAAGCATTACACTTGTTTACAAGAGGGTCCACCTTGTTCAATTCATCAAAACATTTAGAGACGTACAAATAGACACTACTATATAGCCCAAAAAAAAGACGAGGAATTCATCATAAAGGAGGTAAAAAGGTTAAGCTAGACATCCCAATAAAAATCTGGTTAGATTCCATCATAGAACCATCTGGGGTCCCCTAGCCAACCAAGAACCATCTGGGGTCCCCTAGCCAACCAAGAACCATCTCCCTCTATGGTTGCCAGATCTGGGGTCCCCTAGCCCAGTGTTTCCCAAACTTTTTTGTCCCAGGGCACACTTTTCATAGCCTAAAAATCTTGGGGCACACCTAGACATACGGGGGGTGTGCATGTGTGTGTATATATATATATATATATATATATATATATTATATTATATATTTACATATCAATAGGCCTATTTGACCTGAGCAGTGAGCTTTTTTTTCCCAAATGGATTTGGATATGAGTGAATCAATGAACAGTGACTACATAAGCATAGGCAATAAAACAAGTAGTAATAATAATAGTGATAATAATATTATTTATATAATGCTTCTCTGAGTACTTAAAGACACTTTTCAAGGAGAACATGAGAAAACAAATAAAAACAACTTTATTAGAGAAAAACTAAGACTATGGAATAAAATAAATGAAAGTGGGTTTGAATTTATAGGTGGTGGCATGTCTCTGAGTTTTGGGAAGTGCATAGTTTTGACAGGTCTGCCTATATATATATATATATAGAGCGTCATAAGCATGCGCCCTTACTGCGCTGGAAGTAGCAGATCTACACGTTATCTACCCGTCGCAATGCACAGCGCTTTGGGCTTGTACATCTGTGTTTTTCCCGCAGTTAGTTGAATTATATCGATTCACAACTTTAGGATCGAACCAACGTCCGATGCAGACGCTATTTTTGACCGATCCAGACACACGTGCATCGATGTAGTCGCATCGTTAATGTAATTTTTTGACACCACTAGTGATTAACATTCCTATGGCCGATGGTCGTTAGAGTCTATTGTTCCGACGCAACAATAGGAATCCTGCAGCTCGGTAGCTATTGCTTTCGGGGGAGGGTTAGTGTTATTTTCGGTCAAATCAGGCGGCACACCTGGACACATCAAACGGCACAGTAAAGTGCCGCGGCACACAGGTTGGGAAACACTGCCCTAGCCAACCAAGAACCATCTCCCTCTGTTTGCCAGATCTGGGGTCCCCTAGCCAACCAAGAACCATCTCCCTCTATGGTTGCCAGATCTGGGGTCCCCTAGCCAACCAAGAACCATCTCCATCTATGGTTGCCAGATCTGGGGTCCCCTAGCCAACCAAGAACCATCTCCCTCTATGGTTGCCAGATCTGGGGTCCCCTAGCCAACAAAGAACCATCTCCCTCTATGGTTGCCAGATCTGGGGTCCCCTAGCCAACCAAGAACCATCTCCCTCTATGGTTGCCAGATCTGGGGTCCCCTAGCCAACCAAGAACCATCTCCCTCTATGGTTGCCAGATCTGGGGTCCCCTAGCCAACCAAGAACCATCTCCCTCTATGGTTGCCAGATCTGGGGTCCCCTAGCCAACCAAGAACCATCTCCCTCTATGGTTGCTAGATCTGGGGTCCCCTAGCCAACCAAGAACCATCTCCCTCTATGGTTGCCAGATCTGGGGTCCCCTAGCCAACCAAGAACCATCTCCCTCTATGGTTGCCAGATCTGGGGTCCCCTAGCCAACCAAGAACCATCTCCCTCTATGGTTGCCAGATCTGGGGTCCCCTAGGCAACCAAGAACCATCTCCCTCTATGGTTGCCAGATCTGGGGTCCCCTAGCCAACCAAGAACCTGAGAAATGGGATAAACACCAAACTGAGACTCTGCACACAGAACTCTGCAAATCCACCAAACGAACAACAACAAACAATGCCTACAGGGCAGAATTAGGGCGATACCCAGTCCAAAGAAGAGAGCACTTAAATGTCATAGCCACATAAAAGAACGCAACCCAGACATGCTCCATTACATAGCCCTCAATCATATAGATAATCTACAGGGATGCCCCCTTTGTGCATTATAGTCCCTGGACCAGCTGACTAATGCAAGCACAACCACCAGATGGAAAACCCATTGGACTTGACTTGGACTGGAAAGAGTCTACCCAAAAACCAAAGAAAATGGAATGCTATCTTTCACTAAAAAGAGAATACACATTGGCTGAATACCTGAGCACGGTAAACGACCCAAAACTTAGGAGTAGGTACAGACTCAGTGGAAAGGCCGCCACAGACAGACCAAGGGAAGACAGACTATGCACCCACTGCACACAACATGTGGTGGAAACAGAGCTACACTTTCTAACCACCTGTCCACTGTACCAAGACATCAGAGAGACATACTGTCCATGGTACCAAGACATCAGAGAGACATACTGTCCATGGTACTAAGACAGAGACACATACTGTCCACTGTACCAAGACATCAGAGAGACATACTGTCCATGGTACCAAGACAGAGACACATACTGTCCACTGTACCAAGACAGAGACACATACTGTCCACTGTACCAAGACATCAGAGACACATACTGTCCACTGTACCAAGACATCAGAGACACATACTGTCCACTGCACCAAGACAGAGACACATACTGACCACTGTACCAAGACATCAGACACATACTGTCCACTGTACCAAGACAGAGACACATACTGTCCACTGTACCAAGACATCAAAGACACATAATGTCCACTGTACCAAGACATCAGAGACACATTGAGCCCTATTAAGCAAGACGAAAAACCCATGCGGTAATACAGATTTCGCCCTCGCTCTGCGCCTTTTCGTATTATGGAAGCCGTGGTGAGCGCTCACTCATATGGAATACCACGTTCCTGCATAATTTAGCATTGGGGGAGTGTCCATATGTTAATTATTTTCGCTTTGCGCTAATTTGCTATTAAGCCCCTTGACCTAAAAACACTCAGCGCATACCGATTCCGCCTGGGTCTGACCACGTCTTAAAAGCAAAAAGCACTGTTTGATTTGACACTTGAGCGGCTCTGGAGTGCTGCTGGAGTGTTGCCATGTCTGTTTATTATAAGCGGCTTCTTTTTCTGCAAAGATGCTTGTAAATATTGGTAGTTGTGGTTGCTTTTCTTGTTTCTAAAGTGCTTATTTGGGCTTTTCTCCTAATGTTGTTTAAACCAGTGATCCTCACACAGCGACATTCCCATGTCAAGGACCCCCAGATTAATGCATTTGCCCAACTAAGCCAGTGACCCCCATGACAGATTTGTGTTTTTAAATGTTTCAATAACATTTTTCAAAAATATTCCACAATTGTCACTTTTTTCAAAGATTACTTTTGAAAATAGCAGATCTACCAGCTCACAATGCATCACATTCATTCATTAAAACAATGAACTCTGACTGCAGGGGGATATATATTTATAATGATCATTCTAACAATGTGCAAGAAAATATGTAAAAAGAAGGAAGAACTTTATATTTGTGGACAATCAAAATATGCTGGAAATTTTAATGTGGTGTCATTAAAAGGAATCTTGATATGGCAGACTCACTATCTAGAAAATAAAAACATGGCACTTCATTTAAAATAGGTTGTAGACCCCTGTTATATGCGATTCTTTTGGGAGTATGTTTATAGACCTATTTACTTGTTTCTATGACACATGGCAACAGCGAGTTTTCTGGCTTTCTCGTTGAGATTATAAATATTATAATATGCTACGAGCGAAGACCATAACATTGGGGCCGCAGCAATACGCATGGCGCACGTATGGCATTTCAACTCATTCCTTCGTCGTGACTCGAATGAAATAAAATAAAATAAACGTTATTTTACTGGTGTTTTTCAATAGAAACAAATAAAGAGCGTGTGTGCAACAGTCAGTGCATATACGTGCATGCACTATAGGCTATATTTCCTCCTTGTCGGGATGGTGAGCTGAGCTCTTCACAGCCCGTTTGTCTTTCATATTATTCTTATAATATTTGATATTATAAACACTCATGGTTCTCTCATTTCTCAACCGTTTTTTAAAATGTAAAAATCCCCATATTCCTTAGGAATCTTGCTTTCATTCGCTGTATGGTACATGGTTCTATTTTTATCGAATTAAACAATATCAAACGAACTTGTATGTTCGGGGGTTAGACGATTCTGGGAACATTACGCATGGATTGCCAATTTGCCAGCCAATGCTGCGTATCTACTCGCAGTTCCATTCCGATCTGAAAGGTATAGGTAGGTGCCATTTCAAAGTCTTAGTGATTCATTTATGAATCAAATCAACTAGAATAAAGATTTTTACAGCTGTTTTTCATGCTTAGAACAGAAACAAATTAAGTGACGATGTGCGTATATCTCCCTCCCTTAGCATATGGATGCGCCGCTGTAATGACTTTCCAATGAAAACTGCAAGTTACTTAACAAAATAGAGACATAGGCCTACAAGCTATGCACATCATGGCTGTGACAGCTTGTGGATCTGTTCTTTGGAGGCATAAAGGTGACAGCATGCAGTGCAATATGAATAATTAACCCAAATGTGACAAAGTCATGTCATGTCTATGGTGCCAGTCTGCAGAAATGTAATACCACTTGCCGAAAAGGGCGCATCATCAGCTGGTGTCGTAAAGAGAATAGTACGGACATGTTCATTGGGTAAGCCTCAAAACTCCCTTAAACACTCCCATGACTAATTCAAGGCCGTTTTGCTCACACCACGGGGTGTCGAAAGCGCTTCTTACCTGGCCCATAATTGTAATATGACATTGCACCCGCCCCCACGTCTTAAAAACTGTAAAATTATATGTAATTAGATTCCACTTGCTTAATAGGGCCCATACTGTCTGTCCACTATACCAAGACATCAGAGACACATACTGTCCACTGTACCAAGACAGAGACACATACTGTCCACTGTACCAAGACATCAAAGACACATAATGTCCACTGTACCAAGACATCAGAGACACATACTGTCCAAGACATCAGAGACATACTGTCCACTGTACCAATAAATCAGAGACACATACTGTCCACTGTACCAAGACATCAGAGACACATACCGTCTACTATACCAAGCCATTCAAGGTATAAGGGGACCAGGAAGTGAGGGGACGCTGGCGTGAATGTCGCCGCTCCTCAGCCTCAGCTAAAACCTGTGTTTGTGTCTTTTCAACGTGCCTTTCAACGATAATTTTTACTGCAAATGTCACTCTACACCTGGATTATTTGCACAGTTTAGTGATCGGACAATTTCTGTACTCACCGTTCCATTGTGCAGTTGTTTTCACGGCAACCATCGATCAGCTGTTCAGTGGATAGCTGCCAGGCTAATCCTGCTAGGAGTTGGCAACAAGTGATTCTCCGCGTTTCAAACAACTGTGGATCTTCAAGTGTCGGATCCGTGACTCCGTGATACCGTATACGATCCGAAGACTATCAGGATGTTTCCCCTTCCATCGATAGTGAAAGCCGGCGGTACCTGCCTCTCATTGTGGAAGTTGAGGATATTAAAATACTCCTCCGTGGAACTTCACAAACTTGCCTGCTATTCCACTCCTGACTCGAATGCAGTGATTAAATCCCTTGGACTCCTGCGTCGCCCCCGGTACATACACAGGGGCTCACGACGTAAATGTATTTATTCTCACTCAACCATTCCATCTGTACAGTCTGTCGGGATTTCTGGTTTTGAGCGACGTCACCACAACAAACTCCACGTGTGCAGAAGCAATCTCCGCCCACTTGTCTGTGTTGACAGCGTCATTCCCCCCACTCAACCTGCCTCTGCAATAAACAATGCAACGTTCATGCTGCTGAATGCGCAATCCATCAACAACAAACCTGGACTAATCTGTGAGACCATTACAGACAGAAATATTCACATTCTTACGGAAACATGGCAGGCAGATCAGGATTTTGTTGCACTCAATAAAGCCACGCCCCCAGGCTATGTGTACTTGCACAAGCCTCGTTTAGTGCGTGGTGGTGGACTGGCTATTATACACCGAGCTGACATCCGAATTAAAGAGGTCAGCATGCCTGCTGTCACCTCATTTGAGTGTGTTGGATTCACACTCACTGGGTTTTCCCAGATTCAGTTTGTCCTCATATAAGACACCTAAGACAAAACAGTCTGTCTTTTTGTCTGAATTATCAGAGTTGCTCACACCTGTCTGTGCCTTGTGTCCATCTACACACCTGCTTGGCGACATGAACATACACGTGGACAACAGCGCCAACCCATTTGCGGCAGAGTTTCTGTCACTGTTGGACTGTTTCAACTTCACGCAGCATGTACAGGGCCCCACCCACGACCGAGGCCACACATTGGACTTAGTCTGTTCCACTGGCACACCTCCCTCCAACCTGGAGTGCCTGGATCTGGGCTTCTCTGACCATCGTGCCATTGTGTTCACAATACCTGCCTCTATACCCAAACAGCACCCTGGACGTACAATAACCTTCCGGAACATCAAGAGAGTGAGTACACCAGCCCTATCTGCCCAGATAGCCACTCATATGGCTACGGCTCCTCCCAACACCATGGTGGATGGCCTGGTAACTCACTTCAACGCTGCCATATCCATCAGCCTTGACTTCCTGGCCCCCCTAATTACCCGGACCGTTTCCTTCAACCGTCCGGCCCCCTGGTACACTCCTGAACTCCGCACCTTGAAGGCCACTGGTCGGCAGCTGGAGAGGCTCTACAAACGAACTGGCCTCACTGTCCATCGTCTGGCCTACAAAGACCATGTAGATGCCTACAAGGATGCCCTCTCTCGGACTAAGACCCAATATTATTCCACTCTTATTGGCTCTCAGCAGAACAACCCTAGAATGTTGTTCTCCACCATCAACCGCCTACTACGTCCCCTCAGTGTCCCGGACTCTTCAGTAAACATGTAAACAATGGAATACAACCACCCTAAGGACTACTATCTGTACCAAGTAGACAGCTAGACTTACTGCACATGTAAACAGAGCTGCTGCCTTTAAACACAACTTACATTTCGAGTTTTTTTTTGTATAATGACTGAGTGATGAGTTAGGTAGAATTCAGGCTCAACTCCGCCCACTAGAGGCGACATTTTCTAGCCTGAGAGTAGGCTAGTAGGATGCTAGGCTACTCGGCTGCCAGTCTGTAGTTCCTAAGATTACTTGTCGGTGACGCTGGTGTGTACAATGTCACCACCTTCCATCTCTCTAGTATCTTTGACTTTTGAATTTTTAGGAAACAAACTTGAAAGAGGATAATTCAAGCGTGCAATGTTGGTGAGTTTAACATTGTTTAATACAAGCAGATCGGAAATTCGATGTGGATCAATGGAGGGTATTGCAACTCTAGATTCATCCCATTTATAATTACTAGTCCTTACCCGTTCTGAATATATGGTAACGGATGGGTTAATAATTATTATTATGTGTTGTCACACACACACACACACACACACACACACACACACACACACACACACACACACACACACACACACACACACACACACACACACACACACACACACACACACACACACACACACACACACACACACACACACACACACACTCCCAGTATTAATCTGTGTCCGTCCCAAAATGCACCCCGCGTTGGCCGCGATGCTTCCCCAAAGAAGAAGTTCTGTCGACTGACGCAAGAGTAGCTAGTAGTATCGTTTTCCCTGTGTGGGTCGTTACGCGGAAAAGTGTGTCCCAGTATTAATCTGTGTCCGTCCCAAAATGCATTTCAGTGGGGACACTGGTGACACGTGATTTGCGGGGAGTTTTTTTTTTTTTAACGCAAATTTAATTTAATGAAGATGATTGTTAGAATGTTTGAGGTTGGAGGACAGGGCTGCGCGGTGCTAGGTTCCCTGAGTCTGTTTGTGCGTTGTGGAGTTGTGAGGAGGCGCTCTAGGCGAGCAGCTGTCTTGCTCTATGCTAGGGAAGTTGACACAGACACACACACACAGCGGTGCTTGAATTTAATAATGATACAAAAAATAAATCTAGTGTTGCAAATTGTGACTAATCGTATGCACCAAAAAGGAAACACTGTCAGCAATTTCATGTATGACATCATTTACTTACTTTTGGTGGAGATTCAGTTCACACAAATGCTGAACAACTACACTTTAGAAACAAGACCAAACTAGAAAAAGTGCTCCTCGGAGCACGTACAGGTCTCCACCAGGTCAGGAACGTTTGTTGTGGCAGTGTATATTGTTTGGTATTGAGTGATCATAGACTTGCAGTAGCTGGAACTTGTTGTAGAGTGTAGACGATTTATTGTGACAGGATCACAACGAAAAAGAAAATGTGTTTCACAAAAGTTGGCCTCCTGCATGGTGGCGCTCTAAAAGGCAGATATGAAAAATGCAGGAAACAGGAATCAGCCAATTATAGCACCACCATAAGGGTGATTTGAACATTTCTGTTGTATTTCTTCCTCTGCATGCCTATAGTGGGAATGTGCATGCAAAATTGTATGGAAATCACGCGCTGTGTTCATGATTTGAGAAATGTTGTTCAAAACGGAGCACTCCTGCAAAATTTGGAAGCGAATCTCAGGATGGAGTATGAAAAATCTGAAGACCTGTTTCCCGGCTATAGACTGACCTATTTGTGTGATGTTTGGACAAAATCTGTAGGTGTATTGTAAAATGAAAAAAAAGGGCTTTAGCAAAAATCGGCATCCTAGTGGCACTATAACAGGCCCATGTGAAAGATTTGGAACAGAGGTTCGGAATTGTCATCCAGGGAGTGTGTTTGCACAGTGAAGTAAATGTACCACAAAGGAGAGAGACTGCTTTTCCTCTCCCTATAGCCCATAATCAGACCTTAAATACTTAGACTAAAAAACACTCAGGACGGAGAATGAAGTCAACAGCAGAGACAGGCAGATGAAAGTTGTTTCGGAGTCCAGGTTTATTGCATAGAGTTCAGAATACAGCATCAGCCATGGGGGCAGGCCCCATGGATCCTCCACCAGCCTCTCGGCGTGGAGACTAACACACTGTTACAAACATTTGCAGTAGACTTTATACAACTGAAAGACAGAGACATCAAAGGGAAAATGCAAAGGTGGTCTCAACCCCCCTGTACCAAATGGTCAAACATGTCTAAATAAGGTAGTGGTCACCAGGAAGGAAGCACAGTGCTGCTATCAGCGAGCTGATCTATTAGCATACAGCCCCCGACCATTTGTTTGGTCAAGCCCTATTCTGAAATTCCTAGCCTCTGTGTCCTGACATGTTTGCCCTATACTAAACAGTTGTTTAAGCTATATTAGTGTGAATTGTGGTTTCCATATACATCAACAGTTTAGGTACTTTCAGACGGGCATCGATAACGCAGACGTTGTCGCCTGGATCCAGGACAGGTCTGCTCCAAGTCTGCTCTTGAGGGGCGTTAACAGTTTGACGCCACATCACGCGGAACCCGCCTTTTAATCAAATATCCTACGCTGCCTGGATTGTTTTATTACCTTTGGAGCATACGCTGAAGTATTTCGGCGTTTGTTCCGTGAAAATCGGGTAAGAAATGGTCCGTCGTCTTGTTATGATGAAACGAGCCAGCGGCCATGACAATGCGAAACGAAACCAGAGTGCAGAGCAAGTTGTAGTCCAAACAAGCCCCCCGTCCACTTGCATTGGGCTCAATTTCCCAGAAGCCCTAGCAGCCCAGCATAAGTATCGATTTCCGGTTTCGTCGTCATAACATGACGCTCTCTCCCCCTGCTCCACGGCAGAGGCGGACTTTTTTTTATTCTTTTTAATGCGATGCGATTTAGGTTCATAAAACAAATAGCGGGTCTGTCGTATTACGCAGCGGCGCAACACTGGATCAAACAATTCCCGGCAGTAGAACAATTTCACGGGACCACGCCCGCGTAAATACGCTTTGTTGTCGGCCCTCGACTTCTCTGAGCGTACAGAAAGACACGCATGTCTCATTGAAAATGCATTGGGCACGTTAATCGCTGCCCGTTTAAAAAGGACCTTTTGGCTGAGATCAAGCCAACGGTGCCAGAGATTAGTGTTCCTGGAATAAAACAACTGTAGTTTCACAACACAACTTTATTGTCGGCACTCCGCCAGACCCAAACTCCACAATGACTCAGTTACATAACATCAGGTAACATCCGGTTTGTATCCACCGGTCTTACCTTAAAGTCACAGTGCATCACATAACACACACACTCACTGGATGTAGTAAGCAGGGAACAACATTAACTTAACAAACTCACTGTCTCTTAAAAAAAAAAATGCATTGCAATAATTCCAAAACAAAATACAGCAAACAAAACAAATACAGCAACGTACAGCTTGAGACAAAGTTTTTTTTCTCTTTCAAAGACAAAGTCCTTCCAAAGTCACAACCCTAAGTATTCTCAGTAAGTTGCCACCGTCCTTCACTAAGGGCCTTCAGTAACTGAAGAGGTGAAGCCCCTTTTTTTGTAAGGCAGTCCGCAAGTTGTTCTTTTGTTTTGTTCCAAAGGATCCGCTCAACCTTTTTGGTGTGGATGAGCTCTTTGATGCTGCTGATTTCCAGACAAAGTCTTTTTTCAGTGACTGACTTTGTGGACTTGAGTGCATCAGCCAGTGAATGATTATCCGTGACACAGGTTATTGGCGCAGCATGAACAATATCACCAGCAGTCAGTTCAGAGAAGAGTGTAGACAGAAAGATAGCATTATCAATCCCGTCTGACATTGCCAGTGTTTCACCTGCAAGAGTGCTACGTACAATTCTCTTAACTCTCCTAGACTGCCATGAAAGGGGTGAAAACTTCCCATTCTCCCCCATCAGCACAATAAAGTGTCCTCCTTGTGTGCCTCCATCAGAAAGATTCCCAAAAGAGGCATCACTGAATGTAACCATTTTCAAAGCACTGTCTCTGCCCAAGTACTGGAAGTTGAGAATTACCTTCTTGGATTTAAGTTTAGACACTACCCTGTTTGCCTCATGAATAGTTTGAACAATTGCACTTTTTATGCTTGATGCCAAGTTGCTCGCATCGAACATGACATCTGGTCTGCTCTGTCTTGCAACCCAGAGGATTTGACCTATTTTTGACCTGAGTTCATCTCTCTCTTTCTCAGAGAGAGGAGAGTCCTGTTCCACAGCCCGTGCAGGATCGATATGTATGGGCTGCAAATGTTGTATGTAGTTCTCCTGGTGTATTTGTACTTTTCTGTTCACAGTGACAAAGTCTATTCCCACATAACAGAAGTTTTCATGTTCCTCTCGTCCGATTTGGAATGCAGATCTGAGCTGCGGTATCACTGTTTTGGAGAAGCTTTGTGTGCCTCCCCATATGAAGTCATCCACATGGCAGGCTAGAACTCCAGACACAGTACAGTCCTTATCTAGCCAGTAGAAAATGGCTGGATCAACTTTGGAAATGTTTCCTCCTGTTGCCAGCACTATTTCCTTCACTCTGTTGTACCAATAGAGAGAAGCATCCGCCAGTCCATAGACACACTTTTTTAGCTTCCATAATGTGCCTTCACTCTCAGCCTCAGGAGGAGGCCTGATGTAAACATCACGCGACAGTGTCATTCCCTGCAAAAATGCAGACTTTATGTCCATTGAATGAGGTGTCCACTGTCTTTGACAAATCACTGCCACAAGCAGTCGGAGGGACTCTGTAGCACATGTGGGGGAGTCCTTTTGCAAATGCGACACTTGTAACTCCTCAAAACCTCTAGCCACGAGGCGTGCTTTTGGTACTGGTCCAGTGAGTGTCTCTTTAAGAGTACACACCCACCTAGTAGAAACACATTTTTGCCCCTCATTTTTAACTTCCTCAAACACATTGTTATCTTTCCAGCTCTTTAACTCAACATGTTTTGCAAAGTCAAATGACACATCCTTTGTTACAAACACATCCTCACATACATTTGTGACATTTGTTAAAGGTAAATCAGTTAATCCATCATCACATACATTTGGCACATCATTTGTTACCACCTCAAAATGATCAATTTTCGACATGTCAGCTGCATCTGTGGTGCCTGCAACATTAGTGGGTTCAATATAAAGAAAATTATACCAGTCTTTGTATTTGCCCATAACTTTTCCTGCACGCCCCAAAACCTTAGCTGTGTATAAAACACCTCTGTCTTTGTATTTTACAATTTGTCCTGTTTTCAGACTCACACCTGTCCTCAGACTGACACCTGCTCTCTGCTCTGTACCATGTGTATCTGTAGTGTCAGCCATGTGTTCTGTCTCATTTTGTATTCCATCTGCCATTTGTGTTGGCTCTGATTGTGGTTCTGTTTGTCTCAGTCCTTGCATGACCTCTAGGTCACTGTCAGCCATGTCCTGTCCTTGCTCCACGGTTGTGTCATTTTCTGAATGAGCTTTCTTCAATCTGAGCCGATGCACTCGAACACATGTTCCTCCATGTCTGACAAAAATCACTGCCCCGTCCTGTCCGATGACAACTCCTGGGCCTTTCCACTCTGGACAATCCACTCTCTTGTAATATACACGATCTCCACTGTCATATTTTTCATCAGTGTTGCGTGTTTGTTTCCGCAGGGCTCTCCGTATTCTTTCTGAACACTCCGCTTCTGTAAAAGCCCTTCTTGCTGCATGCAAAGCAGTGATGTGTCTTGCCACCCATTCACTTTTTGTTGTGCCCTCTAAAGCTGGGGGTTTATCAGTTAGTACAGAGGGCAGATTAGGATTCTGTCCAAACACCAGCTGATGAGGACTGTATCCATGGACATTTTGCATGGTGTTCTTTGCCATTAAAGCCCAGTCCATCGCAGTGCTCCAGTCACAACTGTTGCTGGCCTTTACTTTCTTTATAACCTCAGTAAGTGTCTGATTGTGACGCTCACAAAGTCCATTGCTCCATGGGCTGTAGGCAGCTGTTGTCCTTATTTCTATATTAAAAATTTCTGCCATATCTCTCACCTCATCATTATTGAATTCGCCACCATTATCCGAAAATAATTTCTGGGGGGGGCCATGAACATTTATCCAGTCGTGGACAAAGTGTTTCACAAACTCTGAAGACCTCTTTGTGGTCAGAATGCTGCCTGCACTGAAGCGTGTGAAATGATCAATAATGTGGAGATACCACACACCTGGTTCAAGTTCATGCAAGTGTAATCAGTGTGACTGACACTGCCTGTGTTTCGTTAGCACCACCCCCTCAGCTCAGCATATTACGTAGCTAGTCAGGCATAGGGTGAAGCTGTGTATTGCCCAGGTTGCCCACTTCCGGCGTCTGTTCAAACGGTCTGTCGTCAAGTTTGTGCTCACTTACAGCGTCGAGGTAAGCCGTAGTTTTAATTAATATAGTGCTGTCTAGTTTCTAGGTTGACTTATGTAAACAACCTCTTACTTACGTTTATCTCTTCTCTTGTTAGACGTTGGTGGAGCTCTGACTTAGAGCGGACAGCCGTCATTGTATGCATGTTGGTATACAGGCTGCTAGAAACAAAGGTAGGCTTGCCTCGTACGGCGATAGCACAAACAACCCGTTGAATCTAAGAAATGGTGCGCCAGTTATTTATGTCAATGCTTATCTCGTTGGTAGACGCTGTGAACGAGAGCCCTGCTAGAGTGTGTGTGTGCGTGGTACACACACGAGCTGGAACGAGAGGCTGTTAGTGTGAGTGACATGAGTCTAGAGGTAGGCTTAGCTTCTGTATTGCGACAGCATTACGTCTTTTTATAATGTGTAAAATGTGAGTTCTCATAATGTGTTTATATTACACAGATCATGGTGTGCTGAACGAGCAAACACACTGTTAAACAACCTGGGATGCCCTGACACCTGTTAACAGGGTATGTGCTAACCTGCATACTAAAACAATACTTTGAATGCACTTTATAGTACTAGTGTAATGCTAATGAGGGCTACGCCCAAATTGTATTCTAAGTACTATGGCAAGCACTTTAGACCCAGGATAAATTGTGAGGCTAATTCAATGTTTGCTCTATTACAGGATCGTGTACTGTCGAACCGCTGTTCTTTTTTACCTTTTATTTTGGTTTTAAATTCTATGCTGCTACATTTTTATTGTTTTATACTGTACCTGAAATAGCCCATGTGGCTTTAAACGAGTCCTTAATTGTCGAACGAGTCCTTAATTGTCGTCGTTACCAAACTTGCTTTAATAGGCATCAAAGACAGACATATACTTGGTTAATGGTTATGCTGCAGACTGGCGCTTGATTACTGCCCCTTTTGCTGTGTTTATGGCTTTTAGCCTTTTGATATTGTTTTGCAGTGATCTTTGCTGTGTTTAAAGCGTTTAATGCCTTTTACCTTTGGCTCTGAGTGGCTTCGATTTGCTCATTTGCAGTGTTACCTGTGTGTATGGAACTAATCAAATAAGACATCTCAGTACAGCTATTTACCCAAGTTATGATCTGACTAATTAAGCCTTTTGCAATCTATATTGGTGACATTTGGAAATGTGTTTTGATTAAATGCCAATACTGTGTACTTTTCTAAATAAAGTTCTATGTACATGAGCAACCGACCATCATTATTCACCATTGTTCACTCAACTGAACACTTACCTTTCGGGTCTCCCACCCTGTAATTGGGAGTGGCGTAGTAACTGTGATACTAGGAGTACTGTGTGACTCCATTTGGTTACACAAGTCTACAGCTACAGTCTCGTTGTACTGAGATGCCAGTGGTAGGCCAACAGCAGGCTTTGGCGTAGGTTTGCTGTACCTTTGGCATATTTCACATTCACTTACAATCTTTTGCAGGATGATAACACATTCAGCATCATTGTTGCCTGAGCTTTTTAGAAGCTTCTGTAATCTGTCAGCAGAGGCGTGGCCAAATTGTTTATGCAGTTTCAATAACAGTTTCTGTTTAGTAGTCGTGCTCATATTTTCTGAAATGATCAGTATTTCATCTTCATACTGACTTCCATCCTCATATTGACTTTGTTTTTCTTCAGGAATAAAAGCCTCTGTAGCTGCCAAGACCTGTTCTTCCCTTTTAATGTTCTCACTTTTGTTATCCATTATGTTCACACAATAATGACCAGAGCTTGTGAAGTCAAGTTTGACAGGATTGTTGAACATCACCGCCCTGTCATGTTCCATGTCCAGTACTGTCCCTGCTCTTTTCATTGAAGCTTTGCTTAAAAGCAGTGGAACATCAGCCGGAACTACTTCAGTTTCAATTTGACACTTGGTTTGTCCAATTCTTGCCGGAATTTTCAAACTTCTAGTGGAATAAACCACTTTTCCATCTCCAAACTTAAATGGCCTACGACTGAGCTTTTCATTTATTTTCATATCTCTCAACTCGTTCTGGCTCAGTTTAGACATATAGCCATCTAGCCAGCCCTGCCCACACACTGTGCGTGTGCAAGCAGTGTCTATTATTGCTGAACCAAAACATTCTGTCATGAAGATTTCTGCTGCTGTGGGTGATATTTGCTCTCCATTGTCGGGCTCTTCAGTGAACAGAGTAATATTGCACTCCTCTACTGCACCTGAATTACGTTCAGCTTCCTCTGTTAGTTTGACGTACTCACTTTTATGTGGACAGTCTTTGGCCCAATGAAAGGTTGATTGACAGACGGCACACTTTGATCTACGGCCGTACCTGTCCAAGGGATTTGTGCCAGGCATTATTGTCGTCTTCTGTTGATCCCTTTGAGGCCAAAACTTGCCCTTCTGTCGTCTCTGCTCCGCCGTCGTAACAAACGCAGTATCTTGATTGATTTCCATGCTGTGAGCTGCTGACGTTTTCCCTCCGAATATCCTCTTCAATGCTGACTTCATGGACGCAAACGTTAGATATGTACATGCTGTGAGAGCCAACTGACGGTCTTTCATGTCCAAGCATGCAGTATCCAATAGTTTGAAAGCCAACACTGCGTCGGGAAGTTCCATTTTGTACTTTCGCATACGAGAATAACGTTGCTCAAAATCAATGATATAGTCCGCCATGGACACGCTGCCGTCTCTCTTTACCCGATCAAAGCTCGAGTAAGCTTCATATACTTGATCCTTCTCTTCTTTAAGAAACAAATTGTCAAGCTTTGCAATCAACGTGGCCATACCGTCATCTTTATTCAAGTCATCAACGGGTATTTCCATCGCCGTTTCTCTTGCACATCCAGATAGCGCCAAAACCACCGCAAGGGCTTGTTTCATTTTTGCAAGTTCCGTGACTCTGCTCCATATTTCGATTTCATTCTTCCACGTTTCATATGGCTTCCCTTCGTCGAAGCCTGGTGGGACTCTATAGTTTCCAGCCATCTCTGCTACCAATGTTACTGGAATAAAACAACTGTAGTTTCACAACACAACTTTATTGTCGGCACTCCGCCAGACCCAAACTCCACAATGACTCAGTTACATAACATCAGGTAACATCCGGTTTGTATCCACCGGTCTTACCTTAAAGTCACAGTGCATCACATAACACACACACACTCACTGGATGTAGTAAGCAGGGAACAACATTAACTTAACAATTAGCTCCTCACAGACGTCAGACGGACACATGGACAGACGGACAGAGTACCAAACATACTCTCCCCATGCCTTCCGGCCAGTGTTGATTTCGTCGACGTTGATTTCGTCGAGGAAAACTAAATGAAAAATAAGCTAGGACTAAAACTAAGACTTAATATATTGACAATTTCGTCAACAAATAAAAACTAAAATGTTAGGAAGGGACTAGTGGACAAGAGATCCAGTACAGTCATTTTACACTTGCATTCTGAAAGTAGCAGATATACAAGCGCACGTGTCGTGTTGTTGTACTACCATTATGTTAAACTTGGGCCACAGCCATATGCACTCATGTTTACATAATGTTATCCAGTAACATTCGTTTTTGCATGTCATGGTATGGAGTTGCTTATTTCATTGTTTAAAAAACGTTAGAGTTAAAGATTTAGCTGGGGACCTGGAGCCTGTGAAATCTTTCACAGACTTACAGTGCCACCAACAGGTGGATTTTTGAAAATGACTCAAATCATGAAGGCAGAGTGCAATTTACGTGGAATCTTTCACAGACAGATGGCACTAAAGTTCTTGTTGCTTCGCACTTACATAAAATGTTATTATTTTGTACTTCATGGAAGTACATGAACTACATACAATACAATACAACTTTGATTTATCAAGTGTCAAGTTCTTGTTGCTTCCCACTTACATAAAATTGCCTGCCAGACACCTTTGATGATGGGCCATTCTGTAGAACAGAATCCCATGAATTAAATCAATGAATCAATGATGGCCTGGAATGTAGCCTACAGAATGCAAATGCTCCAACCTCAATACAGGTCCATATAGTCCTATAGATTACAGGAATTTAAAACCTTAGACTACATGACTACATAGCTACATAGTTATGGTTAATGTAGTCATGTGTATGACTAATTGTAAATTAAGTAACCCAGATGTTTATTTCGAAATATCAATATAAATCAATACAAATATAAATCAATGCAGCATAAATATCAGGTTATTTCAATGTATTTCAAGGATTTACTATAGCCCATAGCATTTACAAACAACAAGTTATTACAAGTTCAATCAACTATTAACTATTGAGAGCGTAAGAATCTGGAAGAATCTGGTCTCAGTCCTAAATGGGTTAAAACACTTTTTATTTTCTATTTCAATGTATTTTTTAGATTTACTATATCCCATAGCTGGCCCCTTTTAGACTTATAGCATAATGTACAGATAATAGCCTACAATACATTTAAATGTATTTCAATGTATTTGTAATAGCCTACTCACAGTATTAAGGTGAAACAACAAGTTGTTTACGACCCAGCACACTCAAACAAAAGAGGCTGATGACCCCCCTTGGGCCCCTCCACTCTCACTATAACTAGACACATACCCCCCCCCCCTCTCTGTTTAAAAGTACAGGACAAATCTCAAAGTACATGTACAAATATAGTACAGGTAAAAATCTCTCTCTCTGTTTAAAAGTAGGCTACTATTGTGAATCAGTGGACCATGACAGTTTAAACAACTCTTCTTTACTTTCAAAACTCAGAGTCAATAATAAGGCAAAGCAACATCATCACACATGTTGTATGTCAAGACTGAAGTAGTCAATCCCAGATAATCCCCCCAATCATCACAAACAACACAGGAATATGCAAGAGCGCAGCACAATCAAACAGCTGTCAGTGAGACATAACAGCTACATGTAAAAATCTCTCTCTCTCTTTGTTGGGACGACTTCTCCAGACTTTTGGGGGCGAATTCTCCGGACTTTTCGGGGCGAATTCTCCGCGCGTTGGGGCGACCGCTCTTCCCGTTGAGGCGACCGATCTTCGCCGCTTTGGGCGAGTTGGAAAATGGGCGAGCCGTCTCGTATTCGAGAGGAGGTGGCCTACATGAGTGATGGGTGTCATCCTATAGGCCTACTCCCACTTGTTGATGAGCAACACATAATATTATGGAGAATTATAGCCATATGTTCAACATGGCGCTGACAGTCATGTTTCAGGGCTAATGTAAAACAAAATGAAATAATATATACATAAAAAAGGAAAAGGAACATATTTGCTAAGCAAGTCCTGTAAGCCAGTGATTCTCAATGTCCTGCAGCAAAATTAAATATGAATAGTCAATTTAGTATATAGGCCTAATCAGATATTCGACTGGACTGATATTATTATGACTGTGTCGTTTTGCGTTTTATCTTGAAATACAGCTCAGCAAGCGGCATATATGTGTGTCGCCGCCTCAACACGAAACACTGGTTTGACAGACAGTCATCTTGGTTTCTGCTGCATGTGCTTTGATTTTATTGTAATGCGTGTTTGCGTTGATCTCATGGGCCTGAGCTGGGGGTGTGAACGATGATGGCCCGGATTAACATGCCAAATGCCTCATTTGCGGACGAAACACACACCCAGTTTATATCCTTCAAAGCCTCGCTCGTCGTGGAACGGACCAACGCATGTCATCTTCAAAGTGCCGCAGATCCACTGCGTGGTGTGAATTGCACCATGTTACCCTGCATGTAATCCCTCATTTAAGTGTATTCACCACCTCATTCGTTATTGTGATGCAACTATAGCTAAGACACAGCATATACAATAAGTTGTGAATTTAGGAAATAATCATTTTGTGTATCCACTCATTCTTGTGATGGACTCTAAACCACAGCATAAAATAAATTGTGATTTTTGGAAATAATCGTATATCCAGACAAAGGACGTTATATTGCATTTTATTTAAAAAAAAAAAAGAAATGAAGAAAAAGTGTACAAGAGTACATAAATAGATTAGGTCATACCTTTTTCTTAAACGTCGCCGTCCTCTCCAGTACTCTGGAGACACTCGCGGCCCTCGGTTCCGTGGAGGCCCAGGCTGGCGTTCCGGCTGCAGTAGTCGGGAGAGTCCTCCAGGTAGAGCAGCTCCGCGCGGGCGACGCCGCCGAAGGCGTCCGCGATGGCGCCGCGGCTCATGCTGTCGGCGCTGTTGCCGGAGCGCGTCTGCTTCTTCTTGTCCATCTTCAGCCGGCGCGCCTGCTCGTGCTTGAGCTTCAGGTAGTCGCCGATGTCCCTGAAGTCGGACACCTGCATCCAGCAGGTCTTGACGCTGCAGCTCTCGGACATGCCGTGGCAGCGGCATACGCGCTTCATTGTGGCCTTCACAGCCTAGGTTGGGAAATCAAGCACAATGTTAAGTTAGTCACTGGTGGAAGAACAAAGAAGTACTCGGGTGTTTTACTCAAGTAGGCATATAGGCTATAGGCTAAATGTAGAAAAAACACAAATATTCTGTACTGGCTTGTTCCATATTTTGCTGGACTAAATCAACATGGGCGCATACATAAATGTGAAGTTGAATTGCCTATATTAATGCAATATATGCCTATTGCATTAATATTCCTGACTTATGTTGCAGCTGATAAAGGTGCTGGGCTGATATTGCATATAAGGGTATACTAAAGCATAACCAACAATACACACATGGCTAATAATTGATCACTTCAAGTTTTGTATGGGCATAATAAATCAATACAAAGTATAAAGTATAGCCTAATATTTTATTTACCTCTGAAATAGTGAGGTAGACTATACTGTAGAAGCATAAAATATATATATATAAAAAGGTTAATGTTGGCTATATTAATATAGCATAGGTGGCCATGCACTGTAATTGGACGTGCTGCGTAAAAACGTTCGGTGTAGGCTACTCACCAGCCGTCCGGCCTCGTTATTGTGCAGGTTGATCGCTGCTCGGGAGTCCTGGCCGGTTTCCAAAGCATCCACGTATTGCTTGGATATCGTCTCCCCGAATTCAGCGTTGTCACTGCAGCCGCCCCACAGCCAACCAGTCACCCCTGCAGGCAAAGAATCATCTCACTTAACCTCGGAAACGTATACATACCTAAAGAGGCTATAACATAATAAACACGTTCAATAAATATAGGCATATATATATGTGCGCTCACCGATTGTGCCGTTCTTGGAGACATCACAGGCACAGCCGCAATTGTCCAGGTCCCCCATGCTGCAGTTCCTGGTCAGTGTGTACATGACACCTGCTGCGCTGATGGCGTGCACGAAAGATGTCTCTCTCGTGGCTGAGGGAAAAGAAGCAAGAATCGTTGTATTTTGCTGTTTCTATACCGTTTTGATTGTTCAAGCACTTTCTTTAAAAGAAGTGCAATGAAAATATAGTTGTAGCCTATTCTTATAGCAATTATCTAGCAATTTTACGCGTGCGTAAAAGGAAATAACAAAATAAAACTAAAGGTTGATTTATGTCTGTATATAGTCATACGTTTATTATAACACTGTCAACTGAAATAATAACTCCCATATTGGTATAAATTACACCAAATAATGTGTCTTGTTATTTTTTGGAAACGTACCACTTCCCAGTGCTTTCAGTTGGATCGCGCTCTCCGGACAGTTCCACCGTTCCCAAGCGAACTGGTGTTTGCACTCTTCCATGCCGGCCTGCGCGCCCACCTGGACGCTGCTCGTATAAGTCAAATAGGCCTTGGGTCCCGTCATAAGAAAGTTGTTTGCAGCCCTGAAATGGTGAAAAGACACACACAACAGGCAATTTAAAATTGAGAGAAACAAATAAGGACACATGTATATAGGCCACATAACTGCGAATCCACAGACGAGCTATACAATAAATAAAGACTTACCAAGCGTTTGCCAGACAGCCGACAGTGCTACGAGCAAAAATATAGAAATAGCCATTTTTGAGTCTGCGTTGTTGGCCGCACAGAGGAGCTCTGCTTTATGGTATAGGCCTATGTGGTGTGGTGTGGTTGTATCACAAACCTGCTCCTTTATTTGAACGAGGAACCACGCTTTGTTTCCGTGATCCCATAGCTGATTGGGCGATGGATTTAGGAAACGCCTATTGCGCACTTTTAAGGGCGTTTAAAGACAGTTTATTTTCCACCCGCTGGCTCACATGTGACACCACCACCACACCACGGCCCACGATGAATCACTTCACCCCGGGATTCCCGCAGAGCCTGTGGAACCACAACCACAACCAATATACAAAATGACAGCGTCACATGCAATTTCAAAGAGCTGACGAATCCACATGGCACGTTTACAAATGAGACAGGGCGAGCTGCTACTATTCAAATATTTATTAAGGTTTGTTTTATCATGCAAAAATACATCCGACACAAAACGTCGCACACAACATCGAACGAGACGACAACAAACAAGTGACACACAATACAAGGGAGGGTCAATCCGTGGGAAATGAATATACAGGTTGTCATGCAGTTTGGAGATAGAGGACCCTATTTTGCGTGTCTTAAGTACCAGGTCTTATGACTTAACTTAAGACCTGGAGGCGTGGTCAAAGCTGTTTGGCCACTCAGAATAGCCAAATGGCATTGATCACGCCTCCAGGTCTTAAGTTAAGTAATAAGACCTGGTACTTAAGACACGCATAATAGGGCCCATATAGTCTATCTCTCCAAGTTATATATAAAGTGCATTAAAAGTATTTTGATGAAAGTCTGTCAGTTGCTGCGAGTCCAGGATGAGGCAGACTCGTAATGTATTGATTGCGGAGACATTCACATAATAGTCTTTACAGAGAGCGAGCATGCAGTCACTCACTGCTTGCGCTCGGTGCGCGCACGGTGCCTCCGTTTGGTTTTATTGTGCGACCTTCGTCCGCTCGGCTTCATTTTACGCGCAGCTCCTCTTTCCCGGCGCGCGCAATAATATTTGGCGACGACCTGCGTGCACCTCTCGCACTTGACAGTACAGCACCAGTGGAATTTACACTTGCAGCTGCTGACCACCTCGACGCGCTTCTCCTCCACCTTGAGGCCGCAGTCGTGGCACAGCCGGCGGCAGCTCTGTCGCTCCCACTGGGAGCCGTTGTTCTTGCCTCCTCCTGCTCCCCCGCGGAGACACTCGCGGCCCTCTGTACCGTGGTAGCCCAGGCTCTGGTTCTTGGCGCAGTAGTCGGGGGAGTCCTCCAGGTATATGAGCTCCGTCTTGGGGACGCTGCTGAACGCTTTGGCGCCGCGGTTGTCAGCGCTGTTCCCGGCCCTCATTCGCTTCTTGTCCATGTCCAGCGTCCTCGCCTGGTCGTACTTCACCTTGAGGAAGTTCCCCACGTCCCTGAAGTCCCCCAGCTGCATCCAGCAGGTCTGGAGGCTGCAGCTCCCGGATACTCCGTGGCACTTGCAGGCTTTCCTCATGGTAGATTTGATGGCCTGTCGGGAGACAAACGGGAGATATGTGTCAGGCAACTTCTACACTCTCTAGTGCACTGTACATATTACTTGACATAATGTAGTAAACACATGTTTGATTATTCAAAAGATAATGAAGCACCACATACCAATCTGCCAGCTTCGTTGTTGTGCCGGTTGATGGCTGCACGTGAATCATGTCCATTTTCCAGCGGGTCCACAAACTGTTTGGAGATCTTCTCGCCGAACGCAGCATTGTCACTGCATCCGCCCCATATCCACCCTTTGCCACCTGCAGAATCAAAAGGTCTGAGTTATAATATACATAGGCCTGCTTCTCATGTCATGTTAAGATACAGAATTGTCGCCCCCATACAGTTTTTCTTTCCTTTTGATCTATACGCCAACGTACCATTTTGTCCAATTTTGGAGTCATCGCAGCCACAGTTGTGGAAGTCTCCCATGCTGCAGTTCTTGGTCAGCGTGTACATCACTCCCGCAGCGCTCATAGCGTGGACAAAAGACGTCTCTCTTGTGGCTAAATTGAATTGCAAAGAAAATATGTTATTCATGTGTAATAATATTATTTTGCTATCAAATGTTGTACCATCATTAGGCCTTTGTAATAAGTCCAATCTATGTGCGTAACCATGCGTAATTGCATATAGGCGCCGCGTTATACATACAGCATTGGCACAACTAAAAGTATAGGCTATAATGAATGAAACAAGCGAAATGTGCGTTTCCTCACCACTGTGTGTTGATAACTGGAGCGCACTTTCCGGACAGTTCCACCTGTCCCATGCGAACTGATGTTTACACTCCTGCATGCCGTTCTGCGCGCCCACCTGCACACTGCTGGCATACGTTAGGAAGGCCTTGGGTCCGGTCATGAGGAAGTTATTTACCGACCTGTAGAAAGGAAGAGACATGGTAAGTAAAGTATAGGCTATAGCTTATCACCAGACATCACATTATTTCTTTTTTTAAGATCACGCGTGAGAACAAGTGTCTTACCAAGATGCTGCAACGTGAACTTGACAGAACATGGACATGATCATGATGAAGTGAAGATTTAGTTCCATGGTATAGCTGGCTGTCCTATAGTCCAAATATCCCCTCAAAAAAGCGATGCCTCTTTGTTAATAATATCCAAGGTGTGTGTCTGTGTGTGTGTGTTCCGTGAGATGGAGAGGCTACTGAATGTCTGACTGTGAAGACGGAGGATATTTATACGGTTTTGTTCTCTTTGAGTGACAGGTTGTCTCGTCGCTAACATTTCACTGTGAAAATGCCCCAACGAGGACATTAATGGTCGTCTCCTATTGACGAATAGGAGACGTTGTTGCATAGCTGCACTTCAAAGAGTTGACGCAGACTGTTAAACAGAGCGACTCATTCATTCACCTGCCGTTCCCATGGCCTGCTTATAGACTTTTCCCACAAATTGGGGCATTTCCAAGTTATAGGTTTATGTAATAATAATATTGGCTATTATTGTTGTTGTTACAATGATTATTATTATAATTATAACTATTATTATTCCTATTTTCCCCCTTCAGACTATAATGGCTGAAACACATGGATAGTCAGTGCACACCCACAGGGCCCACAAAACAATGCAAATAATATATATATGTTTTTTTTCCTTTCTATATTTTGTGCCTCTCCTTTACAGATTTAAAAAAAGACCAAATAAAGCACCAGTAAAAAATAAAAATCCTAGAGTAACACGTGTCGCAACGCAATACTTTATAAGAGCGTCAGAAAAAGGAAAAAAAAAATATATATGTGTGTTTTATGGTAAATAAAAATGTCAGGCATGAATGTAAATGTGAAGCTTTGGGGCTGCATGGAAGTGGTTGGAAATTTGTTCTTCAGCAAATGACATCAGTGTTATGAGATAAGGAGATAAGCTACGAGGTGACTGCGAAGCCATAAAGTGGAGATAAGTCATGTAAATACCACCTCACACAGCGGCGACATTGACATGGCCGTGATAATAGGTTAATAGATGTTTCCGAAGGGAACAACTTGGTGCGAAAACTGTCTGGAATTTACAAGAAAATGCAAGAATGCTGCCGAGCAAACACGAAACGCATGTGGTGATGGCGCGGTTCATCTCGGGCTCGGCTATACTGCCTGCTTGAACATCATTCAGTATACATTTGTTTTGTCAATTGTTTAATTGTTAAACGTGCAGGACGCTCCCGCATATACAATCAAATCAAGTTAACCAACAACACCAGGTCCACATTGTGTTATTATTTTATGATAATGTGATTACGATGTTCGACGTCTTGTCACTGTCATAATAATCAACGGCCATTAAACTGCTGGTTTCTATCATTGAATATGTCAATGGATTAAGTGGCTTAAGCCCTCGCCTAATTATTGATTAACACTATGGGATCATCAAATCCCCTGTAATCCACTCAAAATCCTTTAAAACCACTTGTCACCTGTCAATGGGCCATCGGGATGTGGTCCTATATGACAATAGAGGCGACTAATCCCCAATAATTCAACTTGAAGGCTGAAACCCCAAATCGCTTGACATTGGGGGACTTTTGATTGTGGGGGGGGGGGGGTTGATTCTATGATATTTCATAACATAGGCCTGGCAATTTATTTCATTTTTTTAATGTTTTGCATTGGTTTAAAACCTCCATGTCCCATTTGGGGTAGATCTGACAGTTAACAAGAACAGTTAGGACTGGAGTGTATAGCCTATACCAGACACATTGACGAGATTGGTTTATTAGTTATAAACGTGTTTTCACATTTCGTGAAAATGGGCCATTCACGCATTGCTATAGGATCATCAAATCACCCTGTAGCTAATCCACTCAAAATCCCTTAAAACCACTTAGCCTATTGTCACCCGTCAATGAGCCATATGGACCTTATTGCTAATCTATCGTCGAAACTGCCGATTATTATGGATATGATGATGATGATGATCATGTGATCGATCAAGCTCACCTCGAGACTATAGGGGGGGCGGGGGCGTAGGCTATAACCAATTCTATCTTGTTATCACTGATGGCGTATACAAAGATATAGACGATATTAGGCATATAATTATACAGCACTTTATTATGATTCCTTGGTATATTTTCGTATGTTATTAGGCATACCATACGAGTAGGCCTATAGCCTATAGTACACACGATGACCGATGTGTATTCGGTTCAAATATTCGTCTATTTCCCGAGGTCAGTAGTATTGGTCAAGAGACATTCAGAGCAACAATAGCCTTTAGCTTAAAAAACAACACCAAGTCAATTCCGCTATAATTAAAATGTCCTAACGGGCATTTCAGCCACATTAAAGCGCTACACGGTGTATTGATGGGTGATTTACAGCAGTGTAGGGTGAGACAAATCGAGCAATAAAGTCTGTGGAGGTGACGAGGTTGACAGGTCCGAGCCCGGGTGGCAGGATCAGCGTCGCCAGGAAGGGTGGGAGGGACGTATAGAACTGTCAGGCTGGCTGGGCCACTGAAAGTATTAGTAGGCCTAGCCTATTAGCAAGTGTCGAAGTTGGCTATAATCAAAAAGTGTATATTATTATTATTTTTTTTTTTATTTAGTTTTTCACTGGACCATTAACATGTGATGTCCCAGGAATGGGTGGGCCAAAGGAGAAGTGCATGCCCAGCTCCATTTCTTTAAGGAATATTTAAAAAATAATACCCTGCGTTTTTCACAGATTTTTCCCCCCTATGATGGAATATGAATAGGCCTTAACATATGAATGCATTATTGCAGGGGTGTCCAAACTGTTTTCAAAGGGGGCCATATTAGAAAATATTAAAACACGGAAGGGCCAACTACATAATTTAGCTTCGGATTTAACCCATTTTGACCTGAGATCAGATTCTAAAAATGTCTTCTACATCCTGACAGTTTTCTGAAAAAGCTATGTTTCTATGTCAGTCGTAGCTTGTAGATCTGCTATTTTTCAATAGCTAAAGCATAACATAATGCCAACACCAAAAGGGGTTCCCGCCCAGAATGGGTTTTAAACGATTCTATTTAACACCTATTTAATCCATTCATGAAATGTGCCCATAGCGCCCGGACCACTTTTACCGACGGACCGGATGTTGTTGTGAATGTGCTAACATTAACCACGCCACTATAGAGTCGATTGACAACAACGGGAGGTATATAAGAATAAATCTATCGCGACTAGCGACTGGACCGCGGAGGGCCGTCTAACAAAGGATATTTTTTTATAATTAGGCGGGATTATTTAGATCGCGAGTTATTAACATTAAGATTTTCGTTGTCGTCGGCTAAATAGGCAGGGAGCATTTTCGATGACGTGTCACTGTTGTGCAACACCGAGGATTGCACAACAAGCGCATCTAGGCTGTGGAGCGATGCGATCCGTTTTCATATCACTAATTTGACGGAGATTAATCAATATCCGTCTCGGGCACATGACCGTGACCGTGACCTTGAACTTGACGGTGATTTACGTCATGGGCCTTTAAACTGTTAACTATTATCAGCAATATTTAATATCAATGGTCTTTTGTCAGGTGTGTGCTGTGAACAAAAGTGTATCTCAGCCTTTTTTCAGCCTTATGTCACATACTTATGTTACCAAATGTAACCAAGCTAGGAAGATAAAAAAAACGAAATACAAGGAACAAGGAACACTTACAAATTATACTCTGCGAAATGCCCAGGTAAAAAACTTTAATGTAAAAATGTCCCATATTGTTGGGTGGGCCCGTTCACAATGCAATTCAGGTATGAAGTTGCGGACGATATAAAATTCACCCCAGGGCTGCATTTGGCCCGCGGGCCGCACTTTGGACACAGCTGCATATAGCCTGCATTATTGTGTTCATCACCATATGTTAGGTAAAGGTGGGGCTGCTGATTTGAATTGTTTCTTGTTTGTTTATTTGGATCCCCATTAGCTACTACCTTATAGTAGCACTTACTCTTCCTGCATTATTTGTTATGTTAATGTATGTTTAGCATAAAAAATATAAAACTGCCAAGTAACTGCAGTATACATCTGAAAATGTTCTGTGCCGCCATGCAGGGACCTCCGAGAAGAGAAGGAAAATGTGTCATTTTTTGCGATGCAAAAGAAAATAGATATAGACTAGAAAAAGTGCCCTTCTGGGCACAGGTCTCCACCAGGAGGATGTTGTGTGTGTGTGTGTGTGTGTGACGCGACTTGGCCTGTTGTAGCGCCACCATGAGGCTGATTTGAACACTGTCAAGTGGCATTTCTTCCTCAGCCTAGTGGGAATAGGCATGCACAGTTTCACCGCAATCGGACGCTGCGTTGAGGAGTTGTGGCGATTTGTACAAAACGGGCTATGAGAAATCAAACAAACCACATGATCACATGACTATGGAGAGCATGTGTACCAATTTGCGTGAAATTTGGATAAAATCTGAAGGAGTAATATTAGAAAATGTGTTTTACATATATGTCGGCCTCCTGGTGGCGCTATAAAGAGCAGATGTGAAAAATTCCAGGCAAAAGGTTTTTCCTTGGCCTCTAGGGAGTGTGCATACAAGGTTTTACACAGATCGGTGCAGTTATATGTAAAAACACAAATCGGCCAGTTATAGCGCCACCATGAGGCTGAGTTGAAAATATTCAAGTGGCATTTCTTCCTCTGCCTAGTGGTATTGTGCGTGCAAAATTTCACGGAAATCACACGATGTGTTCATGATTTGCAGCATTTTGTTTGAAACAGAGCACTCCTGCGAACTTTGGAAGCCAATCTTAGCCAATCAGGATGGAGTCTGAAAAATCTGAAAGACATGTTTCGTTGAATGGCTCTAGAGAGACTTTGCGTGATGTTTGGACAAAATCTGTAGGTGTACTGTCAAAACATTTGTTTTGCACAAAGCGGCCTCCTGGTGGCGCTATAACAGGCCAATGTGAAAACTTTGGGGCAGAGGTTTATGGCTGCGATCAAGCCAACGGTGCCAGAGATTAGCTGTTCACAGACGGACGGACGGACACACAGGCGGACGGACGGAGTGCAAAACATACTCTCTCCCCATGCCTTCGGCCTGGTGGAGACAAAAAGTGCCCTTCTGGGCACAGGTGTCCACCAGGAGGATAGGAGTGTGTGTGATGTTTGGCAAAATGTTTAGGAGTAATATAAACATGTTTGTTTGGGGTTTTATGTGTGTGTGTGTGTGTGTGTGTGTGTGTGTGTGTGTGTGTGTGTGTGTGTGTGTGTGGCGCATTTCTTTCTCAGCCTAGTGGGAATAGGCATGCACAGTTTCGCTGCGTTGAGGAGTTGTGGCGATTTGTACAAAACGGGTACAAAACGGGCTATGAGAAATCAAACAAACCACATGATCACATGACTATGGAGAGCATGTGTACCAATTTGCGTGAAATTTGGATAAAATCTGAAGGAGTAATATTAGAAAATGTGTTTTACATATGTCGGCCTCCTGGTGGCGCTATAAAGAGCAGATGTGAAAAATTCCAGGCAATGGTTTTTCCTTGGCCTCTAGGGAGTGTGCATACAAGGTTTTACACAGATCGGTGCAGTTATAGGTAAAAACACAAATCGGCCAGTTATAGCGCCACCATGAGGCTGAGTTGAAAATATTCAAGTGGCATTTCTTCCACTGCCTAGTGGTATTGTGCATGCAAAATTTCACGGAAATCACACGATGTGTTCATGATTTGCAGCATTTTGTTTGAAACAGAGCACTCCTGCGAACTTTGGAAGCCAATCTTAGCCAATCATGGAGTCTGAAAAATCTGAAAGACATGTTTTGTTGAATGGCAGCGGTGGCCGAACGGATTGCGGAGCGGTCTTGATACCGGAAGGTCGCCAGTTCGAATCAGCGGTCCGACAAGTTAAAATTACCACCGCTGAAGTGCCCTTGAACAAGGCATTGAACCACTACGATGAAATGTTCTATGAGCAGGGCCTGGCTGGAAACAAGTTCTTGAGCTTAGCCCAGATACCCTGGGTAAATATAGTAATCATTTCATTTCATTTCAATGGCTCTAGAGAGACTGTGTACCAATTTGCGTGATGTTTGGACAAAATCTGTAGGTGTACTGTCAAAACATTTGTTTTGCACAAAGCGGCCTCCTGGTGGCGCTATAACAGGCCAATGTGAAAACTTTGGGGCAGAGGTTCAGCTCTGGCATTCAGGGAGTGTGTGCGCGGAGTATGGCTGCGATCAAGCCAACGGTGCCAGAGATTAGCTGTTCACAGACGGACGGACGGACTTGATTGATTGATTGAAAATTTTATTAACAGTTTGCAGAATTACAGTACATTTCAAGCACAAACTCAATACAAAGGCTGTTAACTGTGAGTGGACGACCCAATTAAGCATTACACTTGTTTACAACAGGGTCCACCATGTTCAAATCATCCAAACATTTAGAGACGTACAAATAGACACTTCTATATAGACAAAGAACAGTACAGGAATTCATCATAATGGAGGTAAAAAGGGAAAAGAAACATATACAGTGAGGGAAAAAAAGGGGGGGGGCGGTGGGGGGGGATTCAGATTTTACGAGGGCCAGTTTCGAATTGCAGCCATCCGTAGGTGCCCTTTGAGAGCGGTTTTGAAGGAGTCAAGGGATTCGCATGTCTTAATGACTGTTGGTAGGGCGTTCCACATTTTGGTGGCATAGGAGCGAAAATAATTTAGTCCCTTGTTTGTGCCGAATCTGGGTTGAACATGATTCGTTGCACTCCCTCTGGTGTTGTGGGTGTGGACTTCGTTAACATTAAGGAAGTATCTACACAGGTACATGGGTATCTTGGTGGAGTATCAGACAGACAGACAGACAGACGGACACACGGACGGACGGACAGAATGCAAAACATACTCTCTCCCCATGCCTTCGGCCTGGTGGAGACAATAAACAACCACACTTTAAAAACAAGACCAAATAAAAAACACTTTATAAACAAGACCAAATAAACAACTACACTTTATAAACAAGACCAAATAAACAACTACACTTTATAAATAAGACCAAATAAACAACTACACTTTATAAACAAGACCAAATAAACAACTACACTTTATAAACAAAACCAAATAAACAACTACACTTAACAACTGACGGGAAATAAGTGACGAAGGACTTACCTGCTAGAGAACAGCATAATTCGACCAACAGGCCATCCATTAGTAGGAACTCTTCATCTCCAACTCTTCTTCTTCAACTTAATTCGTGTCGCCCAACTAACAAAGGCCAAAGCTATATTTTGACATGTTCTGCTAAAGAAAATACCTTTAATGTAACGTTTGTTTGTTTCTCCTCCTCACATCCCTGCGGTGTCCTGTGTTGTTGTTTTCTGCATATTCCGGTGTAGCTACTTTCCCGCGCTAGCCTGGTGGCCCCGCCTCCTTGAAATCACATTACATCAGAGTGTCTCTGACGTAAGGTGTGTGTGCGTGCGCGTGCGCATGTGTGATAACTGCTAAGCATTATGGGCGTAGCAGTCCTACAATACTGCTGCTCAGTGTTGCCATGTCTTTGATTGATTGATTGAAATATTTATTAACAGTTTGCAGAATTACAGTACATTTCAAGCACAAACTCAATACAAAGGCTGTTAACTGTGAGTGGACGACCCAATTAAGCATTACACTTGTTTACAAGAGGGTCCACCATGTTCAATTCATCAAAACATTTAGAGACGTACAAATAGACACTTCTATAGAGCGTCGCAGTCCCGCCCCTTACCATGGACCTAGAAATGATTCTCCGTTCATTTTCCTCATAGACATTTCAGAAAGTATTTATTTAAAGACGTTTACGCCGCGGACAAAGCCAACTCGAGTCGTGACAAATCATGACAACAAACACAATTTTCGGGGCAGAAAAAATAATTAGAAAGAAGAAAAAAACGGCAGGTTACAACACTTTTTTTGTTGTTTTTCTTCTTTGTAATTATTTGTTTGGTCCAAAATATTGTTTGTGTTGTCATGAGTTGTCACGACTCGAGTTGGCTTTGTCCGTGGCGTAACCGTCTTTAAATAAATACTTTTGCAAATGTCTATGGGAAAAATGCATTGGGATTCATTTCCTGGTCCATGGTAGGGGGCGGGACTGCGACGCTCTATATAGACAAAGGGGGATTCAGATTTTACGGGGGCCAGTTTCGAATTGCAGCCATCCGTAGGTGCCCTTTGAGAGCGGTTTTGAAGGAGTCAAGGGATTCGCATGTCTTAATGACTGTTGGTAGGGCGTTCCACATTTTGGTGGCATAGGGAGCGAAAATAATTTAGTCCCTTGTTTGTGCCGAATCTGGGTTGTACATGGTTCGTTGCACTCCCTCTGGTGTTGTGGGTGTGGATTTGTTAACATTAAGGAAGTATCTAGACAGGTACATGGGTATCTTGGTGGTGTATCGAATCTTGTGGACCAGACCCATTGCAAGATGCTGTACTCTGTCGTCGACCCTAAGCCATTCCAGTCGGCTTATTATAAGCGACTTTGGGCTTGTTTTTCCAGTAAAGTTGCTTGTATTGGTGGTTGCGGTTTTGGGGGGTTTTGTTTCTAAAGTGTAGTTTATTTAAATCAATGTTTAAACATGTTCATGTCCGTGGACCCCATCTGAAAATATGTTCTGCCAGGCAGGGACCCCCATAGCAAAATTGTGTTAAATGATTTGTATTTATTCTTTTAATATATATATGTTTACATAGACCTGTTCGCTTGTTTCTCTCACACAATCTGGTAACACTGACTGACACTAAAATAGATAAACACTATATATATATATATATATATATATATATATATATATATACAGACAGACAGCATAGAAAACATTCAGCAAAATAAAAAAACACAAAATGATGTTGAAAAAATGTTGAAAAAATTGTGACCTAAGGAGGCGGTTTGGGACATACCTGGGCAAGCAGTCCTGGAGATAGGTGGGAGCGAGAGACCATTTAAAGCTTTATAAACAAGTAAAATAACTTTAAAAATCAATTCTCAAAACAACAATTAGAGCTTGTAACTAAGATATGTTTCTCCCGACAGTGACAATGTGAAGCTCTCGACCAAGAAACAGGCGGTAGACTGATCGTTTCAGAGTGACCGAGCGTAAACTCAGATCTGTGAGGGAAGAAGCCCTGATAATTTGAGGTTTAAGCCACAGGACAAAGACGGTTGGTTGTTTTGTCTATTTTATCTCGTTCAGGGCGGGAACCCCTTTTGGTGTTTCTAGCATTATGTTATACTTTAGCTGTTGAAAAATAGCAGATCTACAAGCTCATAGCGCGGCACCGAATTTTCTTTTGGGGTGTCAAATCCTAACCTGACTCCGCCAGATGGGGCAGCAGAGAGTACACTGGGTTCAAAAAAGGTTTTTTCACATGGCTCTGCTTGCATTGCATGGACCACTGCTAAGTGCAGTTATAGCAGTGGATATAAGGAATATCCTTCCCTACCTTTTTTTGCAATAAGGCCTGAACCCCACCCCTGATCCCACTCATGACAGAAGCTCCATCATAGCACTGACTGATAATGTCAGCTGCACTATAGCCTGAGTCAGAAAGATGCTCAATAATTTGGGTGGTAATAAATTCAGCATTTAACTGACTGAGGTCAAGCAGACCAATCAGGTGTTCCTCTGGAATGCCTTTACAGACAAATCTAACCACGACTGATAGATTCTCCACATTGCATCTGTCCCTATAGTTCCATCACTTTTAATGCAAAACCCAGCATAATCTGCTTTGTCATAATTATCTTTGATTTTATTTAATACCATTTTAGCCAGTGTGTCAATGATTTCGTTTTGTATGTTGTGAGAGGTGTATTTTGCATTTGGTGGGATGTGTTTGCTTATTTCATAAAATGTGGGGTCCTTTGCCAGTGTGTAGTCAACCATTTTTAAGAATAGTCCTGCAGAGAAATCCTGTCCATCATTTGAGCTTTCCTCACTGCCACGAAGTGGAAGTTCATTTACTGCTAGGCATTGCCCCCCTAGCCCATGCCTATATCCGGCCTTGCGAGTCCACAGGGTTTACCCAGTGGTACACGGACTTTCCACAACCGCAGATACCCCCCATATGCCCATATATGGCCAGGCTCATATATGGACATATAATATACTGATAACGTCAGGGATCTCCATATAGGCCTATGCGCATAAAAGGGACAAGGAAAGACAGAGAGCTCCATATATGGGCATAAAAGGGATAAAGGCAAGCAAAACGGGTGCTATGACAACGGATATAACGGGTATTGCATACTAGGGTGGGGGTATGCTATACTATGCATTCCCGATAATCATTGTTCTCAACTTGCATTGTTCCCAAGTAGGCCGGTGCACAGGTCTAGTGTATTAAATTCATCAAGACATATAAAGACATACAATACTATACGAGATGATCGACAGGCTACTATAAAGAAAAAAGTGTTAAGAGAACTTATGACGTAAATTGTTTGCCAGCCAAGACTATCGACATTCATGTTTTTTTAGGGCACTAAATGACAACATAAGACGTCATGTGGTCAATTATATCTTGTGACTTATTCAGTTTTACGGATTTATACAATAATAACACACTGCATTCTCGTGGAGGACAATGAGGAGTCAGACCACACCACTAAAGCACGAGAAGGAAATTGACTTTTTAGACAGTATGACACTAGTGGAAATGATCGGGGACGGGGACGATGACATGGTACGATGACATGGTACGATGGCAATGCATGGTCTCTTGACTTTAACGAGCCTACTGTACACTTTGATTTACTAACAAAGCAGAGTGAATATCTACAATAACCTGCAAGAGACTTATAACAAGACAGAGTCTAATAACAGCATTTGTTGATCTCGGATTTCATGTGGCCACGGGCCAGTCAGTTGCGGCAAGGCAATTAAGGCAAGGCAGTTTTATCGTACATTTCAATAACACGCAATAACACTATTATACAATGACATTATGGATCCATACAACAAAATAAGTAAAAAAGAAAAAAAAAGACAGTTTCAGTGCAGAAGAGAAAAGCAAGAACTAATTTACATACTAAAACATGTCAAATTATGACTCGGACAGACTCGAGCCCGCACCATTGGAAGCGCTTCACCATCCCGGATCCAACGAGCCGTCAAGCATAATAAAATACATCCCTTCAGCAATGTATGAACACAATATAAAATCAAATAAATAAATATAATTATAGTGAGGCAGGTCACGGTGGTCGCTGACCTTAAGCATTTATGACCCGACATGGAATCGTTGGCAGTGGCACCCACACAAGCATGAGAAGTTGATGTTGTTGTCTGAGCTAAGCTATGTGCAGTCAGCAGCTATAGATCCCCTTGGGGGGACCCCCGCAGAATCCTTTGGACCCCTTGGCATCTAGATGTGTACGAAAGCTAAAAGACACGTGTTGTAGCTTGTATGCTTTCCTTACCATTCTAACTGTGAATGAATCCAGTCTGATGAAGTCATTTATGTTCCTTATGATGGAAATGGTTGACTGTATGGATATAATCACAATCGTCATAACTGTCATTTGTTCATGTTCAATCAGTTCACCATTTGATCCTGTAGCAACACTGCTAGCTAGCAACAACTAGCTGACTTTGCTAATTTGTCCTGTTGCGATAGTATAACATTCAGTTTATCCATGTCCAGAGTCCAGACACTCCTAAGGTTGAATATGCCGACCACTGCAGGATAAATAACCTGAACATTAAACATAAACTTTAACTTGTATCATCGCCTCCAGCAGTAGCCTATATCCCACAGGGAGCCAGCCAGTGTAAAGATGTAGGAACTGGAGTGATATACTCCACTTTCTTGGTATTAGTAAGGATTTGAACAGCAGCGTTCTTAATCAACTGCATTCATCTGATTGACGTTTAGGGAGACCTGTAGACACTGTTACAGTAGTCAAGTCTACTGAAGACATGCATTTTTCTTGATCCTGTTGAGACAAGAAAACCGTCCTATATTTTTTATCAGCTTTTTATCAGATCAATGATCAGACTTTCTAGTTTAGTCACGTAATAGTCTAGTGGCGAGATTTCCTTGATTGGCTGGCCTCTAAGCCAATGGGAGACTAGCCCTACATGGCCAATGGGACAGTAAGCCCCACGGCCAATGGGACAGCCTCTACCCCACCGCACCATGACTAGAGACAGCAACGTGACTAAGCCCCATTAAGGTACAATATGCAAGACAAGCTGATATATAATGACTTGAGTGATTTCTTGTTTGGTGATAGTAGGCTGACTTTGTGATTGTGTTACTTTTAATCTATATCATCCCTGGCTCCAAAAAGTATCCCCCGTTTAATTAAAGAAAATTATGGCGCAATCAATTGTTGATTTGTTCAATGCATTTATTCCGTTTTTATTGGACCATAGTCCAATATGGTAATATGTAGCTCAGTGATTGGACCAAATGGACAAGTCCATTTGTTCCATTTGAGTTAAATTAACACTGTGGATTTTACATTATAGATTGTGGTTCCGGATACAGAAACAACATAAAAAAAACACACAAATGGGGGTCTGTGGCCTAATGCAGATTAAACCAGGGTCCTTGAAATGATGAGAATCACTGCTGCTGTACAATGTGTAGAGTTAGTGTAGAGTATTAAGAATACAGTATAATAGGCCTAAACTAACGCAAAATAATAGCTAAATAACCAAGTGCAGCGAGAGAGACGCTAGAGGTAGGCTGTTTCACTCTCATTACTTCGCTGCTGTTCAAAGCCTGAATACTTATGGTATTCACTCAGGACATTTTTGTTATTGCGATATCCTATTAACGACAAAATTGTTGGATGCCGTCACAGGCCCAATGATATTGAGAGGCTCACGGTAATATAAATAGATATTGCGATATAAATAGATATTGCGATATTGTTAAATCCCTAGCATGCAGATGTACTTGGGAAGCAAGTGGATTGGTAGGAGTTACAGGGGGTGGCTACCTATTTGTAAAAGTTCTCAATCTGATCCTTGTACATCTTCATGACCACCGATCTCTTCAGCTTCATGGTAGGACCAAGCTCTCCCCCGTTGATGGAGAAGTCATGGTCCAGGACGATCCACTTCTGGATGCGATGGGCGTTGGAGGTGGCATTCTCGTTGACCTTGTTGATGCCCTCCTGGATGGCAGCATGGACAGCGCAGTCTCTGCCAGCAGAAATCTCAGACACACGTGTGGATTCACTGCCCAGCTGTTTGCACAGCTCTATGGCCTCGGGTGTCAACTCATCCTCTGGGGTTCCCGTTTCACCCTCTACCTGGCACTTGATGGTGAGCAACATGGAGAGGAACCTTCTGTAGTCTCCGATCAACATGGCATTACTGATGAGTGGTATGGCCTTCTTCACAGCGTCCTCGATGGGAACAGGAGGTATGTTCTCTCCACCTGCTGTAATGATCAGATCTTTGATGCGTCCGGTTATGAAAAGGTATCCATCCTCATCATGTTTGCCAAGGTCACCGGAGTGCAGCCAGCCATCTGCATCAATGGTCTCCTTTGTCATTTCAGGCATGTTTAGGTAGCCCATGAAGATGTGTCGACCCCAGGAGCAGATTTCACCGATGCCCTCCTCATCCGGGTTGTGAATCTTTGTCTTGCACCCGGGTATCACCTTCCCACAGCTGGTGAGTCTGAATGCGTCAGGCTTGGAGATGGAGTGAGGTCCCGTAACCTCGCTCATACCGTACACGTCGTACAGGGGTATGTCCAGGCTGAGGAAGAACTGCTGGGTGTCTCTGGTGATGGGGGCAGCGCCTGTGTAGCACCTGAAGCAGTGGTCCAGGCCGAGTGCCTTGCGCACCTTCTTGAAAACCAGCATCTTGGCAATGCGGTAGCTGAGAGATTCATGACCAACTGCTCCGTTTTGGTCCGTCTTGTTGAGGTTGGTGTACAGCCCCACGTCCTTGGCCCAGGTGGCCACCTTCCTGCGAACGACGGACGACTGGGCACCGGCGGCCTTCAGATTTTCCTGCATCTTCTCCCACACACGTGGTACGCCCATAAAGAATGTTGGACGCACCTCCTTTAGAGTGATAACCAGGGAGCCCTGGAGGGCGTCCGGCTGTGCAAAGTAGGTGGCCCCTCCAACCTTCATGGGAACCCAGATGTCAATCATCTGAGCGGCGATGTGGCTGAGGGGTAGGTAACTGACCACTATCTGCTGGGCCTCTGTGGCGTCTGGCAGATGCACGTGGTATTTCTGGGTCAAAGCTGACCATGTCAGATTGTCATGGCTTAACATGACTCCTTTGGGTTTCCCTGTGGTCCCTGAAGTGTAGATGAGCGTGCAGCACTGATTGGGCTTCTGGCTGGCTATGATGTCATTAAGTGGAGCATCTGGCTCGTCTCGGCCCAGCTCCATAAATTCCGCCCACGTGTAAAGATTTGGTCTCTCCTCTTCTAGAGTATCTTTATACTGTATAATGGCTTTCAAGTGGGGAAGCTGGTCTTGCACCTGGAGGATCTTCTGAAGCTGTTTGTGGTTCTCCACAACAATCACATTGGCCTTGCAGTTATCTGCTACATACTGGCATGCTTCAGGAGAATTGGTGGTGTAGATGCCTACAGAGAACCCGCCTGCCAAGATGGCAGCAATGTCTGAAATGACCCACTCGGGGGAGTTGAAGCCCAGGATGCCTACACCATGATAACGCTCCAGGCCAAGCTTGAGGAAGCTCTTGGCTGCCGTCCGACAGTCACAGTAGTAGTCTCTGTAGTTGAGAACCTTCTGCTGCTCACCGTCCTTCCAGCCCAGAGCGGTGACGTTGCCAAATCGCTCCACAGCTGAGGTGAGCATCTGGTGGACAGTTAGTGGGGGTTCAGCAGCCATGCCAGACCCCGCCATTCTCAATGTCACTTCCTCATTGACCTTGGATGTCCAAAGGCGAGGTTTCTTTGCAATAGGTATTGACATGTAAGTTGTGTTCTGGACCTTCCGCGTAGGTAAGGATGGTAGGGCCACTGGGGTCATACCGTCACACATTTAAATGAGAGCTTCCACTTCTTGGTACTATTTGGCTATTTTCTGCTTTCAGATCTCTGTTCTCTTACTGCATTATATTCACTCTTTCCAATCGTGCTTATCACACCTATTATTGCTATTGTGAGCGGAATGTGAAAGTCTCCAAAGTCATCCCTTATATAGCAGTGGTCAGAACACAAAACAATACGTAACATGCTGATTTTGACCGAAAACAGGCACTGCATTCCCTCAGGTTGTCGGCGACAGGTTTGAAGTCGGGGGGGTTCTCGATATATGTTTATTGTTAAATTATTACGGATCCCCATTAGTCTTTACAGCAGTGAAGGCTACTCTTCGTGTTGTCCAAACATTCAACATACAAAACAAAACAACAGAATAAAATAAAAAGTATAATTGAAGATTTTGGGCTTCACATAACTCCACTAACAGTATGAATGATTACGTAAGCATATTACTCTCAACACCAAGAAATGATATGCATCCATGTCCAAACAATAAATAAAAAAATCATACTGTATGTGAATTACAGACAGATAGAGAGAGATTTCGTGCAGTTATTGTAAGATTGTCAAATGTAAACACAAATGCTGCACTTATTCAGCATGTCATTTTTATGGTTTAAAAAAAAAGAAATACCGGTATAGGTCAAATAGGTCAAAAACATCAAAATGATTTTAAGTTGTTTAAAAGACTCGGTTATTAACAGGGACTCCAACAGGGACTCAGTCATTAAAGGGGAATACCACTCATTTTCAACATTTTACTATGTGATTAATATACCTTTGAGCTGTATACTTAAAAATAATAATAAAAAGTCCCCCCCATTCTGTGTTTCCTAGAACTGGAGGTCTGAAAAAAATCATTAACATGGTGAATCACATCTCCTCCAGTTCTAGGAAACACAGAATGGGGGGATTTTTTTAAATTATTTCCACTCAACAGTTCAAAGGTATATTAATTACATAGTAAAATGTTGAAAATGTATGGTATTCCCCTTTAACCGTGATTAACAGTATTATGAAGGTCATATCTTATCACAAAATAAGGATAGAAGGGCGAGTCCTGAGTTGGTGTCAGCCCTCAAATTGCATTGTGTTAAACCTTACTTTGATCTTTCTTAAATGCATGTTTTTTGGGAACATGGTGAATCACATCTTGATGAACTGGAGGTCTGAAAAAAATCTTTTTTCAGACCTCCAGTTCTAGGAAACACAGAATGGGGGGACTTTTTATTATTTCCACACAACAGCTCAAAGGTATATTAATAACATAGTAAAATGTTGAAAATGAGTGGTATTCCCCTTTAACAGTATCATGAAGGTCATATCTTATCACAAAATAAGGATGGTGTGAAGGGCGAGTCCTGAGTTGGTGTCAGCCCTCATATTGCATTGTGTTAAACCTTACTTTGATCTTTCCTAAATGCATGTTATTTGGGCCATGATTTTGATTGATAACAGTTTGACAAAAGTACAGAGGTACTGAAAAGGTTAATATGGAGAGAGGGAGTGTGCACTCTGCGCGCAACAACACACTAGGCCTATATAACGAGCAAGATTATAAAACAGGCAGACTGTAACCTGCAAGTGACAGACAGATGTGAAGCAAGACAGGTCTGACCCCATGTGTAAGAATAAAAACTAAAATAAATAAATAAATATTTTATTTCTTTCATAAATAGAGAATCTTTCACTTTTTTGAACTGCTCCTGTCGCAAGTTAATGATGTCATATGCTCATATGGTCTAGCTAGACTCTAGCCCCTATGGAATGTATGGAATAAATATGCTAATAAAAACCACACCTGTGTGAACTGAGTGGTGCAACTCCCCTCTCCCCCTGCCTCTCTCTCTCTCTCTGTCTCTCCTCTCTCTGTAATTAGCAGACAACGGTGCAACACTATCTCTCTCTGTTTCTGGCACAACAGCGCCACTTTTGCCCCTACTGGTACTCATAGTCACATACCGGTAGGTGAAGATGGTACTCATAGTCACATAGGTGAAGATGGACATTGCTGTTCCTTGGAGTGGTTGCACCACTCAAAAACAACTTAATACTTCCTAAGGTTAATATGAGCATCAAAGCAATATTTTAAATAGTTTTAACTTTTTACTAGTATGCACATTCCATAGGGCTGGACCACACATGGACATATGACATCATCAACTTGCGACAGGATCGAGCAGTTCCTATTGAGTGAAAGATTATCCTTTTTACGAGAGAAATAACATATTTAAGGTGTTATTATTTTGTAATGTTATTATAGAGGGCAAGTGATGGATAAATTGATGTGTTTACACACCATATCAAGTTGGTCATACCACCATATCATGTTTGTCCGTTTAGACTCCATCCTGTTCCCCATTTAAGGTGTCATATCACATTGTCCCTATCATTTTAACTCTGACCTAGCCCCTAGCTGCTTGTTGTTTTGTGCCCTATGTTTGTGACTACAGTATGTTTGTCCACGGTTTGTGACTTTGTTGTGCCTAACAAATATTACATGGCTCCAGAATCATTCATGGTATCTTACTCTCGCCACACTGGTCTATACAGCATCTTCTCTCCAGTTAGGCCGTGATATTGTCAGTCTGTCAGACAGTGTTTTGGAATAAAGTGCTTACTGCAGCTTCTTTATCAAGCCGTTGGAATGCACAACAGAGTGATATGAGCTACCCTCATCTCTTTGTTGGGCCAATCCGAGGTGGCCAATGTTCGCCTCAACGTGGGTCCCCGCCAGCTGACCGCCAACGTGTGGACAACACTCCTCCAATCACGATAGATAAACAACATTGCGTAATTTTGACTATAAACTGTGTATTCACGGGTAGCAACCTTATCCAGGACCTAGGACGGACTTTGAATTATGGACTTAATGCTACTGTAAAGCCTGGATCTTTGTAATATCTGTTCCAATTGAAAGATAATTTTTATATAAACTCCCCTCTTCTTTAAATTAAGTTTCCTCTTTCTTGCGTCTTCCAATTACTAATTTGTGGGTCTCTTTCCATTGTTGGGTCTTGCTACTATGGTTTAAAAAGGATCTTTTAAGAGTTCAATCCATTTCCTGGATGGTATTAAAAGGGACATTTCTATCATTTTAAAGGTAAAATCTATTAATGCATATGTAAACATGTTTTGTAACAGAGGGAGAGAGAGATGGAGAGAGGAAAATGGATCTTCAATCTCAGTGGTGCTTGTCCAATTTGACACATGCAATAAAGATCTAAGGATAATCTCTGAGTTTGAATATAAACACTTGGGTCCTCATTCACAACGGCGTTTACGCTCATAAAGTGACGTTACGTGAGCGGAGCGTGAGCGGACAGGCATTTACGTGGATTCCCACATTACGTGGGAATTCATGAACTTGAACGTGAACTTGACGGTGACGTGGGTTGGTCGGAAATTCCGCTGAAAGCTGCGCCACCTCTCATGGTCGTGTACGGCTTGCGTAGATTTATTAAGAAGGCTTTAGTCTTCATGCTGAATCAATTAAAAGTCCCCAAATCTCAGATAAAATATGTAGGCATGTGTCCCCAACATTGGTCGCACATAAAAAAAATATAGCCTATATAAAAGCCAAGTATCACTTGTATGCCTAAATGCATGCATTCTAGAGGCAGGTTAGCCTAGAGTGCCATACAGAAACTGCCCCTGCAAGCCCGACACCTTTTTTATTTATTTATTAGGATATTTCTAGCATGCGCGATTGCGCTGCTCACTTGACAGCTTTCTACTCGCAGTGCAACGCGCTGTGAGCTTGTAGATCGGCTCTCGCAGTCTCGCAGACTCGCGCTGCATGTTAAAAAACAAACTCACAATTATAATAAGAACATACACTTATCTGCATTCTGCACTGTACGAATCCAACGTTGTTTAGTGTAGTAATGTCTGCAGTATAGGCCTATTTAAATTGTTTCGTTATGGAGCTCCTTTGAGTCAGTCTGACTGTCGGTGCGTGTGTGTGTGTGTGTGAGGGGGGATTAGCCCTATATAAAAAAAATAGAAGACCACATTAGCCTATTTGAATGAATGGCATCAGCGTGTTTGAAAGTCGGCCAGTCATATCATAGTTTTAAGCCAGCTCACCTCCACTCGCGCTTGTTCACAAACATGACGGACAGACAGACAAGAAAGGCTGTTGATGATGATTTGTATTACCACTGTAACTCGCTGATCAGCATGTTGACAGAGACTCAGCCAATTAAAGTTTCACGTAGGCCTAAATGCATTTGCTGCAAGCACCTATCTGCCTCCATTTGCGTCGTGGTATTAATTTATAATATGTATATTGATCACATGCGGACGCCACACAGAATAGCCAACTCTTACCTGCAGCTGAGGAAACATACAACGCAGTTGGGTCGGATGAAATATAGCCTTAAGTCCAAATCCCACAAGAAAAAAAAGAAAGAAAATATGTCCTGTGTCCATGCATGTCCTGGATATATTTGCTTTCCAAATCCGACAGTGCAGGGCAGGGAATCAATCACCGCAGTAGACTAATCAATAGGGCCTTTTATCATTGCCGAGTTTTAATATAGCATTTGGTTGTGTGGTGAACAATACAAATTAACTTCTTTCTCATTATGTGAAAGTAACTGTAACATCAGTTAACTTATTAACGTTCTGACATTTAACAAGGAGTGAAGCAATGCGTGCCAAGTTGGCAAGTTTCGTTTATAATTATATACAAAACTTGCGCTGTTTGCTTGAAGATCTGTCCATGCAGAGACCCGCCTGTCAAAATTAACTGCTCTACAAGCTCATCGCGGCTGTTGTATATAATTTAAAGCCCGGTGCAGGCTATGATGACGTATTTCGATATTTCCTGTTGCCTTATATGGTGTGGGATGGGCGTTCTAACCAGGCGACACCAGGCGAATCGCTTGGGAAAAATGCGGAAAGGCTACACTCTGCGATCCGCACAAATGAAGTGATTACACCAGCTTCCCTGAATACGACGGGAGCAAATCGCAGCGTGATCGGACAGAGAAATACGATGATATTTAGTATCTGTTTACGCATACGTTACACTGCGGTGTATTTCTCCTTTGTGAATGAGGACCTTGAACCCCAGCTTCTATATTCTGGGGGGAACATAATTTAGAGTATATATAAGGAACATAAGCTATTGCAACGCAACGCACTGTGAGATTGGCAATTCTTGGCAGACATTTGTAGGTATAGATTGTGTAGAAAAGCAAAATACAGAGAAAACGTTTTAGTCTAGAGAGTTTAAGAGGGTCTACGGAGGCAGGATAGTTGTAGTAGGCTACCTGAGGTAAACTAGTAATGACAGCTAGCTGTAGCTAACGTTCTGTGTATGTATAGTTGGGAAAATCTATGATCATATTTATTTAGGCACAATTTCAGCCCAAAATCAATTAAAATTAATAATTCTAAAAAATATGACATTAACCGAAGAATAAAAAAGGGAATGGACAAAAAAAATAGAGGTAATTCTTTGGCGTTTAATTAACCCTGAAAAAATACAGACCCATTTTGTTGACAGCTGACCTCTCCTACCTGTGGAGCCATGCCATAAGAATATAAATAAAATGTAAGCTGCCAGCTACAAACAGTAGTGTGCATGATGGTATGACAAGGGTTATTATAGAGATTAGAATGCAAATGCATGTTGTATGTATTTCCACTGGTATATATCTGTCTCTGCTTTTAATTCCCGATTTCCACACTCTTCACTGATGTTACAAAAGTAAAATGTCTATCCAAGTTGAATTGTGCTTTACCAAGGGGCATTTTGGACATTTAGCTAACATGGGGAATGGCACCTACTTAAATCATGTACTTGCACACAGCTCTATTTGGGAGGCAGGTGGTTGTTTGGGAGTACTGGGATGGCCAACCTATTTGTAGAAGTTCTCAATCTGGTTCTTGTACATCTTCTGCACCACTGATCTCTTCAGCTTCATGGTAGGACCAAGCTCTCCCCCGGTGATGGAGAAGTCATGGTCCAGGACGATCCACTTCTGGATGCGCTGGGCGTTGGAAGTGGCATTCTTGTTGACCTGGTTGATTCCCTCCTGGATGGCAGCATGGACAGCATCGTCTTGCCCGCTGGCGATCTCAGAGACACGCATGGATTTGCTGCCCAGCTTCCTGCACATCTCCACAGCTTCAGGTGTCAACTCATCCTTTGGGGTTTCCGTCTCACCGTTCATCTGGCACTTGATAGTGAGCAGCATGGACAAGAACTTCCTGTTGTCCCCGATCAGCATGGCGTGGCTGATGAACGGTGTGGCCTTCTTCACAGCGTCCTCGATGGGAACAGGAGGGATGTTTTCTCCACCTGCTGTGATGATCATTTCTTTAATTCGTCCGGTAATGAAGAGGTAACCATCTTCATCTTGTCGGCCCAGGTCCCCAGAGTGCAGCCATCCGTCTTCATCAATGGCCTCCTTCGTCATTTCAGGCATGTTGAGGTAGCCCATGAAGACATGTCTACCCCAGAAACAGATCTCGCCAATGCCCTCCTCATCTGGTTCATGAATCTTCGTCTTGCACCCTAACAAAACCTTCCCACTGCTGGTGAGTCTGAACGTGTCGGCCCTGGACATGGTATGAGGTCCAACACACTCGCTCATACCGTACATGTCGTGCACAGGGATGTCCAGGCTGAGGAAGAACTCCTGGGTGTCTTTGGAGATGGGGGCAGCAGCCGTGTAGCACTTGTTGCAGCAGTCCAGACCCAGCGCCTTGCGCACCTTGTTGAACACCAACATTTTGGCAATGTGGTAGGTGAGCGGCGCATGACTATCATCTCCATTTTCTATCTTGCTGAGGTTGGTGTGTAGCCCCACATTCTTGGCCCAGGTGGCTACCTTCCTGCGAACGGCGGACGACTGGGCACCGGTAGATTTAATCCTCTCCTCCATCTTCTCCCAGACACGGGGAACACCCAAGAAGAATGTGGGATGCACCTCCTTCAGAGTGTCGACTAGGGAGCCCTGGAGTGCATTGGGTTGTGCAAAGTATGTGACCCCTCCAACCCTCATCGGAAGCCAGATGTCAACCATCTGAGCGGCGATGTGGCTGAGGGGTAGGTAACTGATCACACGCTCCTGAGCCTCAGTGGCATCTGTCAAGCATGCCTGTACATGACGGCAATGGGCGAAGGATGCCCATGTCAGATTGTCGTGGCTTAGCATGACTCCTTTGGGTTGCCCTGTGGTCCCTGAAGTGTAGATGAGTGTACAGCACTGATTGGGCTTTTGGCTCGCAATAGTGTCATCTAGTGGAGCATCTGGCTCATCGCGTCCTAGCTCCATAAATTCCGCCCATGTGTAAAGATTTGGTCTCTTCTCTTTGAGAGTGCCTTTGTACTGGATGATGGCTTTCAAGCAGAGCAGCTGGTCTTGGAACTGGAGGATTTTCTGAAGTTGTTCGTGGTTCTCCACAACAATCACATTGGCCTTGCAGTTATCCACTACGTACTGGCACGCCTCAGGAGAATTCGTGGTGTAGATGCCCACAGCAAAACCTCCTGCCAAGATAGCAGCAACATGAGAGATTACCCACTCGGGCGAGTTGAAGCCCAGGATGCACACACCATGGTACCGCTGAAGACCTAGCTTTAGGAAGCTTTTGGCTGCTGTACGACAGGCCAGGTAGTATTCTGTGTAGTTGAGAACCTTCTGCTGCTCACCGTCCTTCCAGCTCAGAGCGGTGAAGTTGCCGAAGCGCTCCACTGCCGAGATCAAGATCTGGTGGATCATTATTGGAGGGTCATCGTTCACGCCAGACTCAATTCTTAGTGTCACTTCCTCATTGCCTTTGGATGTCCACAGACGAGGCTCATCTACTGTTGATGAAGAAGGCACGGAGGCTGTGCTCCACATGGCACTACTGGAATTTCTCAACAGGCACGTTCAAAGAAGAGCTCCTGGGATATCAAGCGCTCACTATTTTCAGGCTATCTGTGCACTTCTTTTTTTATCGTCGTCTGGTTTTGTTTCGTTCTATTCGTCTTATTACATATGTTCTTTTCCTCCCCTCCAGTTTCCTTTGACCAGAACAATATTTAAATGTTGCCAAAGTCGACATTTTATTAGCATGAATCTGACATCATACGAAGTACACACCTTGCTCTCACCGATTTGTGCAGGCAGATTTGACATCTACACAATACAAACCATTACTTGCAAATGACGCCCTTCATGCACGTAGTCACACCGCCACACCCCTAATTCTCAAGCTGTCAAATTAGCCCTAGGGGGCCCTGGCTACTACTGACCTTACCACCGTTCCTGAGATACCATTTACAAGACGTTTAAGGTCGTCCATTCCTCCAATCCCTGTGGATAGAGTTCCATCCTTATTGTTGTCACGGAAACGGTCGATGGCGTGACGGTACACGACGTCACGTCACCCTAAAGTATGGCACACAGAATCATTAAGAGATGATCAAGAATATAATAATGCTACAGATAAATATATCATACAGTAAGTATCCTATATAATGAGTAAGTATTTGGAATTATAAGGAGGTACCTAGCTAAAACACTGGGCTCAAGTTACTAACCATTCACAACTCCCTCCCCCCCCCCCCCCCCCAACACCTAAGGCAAGACACAGATCCTCTAAACTATAAGAACTCCTCAAACGGAGCCTCTTATACAGCCCACTGACAGCCCCCTGTGAGTACAGGAAATCTCAGTTACACTTATGTACTGTATTTATACAAAGGTTTTGGGCATTTATAGTATATAGGATTCCCCTGTATAACCCACCCAGCAACACACATCTTTGTTATTGTAGCTGTACAGGTTCAAGTAAGTCCACGCATCATACAGATGTCTGATATTGGTTTTATTTTCCATGCGACTTTCAACTCCTCCAGTGACCAAGACACCGTGAAAACTATAATGAAGAAACAATAACATTTTGTTCAGTTTCGAGTCCATACATGTGCATTCAAATGATCAAACGAATCCCACAGTTATACATTACAGCAACATTAAACAATCCACAACAACACAACACAACAAAATCACAAAGAATATGTACCGTGTGCGCCTTTGAACCATGTGCAGATTAATTAATATCGTCTCTCTCTCTGACGTTCCCAAAACAATGCAACTTCTTTCCAGGAACTCAGTTCAACCTCTGACCCTTACTGATAGGTGACGTCACGTGAGTGACGTGACACTCTAATCATGTGATCCCCTTTTGCATAGGGTGCATTTTTACCTTGCGCTATAACCTTTTAACATATTTATTGTCGTTTTGAATTCTATTTATTCATAATGAAATCAACCTTTTTGTCCAAGTATGATCATAAATGTTGCACACAAAATAACATTTAATATTACTTATATTTATAACTGAAAACACTGTCTCTCGTTCTGGGACAGTTACAGTTATTGTAAATCGCTTTGGATTTGGTGGTTTTTATATAGTTTTGTGTAATGTACCTGCTTTGTGTTCTTTCAGGATATCAAGGAACAAATGGAAAAAGCTGAAAGGGCGGAGGCACGTTGGCTGAAAGATCAACAGGAGGCTGTCAGGAGACAGAGGCAGCAGAACATGGGATGGCATTAACATGCCCTGCATGGTATTGGAGGTGTTCTTGGAGGTTTATTCGGTGGGAAATTGTTCTAGTGACATCAATACTGAACTGCAATTCATTCAATGTTTTGTTTGATTTGATGCGAGAGAACCATTTTAAGAATTTGCAATATTCTTTCTGTGCCCCAGGACAATTCAGTTTTATTAAATTAAAATTGGTATTAAAGATTGTATGAGATCATACACCCAAATTACATTAATATATAAATTAAATATACACATGACCATAATAGATAGATAAGATAGACAATAAATAGATCTTTATTGTCATTGCTTACACGAAACAATGAAATTCAGTTCAGAGCTTCACCACTGGCCTACCAATAAACAAATAAATAAATAATATACCCAAAGTGCAATGTAATAATAGAGTTCAGCAATGCAAAGTTCAATGCTAAGTCCAAGTCCGGTACATTACACTTATAATACAGAGGGGGGTCGGGTGAGGGGCAGGTTGTTCATTCAGAAGCCTGACAGACTGTGGGTAAAGGCTGTTGTTCAGTCTGCTGGTTCTGGCCCGGATAGATCGGTATCTCCTACCAGAGGGCAGACGTTGGAAGAGATGGTGTGCTGGGTGGAACTGGTCCTGTAGGATGTTATTTGCACAGCGTAGGCAGCGGGAGGTGAAGACTGTGGAGATCTCTGGGAGACTGTTCCAATGATCCTCCCTGCAGCCTTGAGCACTCTGTGGAAGGCCTCCTTATCTGCCCCAGCTGGTAAACCACACCGCACACAGTATGGCCGTATTAGCTATAGTGACATGACTATATATGGGCGTATCAGATTTTCTTATGCCTGAGTCAGTGTCACAGATACATTGAAACGTTGTCAATGTTTGCTGCTTTGGCCTGGTGTCGGTGAGACAATAATGTTTACTATTTGACTTACGGTAAGTGAGAAGTCCATTCCCCGGAATGAACAGCTGGTGAAAAGTCAGCTAATTATAAAAATAAACTCTGATTATGATTGCCATTTTCTAAAGTTATAATCAATTTCACAAGCTTGTGATTGATTACACATTCAAGATCTAGCAACTGGTCACTTTAAAACAAAGTTTCTGGTGACTGATATTGTCCTATGTTTTTTCAATTACTTTTTTCATTAATCTAAAATGAGAAGAATAAGGATCCATTAAAGAAAATCATGCTAAAATGAATATCAATTCTCTAAATACTGAATCGAGCAACTTAAAAACTGCCCGGGGTGTTCACAAAATACGATAAAATGACCAAAGGTTTTTTTGAAAGTGAAATATCCCTTTAGAAAGAAAAAAAGAGAAATGCAAAGTATTTTTTTATTTGTTTATTTAAGAAACTCCACATTTCCCAACACCCCCAAAACAAACTCATGTCAGAAACGTATGTTAATGTGAACATGAATGTCAACATCAAAACCCCCAGTTTGCACAGAACTACAGTAGAATATGAACCAATGCAATGGTCATAGAACCTCTGCTACGTAGACGAGGCTTTCATCATACAAACTGAGACAGGTTTACAGGTTCATATACTGTGCCGTGGTGGCTGGACTGTAAAAATAAGAAGCACAAGGACCCAATTAACTGCATGCGATCCCCTGAGAGCCCTTATACCAATCTAAATGATCACCTTCAAAACAAACACAGGACCCGACATTATGAAATAAACCTTCTGATACAAAAGCATTTCAGTAAATGTAAGTCAACTCAAATCTGCACCAAAGGGTTGGGTCAATTCACAATATATGACAGTACTGCAATTTTATTTTCAACTATTTGTAAAAACAAATATGAATAATAAACAGGCACACAATCCATACGCTGTGACCAGCTTGCATTAGAGACTATTGGACATGCACAGACCGACCGACCAGCCGGCATTAGCTACATGGTTGCAGCTACAAAAATAAATATAGTTTTGAATTTTGCAGATTTATTTCTTGAATTGGGAAACTGAATTAGAAGCAAGTCAGTCTATTTAAAAAAAATATGGGGCTTCTAGTGGCTTCTAGTGCCTCTAGAAGGTAGAGCGGCCACTTGGGAATCGGAAGATTCCCATGTCCCCCTGGGATAGTGTCAAAGTGTCCTTGAGCAAGATACTGAACCCCAACTCGCTCCTGATGAGCAGGTTGGGGCCTTGCATGGTTTCCTCCATCATCTGTGTGTTAATGTGCGGGTGAATATAAAGATAAATGCAGCATTTACTAATTATTTAGAAGGTAAAAAAAAACATTACATTAACATCAAAGGCGGCAATTCTTGTTGGAGCAGCAACATGATTGGTTTCCAAAGCAGTAGGCTTAGCTTTGTTAGCAGCTGTTCTCACCACCATTCAAGCAATTAAATGATCTTGCAATAAGTCCCCAGATGATCGGTAGGTGGAGAATGGAGATCTCCAATGGAAGCACCAGACTAAAAGTGAATTGACCTCAACCTTGCTGCAGTGGACACATCAATTATAGTGGCATTTTCCAAAATACTGCTAAATATGTAGTGAGAGAAGTGAACACTACATTACGATTTATTCTAAACATGCTTGACAAAACAGCAATTGAATGTCGGATAAATTGTGATGTTAGGCTCATAGCAGGAAAGGTATTTACCATAAATAGGCATATACTGTAGAATCAGTGCGATTGTCGTTCCCTCGGCCCAGAAAAGCAGTGCTTTGCTAGCAAAGCTGACCACAGACATGCAAACACATTTATTCAAAGTATTCACATGATCCGTTTTGCCCGATGACATGACATGTCACGATATGAAATGCCACAGCTCATTTGCCATGATAGTCATTTAAAGGCCCCATGAATTCAAAAGTTTAAGTTCATCATATAGTATAATATGTCTTGGCTGTTTGTAACATATCCGTATCTATCTCAACAATGAAAATGTTTTCAAGGTAGTTGTTGTTAATGGTATTTGACTATTTGTATTTGTCTCCCCCATTTCTAACAATTCTGCCATTGGACCCTCATCACAATTTGGACAAGTAAACATAGCCAGATAATATAGTTAATTGTGGATGTGTTTTCTTTTTAGGAGAACCAGCATGAAACGTATCTGTACACGAACGCCGAACGGGCCATGCGGTCACGCACATTAACCGTTTCCGTCCGTAGGACGGCGCCACACGTCCTAGGGGTCCCAATCGACGCGTACATACGACGTCCTCAGACGTCCTCGCGCATCCTCAATGATACCGGGCGAGATAAGAATATTCTGAATTTTTTCCTTTTTTTTATTTGTCAGTTCGCCTTTCGGCTACCGTATGCTCTAGACTCTAGACTCTTACCATTGACTTAGCTGTTAGCGCGGCAGAAATAATGACTCGTCTCTCCTAATCCAGGGCGCTCTCCGTAGTTTTGAACGGATCGATATACTAGCGCTTCATTTCTGCTCCTCATCCGTCTCTCCCGCAAAATATGAACGCTTTTTGGATCATATATCGTATAAATTAAAACGATAGCAATGTAAGCTAGCAATGTAAAGAGAACTTTTTTGAGCGGATTGTTTCCGGGTCGTGGGTTTCCGAGTAAAAGCGGCCATGTCTTTCCGGCACCCCAGAGCTCCTATTTTGAAGGACTTCCGGCACTGATTGTGTTAACACCTAAATAAAACCCATCCACAATTAATGTTCTTACCTTCAGCTGCATTGTTTACTGGTCAAAGTAGCTGCTGTGAGAAGGTTCTGTTGCAAAACAGTGCACAGGATGCAAGAACCATCTAGCAGTTTTTGGGTCATTAATGAGTTCATGGTTGTTGATGGATTCTGCTAACTGTCTCAAGGTGGCCTTTAATGATAATCATCTGATATTTGATTACAATTACCTTGCCAAAAAGATGTCTATGGTCAAATAGTATGAACAGACCCCCCACCTTCCCTCCCCCAACACACACACACACACACACACACACACACACACACACACACACACACACACACACACACACACACACACACACACACACACACACACACACACACACACACACACACACACACTCTCTTCTAGGCAGTTGTGGAATCACGGAAGTTACAATTATACAATTTCTCTGGTCGGGGTCAATACAAGGGGCTGAGCAATGATTTGAGATCCAGCAGTGGAGTGTGACACCGCTCTGGCTTAGACCCAGGTATTATGTGCATACGTTTTTTTTGAAGAATAGGACTACACCCACTATTCAGTAGGAATGAAACATAAGCTAACTTGTCTCTTCCCTGTAGTACTATTCAATGACACTTTATGCACACAAGACCGGGACCATAAGGTCCAATAGAGCATGTACAGTACCCAAGGGTTTGGAATTTGGCAGCTTGGGTTAAAACTCTTCTTGCGTCAGTCAGTCATTGATCAATGCCAGGATCATGCTGGACGAGAGAGAGAAAGAGAAACAGAAAGGTCAGCAGACAGACAATAAGAAATGTAAGAGTCTGGCAATTATGAGCTGCTGTGTAAGAAAAAGGGGGAAAAAAGATTAATCAATTGATTTTACTTGGTGATAATAACGCTATCTTTCTTACCTGTACAAATAAATGAAGAAGCAGAGCAGATGGAAGCCAAGTTTAATCATGGATTCCTTCATATGTGATTTCAGCTGGCCCCTGTTATGGATCTCAGTAGGGTCAAATACCCCCATGTTGCCCAAGGGTACTTTCACATACCTGAAGGATAAGCAATGATCAGAAGAAATCAAATCCAACACACAATGTAGTTAATACTAGTTATGTAATAATGTAGTTATTCTAATCCTTTCAATTGTAGACATAAAGGGAAAAGGCAAATTTCCAACACTGTCAGTACTTTTAAGTGGTAAGGACATTTTAACTGATAGGTCACACGTTCACAATGTGTGCAAGTTAAGCACTTAAAACCCTACAGTGATGTAATGTAAATAGGTTTTCAATGTAATGGGTCCCGGGACCAGGCGTGTTCTTTTGGATGGGTCCCAGGGACATTTTATGAGTCCCCCTTCAGGGGTGCATACTTAGTTTAGACTAGTCATTGGTTAGACATGGGTTAAGGTTAGGTTTAGGTGTGCTGCCCCGTGGGAGGTTATACTTCAACAATGTTAGAGAGAGTACAGTCCTGAGTACAGTATTGCATCCCAGGACCCCTGGAGGGTGATATGATTGGGTCCTTTCTCAATTTAGTGAGTCTAAGGATGCAGGATGCAGGCTATTTGCATCACTTCCCTATATACTTAGGGACATAGGGTTCTATACATGATATCCTCACTTCTTCCTGATAGCCAATCTACAAGATCACAATACGTTGCGTTGCATGCTCGCCTATTTACCACTGAAACCCCAGCATCCGTATTGCAGGGAAAGCTTAAGCTCATCAATTCGCTATTTTCAGCTAAAGCTTTCCCCTCAATAACAGTTCAGTCAGACAACTCTTAGAATTAATTTAGAATATATATTTATTGAGCATAGATACATGAAGCATAGTTTGGCAACAGGGCCCTGTCTCCATTCATTCCCTGTAGTATGAACATTTTAGTTAAGTTATAAGCCAAATAGCCAAGATAACCTCCATCACCTGTAAACATTCCAGGCTGCTACAGGCATGTTGAGTAGGAAGATGAACCAGTGGAATGCGACCAGCATCAGCACAGTCGACAGGCTTTGGCCAATCAACTCTGGGATGACCCACTGGAAAGACAATGGAATCGCATGTAATAAAGCAAAAATAAAACCACTTTTTTAGGACCTAAAAAGTCCTAATCTGTGATTTGTGAAACATAAAAGGAAGACCCCCCTAAACTATGTAAAATGATGACCTATGTTGCTGCTGTTCTACATACAGCCAACCAGGTGAATACATCGCAGATAGAGGTTTTTAACCTTTTGCATCTATGAAATATCTGGGGCCATTCATGTTCTATGGAAGATGCTTCTAAATCAGTGGTTCCCAAATGTTTTTTTCAGGGGAGCCATTTTTTTTTGATGAAAAACCAGACGGCCCAATTCCCAATATTGTCTTTACTTGCGTAAGCACAGAAAATAATTTAATTTACACTTGTATGTGGTTGCATAAGAAGCAAATGCTTTACTTACAAATGGACAGTCCAGAACCAGGCCTGGACTGGCCACTTGACACTCTGGGCCGACCAATGAATAAATAAAAATTAAATGCAAAGAAAATAGTTTGGCAACACAATTGAAATCTCCCGTGACCCCATCTGTTCGAGTTTGGAAGCATTTGTTTTCAATAACGCAACGTCCTGCTGCTTCCTGCATTATGTGTGATTTTTACTAAGTGACTTTATTGACAGAAAATAGCTCATAACATGTCTACGGTGGATTTTCATGAAAAGAAAATTGACAGATACAAAGAGTAAAATCCAAGGTTTCTGTAAGGATACAGTATAGTAGCTGCAATTTGCAAAACTAGATTGTTTTTTAATATGTTGAATCTAGAGTTGCAACACCAAGGCAACCATAGACAGACCATACATCTAAACAGAGTGGGGGGGTTGCCCGCTTTCAGTTGCCACGCTTTCAGTTCACAACGAACACATTCAATTGTTTCAGCATCTTGTTTCAACATTTCAGCATGATCAATGATCAACAGTAAAGTATTAAACTGTTTCAGCCATAAGCGGTGGATTTTACCTTTAGGTAGGTTCGAATTGCGTGGGGTTCCCCCAGATGGTCTAAAAATGTCATGATTTGACCAATTTATTACCAATCTTATTACCAACCATTGCTCACGAAAGCAATTATAGCCACTGCATCTTACCTTTTAATTAAAGTAAAAGTAGTCTGAAGAAAAGGAACAGTTCTGTTTCCCGGACATTGTTTTGGGATATTTTGGTTGAGATGGGTCTTTTTGTCAAGTCTCAAGTCAGTGTGGAGAGTACCCGGCGGTGTACCCCTCCCCTCCCTCCGGGCTCATGGCTCTTTACAGACGGGCTGACGGGACACAGACAGCAGCCTCTCCGCTGACCGTGTCAGTGTGAATAAACCGCACGTGCGGTTACTTGGCCACCTTATAAGCGTTTGAATACCTGTTCTGTGAACAGGGAACAGGCACCCCCCCGTAAGGTGTGTGCCTACGTGACAGCCTCTGTGAACAGGGAACAGGCACCCCCGTAAGGTGTGTGCCTACGTGACAGCCTCTGTGAACAGGCACCCCCCGTAAGGTGTGTGCCTACGTGACAGCCTCTGTGAACAGGCACCCCCTGTAAGGTGTGTGCCTACGTGACAGCCTCTGTGAACAGGCACCCCCTGTAAGGTGTGTGCCTACGTGACAGCCTCTGTGAACAGGCACCCCCTGTAAGGTGTGTGCCTACGTGACAGCCTCTGTGAACAGGCACCCCCGTAAGGTGTGTGCCTACGTGACAGCCTCTGTGAACAGGCACCCCCGTAAGGTGTGTGCCTACGTGACAGCCTCTGTGAACAGGCACCCCCCGTAAGGTGTGTGCCTACGTGACAGCCTCTGTGAACAGGCACCCCCCGTAAGGTGTGTGCCTACGTGACAGCCTCTGTGGACAGGCACCCCCCGTAAGGTGTGTGCCTACGTGACAGCCTCTGTGAACAGGCCCCGTAAGGTGTGTGCCTACGTGACAGCCTCTGTGAACAGGCACCCCCGTAAGGTGTGTGCCTACGTGACAAAATGTCACGTAGGCAGTGGGTGCTTCAGCCCTCAAGCACCCCCGGAGTCGACGTGCCTGCTTGCACATGCAGACTTCATTTTAAAATGACTGGCTATACAGGTTTTGTAGCAATTGTAGAAATATTGGACCTTAATTGTGTTAATGCAATGTTAATTTTGCCAGTAAGATTTAGTCTTAGTCTTTTGAATAACACACCATTTAGTCTTAGTCCTATTTAGTCTTCTGACCTTAGTCGACTTATTGGTCAACAAAATTAACACCGATTGTTATTGAGACTTGAACTTACTTTGTTGAGTTTGGAGCAACAGGCTCTGGCGTTGATGTAGTCACATTCTAGATCCGACAGAGTGATGATCTGGCAACAGCTGTCAAGGCTTTACAAACATACAAGAGAACCATACAACTCAGCTGAACAAAAATGCTGTCGAGCAGAAACCTCGTATCCCCAAATGTAAACTTTATTTTTTTACCCAATAAATTAATTATGCCCGACAGGTAGTAAAATAGCACCACGCAAGTAGGCGAATTCCCACTATTTTTAAATCATTGTATTAATAATAATAAAAAACGGAACTGTTTTGGACTTACAAGGTTTCCACCCATAAGAGAAATGTGTCGGATCATATAATAAAAAAATAATTTGATTTATTTATTTATATATCATTTATTATTATTATGATCTTATCTTTTACAGGCTGTACTGTCTCCAACTCTCCATAATGAATACGCGACAAAACTGTTCAGTTATGGTAACATAATAATACATATTTCACTTGGTTTATATCATATGAACCAGTGACTGACACTTGTAGCATAGGTGGCTAACCGGGCTAGCAGCTGGTGTGGTGTACTGGTTGGTTGGATTTAATCAAGTCTACTTTACTGTGACAGCTTCGGTTTGCCTTTGCTATTAAACACAAGTTCGACATGCACGAAGGACCCCCGCTGGGTAAAGGATACGAAGTAAACAGACAGAAAAATCAGCGCACAGCAGTCCACAAGTGACAGAATAAACACCGCCGCCTCCATCTTTGTTGTTTGCCTCCCTTCCGTGATTTCATTTACCCATAGCAAGGAGTGCATCACAGACACGGGTGGGTTTCTTGGTCTCCGCCACCTAGCGGATTGGAGTGTAGGCTAGCCATTCAATACAGCAGTGGTTTTCATATCACCACTCTTTCATATCACCATTAATTCTTCTGTATTTAGCCTTGCTGACCCAAAACTAAAGCATTTTGTTTTTCCATGCTGTATTTATGTTTGTACCATAGGAGAGTTTAACAGGTGAAATAATTAATTTACATTCTGTAATTGTGTATACTTGTAAATTAAGTAATGAAGATGTTTAACAATATTTAACTCTTGAGAGCGTAAAATGAAAACAATTTGGCTAGGCTACCAACTCCATCATTTAGCTGGGGACCACCTGGAACCCCCTCAAGGACCACTGGTGGTCCCCGGACCACTGGTTGAAAACCACTGCAATAGAGTCATTCTCAAACCTTTACATTTCACGTAACGTAACTCTTATATCTTTAGACAACAAACGGTACCCCATTTTATATACATTTAATTTAAATTACATTCTAATCAGATTTCTGAACACTTGTACACTGAAGCTAATTCATACTTTGTCATACAACGGGGAGATCTACAACAAGCATCATCAGTATTGATGCCCACATACTTTTCTTTTGGTTAAATATTTACTTAAATTATTATACCATTATGTTCTACCAATTCTAACAATCTGCTAGTCTGTGGATTTGTGATAATTGGCATGAAGATATCACCACCTCCCTTTGGAGAACTGTCAATGCATGTTTATCCACTTCTGCCAAGTCAAGAAAAGGTCAATCTTCCTCCTTCCTTTTTGTTGTCTCCACCAGGCCGAAGGCATGGGGAGAGAGTATGTTTTGCACTCCGTCCGTGTGTCCGTCCGTGTGTGTGTCCGTGTGTCCGTCCGTCTGTTACCAGCTAATCTCCGGCACCGTTAACCCAGTCGATGCCAAATTTTGCACTCACACTCCCTGGATGCCAACGATGAACCTCTGCTCCAAATCTTCCACAACGGCCTGTTATAGCGCCACCAGGAGGCCAGATTCTGTCCAAAAATCCCGCAAATCATTACACACTATCTCTATAGTCATGTGTTAAAGCCGGATCTGTCCGATATTTTATATTCCATCCTAATTGGCTAACATTGGCTTTCAAAGTTGGCGGGATTGGCCCGTTTTGAACAAAAAGCCTCAAATCATGAACGCAGCGTGCAATTACGTGAAATCATTCTTTCACAGACTTTCCTACTAGGCTGAGGAATATATTCCACCCTTTTCACATTGGCCTATTATAGTGCCACCAGGAGGCCACAACCTGACCTGCCCTGGTGGAGACCTGTGCTCTGAGGGGCACTTTATCTAGTTTGTTTTGTTTTGTCAAGGCAGAATAATTCCTGGCATTACAGTTGAGCGTTGTTGAATGAATCTGATTGTGTGAGGGTGAACTTTATAGAAACAAAGAGTAAAAAGTGCAGTAAAGGCCATAGATATCTTAAGTACATCTGAAACTGAGATAGGCTTCTGTAACTGTAAGCCGATTAGACAAAGACAGATAATTATGACTATCACAGTTTAGAAATCTCAATGGCACAATGCCACACCTCAATTTGTGCTTGATATAGCCTACTGTATGTGAGAATGTTATCGTGTCTACATGTTTAACCCATTCAGGCCTGACGTCGAAATAAAAAAAATCGTTCGCGTTGAAAGAATATATATTCAAAGATTTGTGCCGCATTTTTACGATTTTTCAAAAATAGCAGACCTACAAGTTCATAGCGCGCCACTCGGTGGCGCGCTATGAGCTTGTAGATCTGCTATTTTTCAATAGCTAAAGTATAACATAATGCTTAGTTAAAACACCAAAAGGGGTTCCCGTTCAGAATGGGTTTAAAGCTATAATATGACACACATGCGTCCTCAGGTCTAAATGGGTTCATGCAAGCACAATTGTTCCATGTCACAACTGATAGAGGTACAAATTAAACCATGAAATGATGCGGTTGCAAGCTTTTCAGTCTATTATAAAAGATGGCAGGGGGGGGGGGGGGGGGGGGACCTCCTCCTGCTTTAAGCGAATTTCTCACTCCATCTTTGAGTTGCAGAGAGCAAGGATCAGAAAGTCAAATTGGAACTGAAATTGATAATTAAGAAGATGGTGTTGCTGGCATACATGGTCATTTTGACATTGTGTCTGGCTTCTGAGGGTGCCAGAGGGCAAAATGACAGAGAAGCTGAACAGGCGTTGCGCTTTGCTTTGGACTCCTACAACAACAGACATTCCAGAGAGCCATTCATCTACACCTCGGTCTCCTTTGAATACAAAGTCATTCAGGTAAGCACGTGAGAATTCACTTATTGAAATGAGGGAGCTATGAGAATGATTTCCCCTGCCCTTTTTTTCTTTAATCACATAACCACACGAAAGTCAGCGTCCCTATTATGTGGCGAACATTTGGCGAAAATAGCTGATCTACACGCAGATCACACCATGCTATGTTCAACAAAATATATATATATGGTTTAGGAGTGATTATAGGCCCTTAGCCCAAAATACTAACAAACAGAGATTTTTTTTTTCTGACATTCTTTTATTTTAATTCGGGACATTTGCCCAAAATAGGGACACCAGTCAGTGTGAAATTGATTATACATTTGAAGGATTATTGTTTGTCTTTGTATCCCTTTTCAAATAGATCGTGTTTGGGAGGGAATTCATAATAGATGCAGTGCTTGAACTAACCAATTGCAAGAATTCAAGGTCACATCAACACTGTGTGCCAGTCAAAGGAAAGGTAAAGCAAACAACATGGCCCTGACATTACACATGCCTGTAGTAGACCAATGAGTTTTATCATTATAAAATGCTTTGAATGGATTTTAACTCTTATTTCAGAGGGTGAGATGTCGCTTTGTGGTCATGGAAGTGCAAAACACACAAAGAAAGATCCTGGTCCAGAGTATTTGCAAATAGTCTTACTTTCTGGCTATTTAAAGAAATGTATTTATAAAGAAATGTAATGAACCCTGAATAAAACGTAACTGCATTCATTGTGGCAGAGTGGTTTGTTGTCTTCTATAGGAGGGGAGGAGTCAGCCCAGTATAATATATCAGATTGTAAAAGAGACTTTAGTCTCAGTGTGGTTTTTACTGGTTAAATAAATGTGACTTATTGATTGGCTGACACTATCATGATTTTCAATATTCTCTCTATGTATTATCGGTAGTTGTTGTATCACTATATGGCTATTGTTCCATTAGCAGCCATGGAACATGAATTACAACATCAAAGCTGTAATATCATGTTTTACGGCTGCTATAGTGTCATATGCTGTTAGATTAGATGACCTCGTGGACTGTATGTAAAATGTAAAATGTCAACTGATTCAGTGACCTGCAGAGCCTCCGGCAGGCTGTTCCAAAGGCCAGACAGGAGAGCATTACTATAGTCATCAAGCCTAATGGTAATAAATCAGTGCATTATTGTCTCCACCAGGCCGAAAGCATGGGGAGAGAGTATGTTTTGCACTCCGTCCATCCGTGTGTGCTTGTGTCCGTCCGTCCGACCGTCTGTGTACAGCTAACACCGTTAACCCGGTAGATGCCAAATTTTGCACACACACTCCCTGGATGCCAATGATGAACCTCTGCCCTAAATTTAAAAAAAATAAAGTTATAGCTCCACCAGGAGGCGAACTTTTGAAAAACATTTTTTTTTATATTACTCCTCCAGATTCTGTCCAAAAACCCCGCAAATCGTTACACACTATCTCTATAGTCATGTGTTCAAGACGGATCTGTCCGATATTTCAGATTCCATCCTAATTGGCTAACATTGGCTTTCAAAGTTTGCAGGATTGACCCGTTTTGAACAAAAAGCCTCAAATCATGAACAGAGCGTGCAATTTACGTGAAATCTTTCACAGACTTTCCTACTAGGCTGAGGAATATATCCCACCATTTTCACATTGGCCTGTTATAGCGCCACCAACAGGTGGATTTTTGCAAAACACATTTTTGGAACAAAATGCCTCAAATCATCCAATTGCCATCCAAGGCGTAAGAAGAAATGGCACCCTTTTCACATTGGCCTATTATAGCGCCACCAGGAGGCCACAACCTGGCCTGCCCTGGTGGAGACCTATATCTGCCTGAGAGAGAAAATGATGAACTCTGGAGATATTTCTCAAGTGATAGAAGTACTTGTACTAGTACAAGTACTTTGGTGACATTTCTAATATGGGCCTCCATATTTGTCTCCACCAGGCCGAAGGCATGGGGAGAGAGTAGGCCCTCATTTATCAATCGAGTGGAAATTCTGCCCCAAATTCGAGTGTAGGATTCGTAGTACACCCACGTCGGGTCGGCATTTACAAAGTGATCGCAGACAGCTGTTCCTTCCTAATTTCATTCCTAGCAGTGATAAATGTGACGGCTGAAATCAATCTGGCACGCCCTATAAAATCTAGCCGCGCCCTCGGTTTTGCGACATGAACAACTGCAATACGACCTGGAAACCATGGTTACAGGGGAAAAAAAGTTTCTGCTGCCCCTCCCATACACACACACACACACACACACACACACAGACGCACGCACGCACACGCAACTTGTTGTATCTTAAATAAATAAACCTGCATGAATTAAATAAAGCTGTAGGACTACCCTGTCTGTTTCTCCTCTCGCTTCGCTTCCCTTGCTGCACGCCTCACCCCCCGCACGCACGCACATATCGCAATTTGCAAGCAACTGTCACTGTGTTGTTAGTTGTATATTAAATTATTAAAGTCTTTATTCATTTAATATACAACAAGATATATTAGTGAACGAAAACCTGAACCTGGGAACCATGAATTATATAACAAATAGGCGCGCACGCGCTGCTGTTTTGCAAGGTGCATCTCCTGTCCTGTCTGTCTCTCTCTATCACTGTGGTCCGTCCGTGACACCGTGACCAATTGACCATGCACGTCCGACAGTCTATTTAAATTGCCTCGCTGTCAACTGTCAATTATATGAATATTGCAGCCAAAACCGTATAGCCTCATGTGGCACTGGACAGTGGTGTTGGTATGGTGGGCTGCAGGCTGGCTTAGGCTATACTATCTCCGATGCGTTCCCACTTGCGCTGGCACGGCACATTTGGCATTCGAGCGACGCGTCGGGTTTATTAAACGAGGAGGAGATTGCACATACTGTAACTCCAGAAAGACATCGGCCTGCTGTAGATTCGGCTACAGTAGGCTACCCAAGTTGGGACTCTCCGCAGCTTCAGCGCTGCACTATACTCTCCATGGAAATATTTCAGCACAGACAGCCCAAATCCTCGCATGTATGCACTCATCATGCAAAACACTGTTTAAATGGCTTACGCATCTAACTTGCAACATTGTTTTTAAATGCGCGATTTTAATTGCTTGCTTGTAAAGTTGGAAATCTCCTACTAATTTCATATGACACAAAGACACATCGTTGATGTATTCCTTTACTTTTTTTTCCTTTTTTACATTTAGCCCATATACATACAGTTTTATATAAACATTTTAGGAGTGAATACATATGTTTCGATGCCTGTGACAGCCTCTCAGCTGGTCAAACAATGCTGCTCCGCTGTTCTACGACAGAAAAACAGGTGAGGACAAAGCGTACGACAGCTCCCGACCAGACGTGGTTTTTGTCTTGGCTCAAGTTCAAAATCAAACGTTGGCGCAAATGGTAAATGCACGGTTGATAAATGAGGGCCTATGTTTTGCACTCCGTCCGTGTGTGTGTGTGTGTGTGTCCGTGTGTGTGTGTGTGTCCTTCCGTCCGTCTGTTACCAGCTAATCTCCGGCACCGTTAACCCGGTCGATGCCAAACTTTGCACACACACTCCCTGGATGCCAACGATGAACCTCTGCCCCACATTTTCCAGAACGGCCTGTTATAGCGCCACCATGAGGCAACTTTTCACATTTTTTACCTAAAACTGCACCGATCTGCGTGAAACGTTGCATGCACCATTGACCTGCATTTTCCGCATCTGCCTTTTATAGCGCCACCAGGAGGCCGACTTTTGTAAAACACATTTTTTGATATTACTCCTCCAGATTCTGTCCAAAAATCTCACACATTGTTACACACTATCTCTATGGTCATGTGCTCAAGTCGGATCTGTCCGATATTTCATATTCCATCCTAATTGGCTATAATTAGCTTTCACAGTTTGCAAGATTGCCCCGTTTTGAACAAAAGCCTCAAATCATGAACGCAGCATGCAATTTACGTGAAATCTTTCACACATTTTCTTACGCTGAGGAATATATCCCACCCTTTTCACATTGGCCTGTTATAGCGCCACCAACAGGTTGATTTTTGCAAAACACATTTTTGGAACAAAATGCCTCAAAAACATGTTTATATTAATCCTAAACATTTTGCCAAACATCTCACACAGTCCTATCCTCCTGGTGGAGACCTGTGCCCAGAAGGGAACTTTTTCTAGTTTGCTGTCAATTTCTCTCTGAGATCCTTATTCCCAATATATAATGTTTATGTTTTTTCTTTGTTTAATTGAAGGAAGTTGTAAGGAAGTATGTAAAAGGAGGAAGGAAGAGCATGCAAACATCTCAGGAGCTAATTTTTGTGTGTACATTTCTCTGTTGAATTGTATTATATGTAATGTCTTTTATAATCGTCTCTGACTGTCGGGTGGAAACCTCATTATTAGTTAAAATTAAATAACGAGTGATTATATTTTAGTACCAGAATAGGAGACAATAAAATCCCATGTCTGCTTCTCAGAACATTTTACAAGTAAGATACATAGTACAAACAAGAAATAACAATGAAAGTCACCGACTCACCGGCCCATCCCTTTGAACTATGTCATATAAAGGGTCTGACAGAAAACGGATCAATCCTGGCTTGCCACAGCTAATTGTGCTGGTCAGCACAAGCAGTAAATATCTGACCTCAGGAAGCAATATGATGCCATCTCTCACAAACTAACTTTGGGAAAATAATTGAGTTCACTTAAACGCGCCTCCTATATTCTCAAAATGATTGACAAGACAAAGGAAATAATATGCTTTTGGGCTTTTTTGTGTCATCCTTTTTGACCATGACCTGTGTGAGCAATTGCATGCTGTACAACAAACAAACACATAAATAAATAAATAAACAAACAACAACTATGCGCTCCCTGCTAAACAGGCACCCGATCAATCTGTAGGACACTGTTTCCAAAATAATGGGACGGGACCCATAATTCAATAATTAGTCATAATTAAGGAGTGAAGTCTCTAACGATAGCATATGTCTTTTTGCGGTTTAGGTCAACAAAGAAGGGAGCGTTTGGGAAACACTAGGCAACAGTTTGCATTGTATGTGACGTCAGACCAATGCTCAATCCACCCTATAAGGTGTTAGAAGGGTTGGGTGAAATTCCTTCAGATGTCAAGCTGCAACTTGAGAAAAAGGCAGAGACACACACACAGGGACAGAACAGAGGACAGAGAAGGACTGACTGGCTAGACTACAGAATAACTGTCTCCATCCAACAGCAGCTCCGGCATAAATAAGTTATTATGGCCAAGAAAGAGGTGTCCAAAATGAGTTCATTTCATAAACAGGTGGTCAGCTCAGATGGCAGTGTCAGCTCAGGTGATGGCACTGAGGTTGATGGGAAGCATGAGCCAAGGAACAGTTTGTCAATATGCAATAAACTGTGCTTTGCCATTGGTTCAGTGCCCTTCAAGATCACAGACACTGCCCTGGGTTTCTTCCTGCAGATCTTTCTACTGGACGTGGCTGAGCTGAACCCCCTCCACGCTTCCATAGTCGTGTTTGTAGGCCGAGCGTGGGACGCAATAACAGATCCCACCGTGGGCTTTCTCGTGTCCCGCAGCCCAAGGACGCGGTTCGGGCACATGCTGCCCTGGATTGTGCTGTCTACGCCGTTCGCTGTGCTGGCATATTTCCTCTTATGGTACGTTCCCCCTTTTGCGGATCACGGCAAAGTCATCTGGTATGTGGTGTTCTACTGCCTCTTTGAGACACTACAGACTTGCTTTCATGTGCCTTACTCTACCCTGACCATGTTCGTCAGCTCAGAGCAGAAGGAGAGAGACTCGTGCAGCTGTTACAGGATGACTGTGGAGGTACTGGCCATGTTGATCGGAACGGCTGTCCAGGGACAGATAGTGGGTATGGCCAGTGCACCGTGCATCCCTGTATCCAGTGATGCCATAGAGCAACTCAACAATTCTACCTCTATACTTGCCGCCAATGCTACTGGTTCTGCCGTCTACGTTGAGGACACAAAGATTGCCTACATGATGGCCTCGTGTACCATGAGCGCCATCTACATTTTCGGTGCCATAGTTCTCTTCTTTGGAGTGAAAGAGAGAAGTGAGTCGTGTCGTGGCCAGTCCGAGGCCATATCTTTCTTCCAAGTAATAAGGAGGGTTATGGGGTATGGACCCTTTGTCTTACTAAACATGGGCGTCCTCTTAACAGCAGTGGCTTTCTATCTCCTGGAGGGAAACTTTGCAGTGTTCTGCTCCTACACACTGGGCTTCAGAAATGACTTCCAGACGATTCTACTGGTCACCATGATCTCCGCCGTCTTGAGCGTCCCCTTCTGGCATTGGTTCCTGACTAGGTTCGGGAAGAAGACTGCTTTTTATGCTGGAAACTCTTGTGCTGTGCCCTTCCTGATTCTGTTAGTGTGCGTGAAGAGCAACCTGACCCTCACGTACATCATCTCCTTTGGTGCTGGAGTGAGCATAGGCGCAGCCATACTGTTGCCGTGGTCGATGCTTCCCGACGTGATCGATGATTTTGAGGTGCACAACCCTGACTCCATCGGACACGAGGCCATCTTCTACTCACTGTACGTCTTCCTCTGGAAGTTTTGCTCTGGACTTTCTGTGGGCATTTCCACACTGAGCTTATATTTTGCAGGCTACATTACTCGAGGCTGCACACAACCAGATGAGGTTCATTTAACACTGCAACTGCTGATCTCTGCTGTGCCCATCGCCTTCATTGTGGTTGGCTTGGTTATATTCTACTACTATCCAGTCAACGAGGAAAGGAGGCAAATTAACCGCAAACGGCTCCAGGAACTGCGGGACAGCAAACCAACTACGAAATGGACTCAAGTGATTCAAGAGGATTCTGCAAAGGCAGAGCTCTCCAACATGGTCTAGAGAGATAGAACAATGGGGTTCCAAGGACCCCCATGTAAATTAGTTAATAGTATCAAATATTTAAAAACAATCATGAACATTTTTGAAAAAGTTTAGAATACTTCTGAAACATTTTAACAACACATTGAATGCCTCCTTTGGTTCTCCTGCTTAAAGCAAACATTAAAAGTCTATAGAGAATTGGCTGCCAAACGTTGGCAGGGCTTTAGCTCCCCTCAAAAATACAAGGGAGTTAGACAATGGGCTATATCTTGCGCCACCCCTTATTTTCCATTTTTTACTATTTTAAAAAACCTTTTAAAATCAAATAGCTGATCTACAAGCTCACAACGTGTAGATGTAGAACGGCTAGTTGAACTATTTTAAAATGATTTTCAAAATAGTAAAAAATGGCAAATACGTTTAGGGATAAGGGTGGCGCAAGATGTACTCAAATATTTTCACAAATACCGTTTTTTTAAATTAACAGTCATGAACTGGAAGACATTGCATTTTTATTAATTGAGACTTCAGAGTGAAGTGTCCAGTCCAGTTACAGTGGCAGCGGTGGCCGAACGGTTTGCGGAGCCGGAAGGTCGCCAGTTCGTATCCAGACGTTAAAATTACCACCGCTGAAGTGCCCTTGAGCAAGGCATTGAACCACTACCATGAAATGTTCTATGAGCAGGGCCTGGCTGTAAACAAGTATCTGATGCTTAGTCCAGTTACCCTGGGTAAATATAGTAACTTTGCTTTGTTTTGTGCTAATGCGAATCCCTTGACTCCTTCAAAACCGCTCTCAAAGGGCACCTACGGACGGCTGCAATTCGAAACTGGCCCCCAGAACAAGGTGGACCCTTTTGTTGTGTTTGGATCATGGAGTGTATTGGATCGTCCACTCACAGTTAACAGTTTTTGTATTGAGTTGTGCTTGAAATGTACTGTAATTCTGTAAACTGTAAATAAATACTTCAATCAATCAATCCAAAAACAACCAGGACCAAATGGGCTCTTACAGCTGTGTAAATCTGACCTGACCCTTACGGGTTGGTTCCATTTGTACACTCCCGAGAGTAAAATGAGGATTTTACATAATATATAGGTATAAAGGCTATTATGCAATAAGTGACATCGGTACATACATAATTAAGGAGACTGACATGACTCATAATTCATTTTTATTTTAAATGTATTAGGCCTTGTGCCCGTACTACCAGAGTGATCATATCTGCTCTTCAGTTTTATTCATTGCCGGTTCTCCTCCTCTGGACCGTACTGCCAATTTGCCCTCCATCTTGTTGCCCTGGGATATGGAGTCACCAGCTGCTTCTTTTCACCTGACAGTAAGAAGTTTCACTCCAGAGAGCGTAACTCATGCAGAGGTTCACAATCTTCCACAGTTCCCCTTCCCGCTGAACGAGCGCCAACACCGACTAGTGGAACTATAAGACTAATTGAGCAACCCGGAGGCACTGCTGCTGGGGCTCGAGCCCTGATGGGCCTCAGCATGTCGGGAGCCACAGGGGAGTCTTAACCAGCCAGGCTGGTTATGACTCACCTGTGACTCACGACACATGCGTGTGACTCACGACACATACGTTGCCGGTTAAAACTCACCCATGGCTCCCGACATGCGTTGCCGGTTAAAACTCACCCGTGGCTTCCCTGTGAGGTTAGGGCTAGGTTAGGGTGCCAGACTAATGCCTGTCAGACTCTTAATACGTTGGAACAAACACATGCACCCAATTGCAGCACGGCTCTGCAGGAGTCCAGCTGTCTGTCAGAGGGTCAGTCTTGTTGTCTGTCTGGGGGTCTGCAGTGACTCTCAAACACTGGACCGATCAGCGCCAAATTTCTCGTGAACAAAGCCAGTAGCCTATACTGTACCTCTGCAATCCCTCCGCCCGGCACCCCCACTATTGACCATATGCACACCGTGGCCACCTTGCCAGCAAGGTGTTTCATAAACATCCACCGTAGATATGTTATGAGCTACTTCCTGTCAAGAAATTCCTTGCAGGTGATTTTTGGTGAGTTGTCAGTTTGGAAGTGCTCGTTGGATATCACTCGACGGCCCTGCGTCCCACCTGTTTTGAATTTGCACATAATGCAGGAGGTCGGTTTACTGAAAATGAGCGCTTCCAAAAGAAATCACCTTCAAGGAATTTCTTGACAGAAAGTAGCTCATAACATGCCTACGGTGGATTTTTATGAAACAAACACTTTGCAGATAGAAAGAGGATAATTCAAGGTTTTCTTACAGCTGCAATGTTGGTGAGTTTGATGTTGTTTAATACAATCAGATGGGAATTTTCTGTTTGGATGTATGGGCTGTCAATGGGAAATTGCAACTAGTTACCACCTTGCTGGCAAGATGCCACGGTGTGTATATATATATGGTCAATTGTTTTGTACGTTTTTAAATACTTGGAGGGGGCTGAGCCTGTAAACAGATTTTGACTGGTGTTGATGTTGACTGACATCATAAATGACTGATGTCACAGGCTGGCCACACAAGGTCCGAGATATACACCGTAACACCGGAGCTACACCATTCCCATGTGGATCCAGACATGATTTGCTCTTTTTGTGTTTACAAAATGATAATAGGCCAATAGTGTAATGAAGATTTTATGCAATCGCACAAAAATAGAATGCTGCTTTGGAGCTTCGCAGAACATTTTCAACAATGCTTCTAGAGTGTAAAAGAAATGGCACTGGGACCAGACCAGCCCTAGGCCCAAGAAGTTAGAACGCACTGCTATGGTGACTAATATGCCAGTGTAAAGGTTGAGGTCTTCGAACATGGAGTTGTTTGGTTTCACTGTCAGGCGTCAGAGCGGCGGTGGGCTTTCTCCTTGGCTTTCTTCATTGCCAGTTCCGTCATCACAGGCAAGGAACCCTCGTACTCATTGGTCTGGATGGCTCTCAGCTTGTCCTGGTAATCCTCTGGCAAGCCGTTCTGCACAGCCCCCATTACAATCACCTGGTAATGGAGGATGTTCAATCAATCAATCAATCAATCAATCAGCCCCCATTACAATCACCTGGTAATGGAGGATGGAGGATCAATGAGTCGCTCTACTCATTATGCACAACATTAGTGCAAACGTTCAAAAACATTCAAAACAAACTGCATGTCTCTACCTCCACCTCATTCCCTTTAGTATTTGAATGTCAGCAATTATACATTTTTTTGTTGTTGCAGTTACGGATTCCAATAGATTGTATATTCTTTAATATTCATTCATTGGCAATAGATGTATAGTGACAGTTGCCATTCATACAGTATATTTGTCATATTCCATCCTGATTGGCTAAGTTTTGCTTAGCTTTTCTTTGTGATCCTGTCATAATAAATCCTCTACCTACAAAACACTTACTACGTACTAAGTCGTTGTCTATTGGCTATTAACCGCTACTTCTCCCAATGTATGAATGAATGAACCATTGTAAAGCGCTTTGAGCACTTGGAAAAGCGCTATAAAAATGCAATTCATCATTCTACGATCACTCTATACCAAACAATGCACGCCCACAACAAACGTTCCTGACCTGGTGAAGGAGACCTGAGGAGCACTTTCTCTAGTTTATTATCTTGGTTTGATTCTTGAATCATACTCTTACCTGTTACCTCTCCTGTGTTTCATTCATAGTGCTGTGATGACTCCTGAATTTCCCTCCGTGGATCAATAAACATTTATCTTATTTCATTAATATTGCTTTTTGTACTGGACTTGTAACTATTTTATTTCCTATAGAGAACCTGCCAGGTTTCAGATCCATGCAGCATTCCCTTCCCATGTCAAATTGAATCTTAAAATGTGGCTTATCACACACACACACACACACACACACACACACACACACACACACACACACACACACACACACACACACACACACACACACACACACACACACACACACACACACACACACACACACACACACACACACACACAGGGAGATTGAAAAAAAAAAACATGTTCAACAGAGTGACTCTCTCTCAGTCGTGCAACACACCACAAAGCTTTGGCCACAAAGCCACGCTCTCTCTCCCATTTGCCCTCTGTTTTTTGTTGTTGTTTTTTCTCTCAAGCCCGCGTGTTATCTGGTGCAGTCAGACGTGCAAAAGAACAACCTGGCAACGAGTCGTTCACATACAGAACTCAACTGTGAACACCAGGATGAGACAGGCTGATCACACAACTCAGTGGTTCTCAAAGTGGGGTCCGGAGACGCGAGGGGATTCCAGGAAGTCTCCAGCTAAATTTGCTTGTAGATTGGGCAATTTTCCTTTCCTTACAAAATCCTTTCAAATGGCATTCCGCAGCTATCAGTTTAGGGGGGGAAATGTTTGTGAATCACTGACTAATGCATCGTTGTATTTAAGCAATGACTCTGTGGAAACCAGATATTAGCTGGAACCCACCAATCCAGAAGCTTCGGGGAGTAAGGTGAGTAAAGGGCATGAGTAAACAGGCTCAAAAGGCCCATGACCTAGTGCCCTTGAGCCCCATTATCTACGCCATACAAAAACAATCTCAGTGCGGCGGCCGGCAAGCACCAGAAACAAACACCACAGCAATTGTTCTGTTTGCCATGACAAGGAGGGGGTGACAGAGATTCATTCCAAATGATTATGTCATCTATGTATGTTGTCATCCGTCACTGGTGGACTGTGATGCCTCTGTAGTCTTAAATCTAATTCAGAGATTCATAATTTCTTGCCAAAACATATTGCCTGAAAGAGTTTGCAACAAATCATGACACAGTGGGAGTGAAGTTTCAGGGAAATTAAACACTATAGGATGACAATGACACGTGAAATCAGGCTGGAGAACATGGCACTGTGCTCAAAGAGAACTGGAGAACATGGCACTGTGCTCAAAGAGGACTGGAGAACATGGCACTGTGCTCAAAGAGGCGAAACAGGAGGCGGTGGCTTTACCTTCATGTACTGTGGGGAGGGCGGGGCGTACACACAGCTGTTCATTATGTAGGTGCGACAGCTGAGCTCAGGTCCTCGCGTTTTCACAGACATCGCCACGGGGCTGTAGGCTCCGAGACTCACGTTCTCCTGACTGCACACACGTGTCGACACACACAGACACATGAAAGGGTTGTCATTCCCTGCTGGCCGTTTGCCCAAGCCATGCGTGGAAGCTGCAGGGTTCAGCTGTACCTGTCTAGGGACTCCAGGTCGGACATGTTCATCCTCCAAACCACCCCCCACACCTCATCCCCCGGGCTGTGCTCTATGGTCGCCACACCCCCATGCCACCGGTCGCTGGCAAGGCCCTTGTGGTTCCCAAACACCAGCTTGTAATCCTGGAAAGAAGAGAAGGTATTAAGAGAAAGACAGAGATAAGAAGAGACAGATAGAGAAAGAGACACACAGAGAAGATGATGATGGCCACCCCATATGTTTCCCATCCTGTTAGTGTTAGACTTGATTTTCTCGGTTTGTGTGCCAGTGTTGCACACTGAAAACAGCAGTTCTACAAGCTCACAACTGCACAACTCGCTCTAAATCTCTGTTTACCTCAGTATGCATACATGTACATTGACATGTACACGTGTGCGCGTGCATGTGTGTGTGTGTGTGTGTGTGTGTGTGTGTGTGTGTGTGTGTGTGTGTGTGTGTGTGTGTGTGTGTGTGTGCGGCCACGCATAGCGTGATCATACCAAGAGCCTGGCCACGCAGTGGACGGCGGCTGAGGGGTTCTTGAGCTGGAGTCTCTCTTTGAGCAGGTTACTGCCGTAGGCAAAGTACAGGAAGGTGTGGGGTTCTTCCATGATGCTGTCAGCCAGTCGTGCCAGGAGCAAGGCGAGCACCGTGAAGAGGGAAGGCAGGGTGAGGAGGAGGGAGGAGGTAGAGAGATGCTGAGGAGAAAGGAGAGAGGAGGAGAAAAAGGAGGAAAAGGGAAGAGTGTCGATTATGGAGCGGACGAACCACGTTTAGCAGGGTTTGGAAGAGGAGGAACGGGAGCAGAGGACAGATCATAGGCCTACGCCTTTTTTAGAGTGGTGGGATGTATTGTAAATTGCGTGGCCTTCTCTTTTATACTACACTGACGCGCCATTCTCATGCTAATGCACTGTGTAGTGACTGAGCCGTGCCCCCTAGGCCGCCCGCACAATGCAGCTCGCTGTATGTATGGGTTCAGCCAAGACCAGAATGTCATTCAGCTGGACTACAGGGGGTCACTTTGTGACACATTGGCAGCACACCCCCCTCTAGTGGACAGTCAGAAAACACCACTGATAGTGGGATCGGATAGGGAACAAAATAATGATAATAAATATTATTGATGACTTGTAATGTTGATTGACTGAATACTTATGTAGCTCCTATGTATTCAATTCATAAACATGACATGAAAAATAACAAAATTCAATGTCATCGCAAAAATATGAAAACTTTTAAATTTAAAAAATTTACAACACACAAACAAGGGGTGTGTGTGTGTGTGTGTGTGTGTGTGTGTGTGTGTGTGTGTGTGTGTTTCTGTAAATTGATGTATTCCACCACTGGCTTGCTGTAATGGGAAAGGACGCCTTTCTCACCTCTCTTCTCAGCCTCCTCACGGCAGCTGATTCAGCCAAACTGCTGATCATGGCACCCTGCTTGCAGTTTTCTTCTCCCTCAGAATCCCTCTTCCGCTTCAGATAGGACGCTGAAAGATGAGGAGCCGCCCGTCTCCACAGCCATCTCATTCTCACCGTCCTCCCCGTCCTCTTCTGCAGGGTCGGTCAGCTGTTCCTGTCGGATCTCTTTCAGCTGCAGAATGTTCTCCTCCAGAGCCTGAGGGATCTTCGGCTTGGAGACACTGTCCTCTCCTTCCTGCCATGTCTCTCTGCCATCCTCTCCTGGGGTTGTATCTTCTTCCACCACGTCATATGTGGCCAAAATGCTTTCTCTGTGCTCCCTCTCCATCTCTCGTTCCATCCACTTTTGCACGATAATTTCAATCTCCTTTCGACTGAGCTCTGGAGGATCTTCCCACGGTTCCCACCAGTCTTCTACGGGTTGTAGCGCACCATCGCTTCCTGCTCTTGTGACATCAGAGTCTGACATTGCAATTTCCTTTTTACCACACGTAAAGTGCAGTGTGTAAACTTCCAAGAAAGTGCAGCAGCGCAAATGCCCAAATAAATAAAGGCAGTGCAAAATAACAGGTGTGTCACTAGTAAAAGTCCGGCAGTGACAAAACAAGAATAATAATGGCCGGTAGTGCAGAAAATGGCCAGCAAACAAGTCACCAATAAAAGTTAAGCAGTGGAAAAACACGAAAATAAAATAACTCCAATAGTTATTGCTGTTTTCCTATACAGCTTTTAAATTCGGTGTCCACTGTATACATACCAGGCTACTAAAATTGATGAGTCTTTGTTGCTGTTGCGTCCACTTGTGTTCCCTTGTTGTCCCAGAATGTCCAATATTCCAACATCTAAATCCAATAGGACCCAGTTTTTACTATGTTGTGGCTCTTTTGTTGGTTCCAAATATTTCCACCTTAGCCAACAAACCCACTGATGCACCCAGAGACTTTGGATGTGCAGAATAAAGAAACAGATTGAATGTCGTTTTGGGTTGCATTTACTTCCATTAAAGTGCAGTGATAGTACATTACAAATAGCTCATTCTGGCATTGTATCTTCTGTGTATCTTCTGTGTTGTCTATCTGGTAAAAACTGTTTGTCCACCAGGTGCATGCCGCTCCCCAATCACCCAGGCCTACTTATACCCTCTGTCAAGCAATTAGGCCTGGGGAGGCGTGCCCCTGTTATCCAAACAATAATTCAATTAACCCAATAAGTCAAACCAGTGCCCAATAATGTCAAATAGCTACAACATTGTGATAATAATAAATAGACATACAAAACAGTGAGGATGGCTTCTACACTAGATGTCATCCGGGAACATGAAGACAAGGCCATAAGATTAGCCTACTTGGTGTGGTCGGAGTATTAGCCAAGAAGAACAAGACAGAAGTAGGCTAAAAAAAAAGGGCTTGTTTTGGCATCAGTGTTTTGGTCGGTCCATGGCTCCTTGCAAACCGCGCCCACTTTATATTCCGTTAGTGACCAATCGCAAGCAGCCGCTCACAGCCAACCGCAATGTGCTTCTTTCTTCCATCCACCACGAGTGGAAAAATCCCAAACATCACCGTTCACTGCCTGTGGTGTGGCTTGAGACGGATGCTTGTTCCTTTGTATATGTCTGTTTGTATTGTAACAGTTAATATAATAGTGCAATAAATCGGTAATTTTGGATAAATGTCGCATGGTACAGCCAGCAAAATATCTGTCATCACAAATAGGCTACCGGAGAAAACACGTTTTGAGTGGATAAAACTTAGGCAGGCTACTTTTAATTAATTAACAGCGCGACCGTTTTCTTTATGTATTTCAGGGACCAGAGTCAACATTAGCACCGGTAAGTATATACACTTTAAGATTAATTATAAGTATAGGCTAAAAACGTGAATCGGGTAAATTATTTATGATTTATTGCTGTTGCTTTGCATAAACAAAAATAGACCTTTAACAATAAGTGAATATATAGGCTACATTGTCTGGGATTGAGACTCGTAAACGTCAATTGTCTTTGAATCATAGCCTATAGTCCTATATGATTTCATCTCCAGGCATCCTTCGATCGGTTGAGACTGATGCTCAGAGCATGTGTAAGTACACGTGACGTGAGCGGATGAGTGAGGAGAGAGATCATTCATGGGAGAGATTATGAAGAGAGAAAAAAAGGAACATCGATCTTTCCGTTGTCTTGGTTACCACGCACGCCATCAAATACTTTGCTGTAACAAATTACAAATAGGCTCTTTAGGATGTAAAAATATATCTTCCTAAAGAGCCTATTTTTTTTTTATCTGTCAAACTTTTCAACTGTATTAGGCCTAATTAACAAGTGGAAATTACTTGGGCTATTCCTTTAACCATGCTTTCCGTTTTTATTTCCTTTATTGTTTTAGGCACTGTTGTTGGTACCCTGTACAAAACAAGAAGATTGGAGCCCTGAATGACAGGTGTGTTAAATTCAGTTCCCCATTATGTTGACAATCAGTGCTTCTATTTTTGTATTATTTGAGAAACCTTACTGAACAGATGCCCATGCCAGATGGCCTATTATGTCATATTTAGTGTGATACAATTAGACAAATTATTTTAAAAGCGTTTTATCAGTAGCTATTGACCTTATGCACACTGCTGCCATCTTGACAGCAATTAAGATGCTAACTAGGTGCAACTTCCCATTGACAGCCCATTCATCCAAACAGAAAAGTCCTATCTAATTGTATTAAACAACGTCAAACTCACCAACATTGCACTGTACGAAAAGCTTGAATTATCCTCTTTCTATCTGCAAAGTGTTTGTTTCATTAAAAGCCACTGTAGACATGTTTTTCTGTCAAGAAATTGACAGAAAGGAGGCAAGTGAAGTGCTGGAGTTTGGAAGTGCTCGTTGAATGTCACTCAACAGCCCTGCAAGAGGCAGCAGGAGTTTGCTTTACTGATAACGAGTGCTTCCAAGCTCTGACACTTAGAAAAATAATTTTCTGCAAGGAATTTCTTGACAGGAAGTAGCTCATAACATGTCTACGGTGGACTTTTATGAAACAAACACTTGGCAGATAGTAAGAGGATAATTCAAGCTTTTCGTACAGCTGCAATATGTTGGTGATGGTGAGTTTGGATGAATGGGCTGTCAATGGGAAGTTGCACCTAGCACCTTGCTAGCCTCGGAAACCCAGACGTTTTATTAGCACCTTGCTGGCAAGATGGCAGCGGTGTGCATAAGGTCAATACAGTCGTATCTGCAAAGAAGCATACTTTATATCTTATTAATATATTATCATATGTATATACTGTATCTAATTTGTTTTATTCCTTGCCCATTTAACATGAAGACTGTTGTAGCCATGTACTGTCTGTCTGTCTGTCTGTCTGTCTGTCTGTCTGTCTGTCTGTCTGTCTGTCTGTGTAACCATTCATTGCTTCTCATCCCCTTTGTTGTTTCACAGTTACAGAGGTGTATTCAGGATTCACAGTAATCACACATACTATGCGGCCAAGGTTCAATAGCTGATCTTACCCCCTTTGGCACATACAGTAGTACTTATTGCGTACTACTCTCAGAGTTATGAACACTTAAGATGAACCTCTCTGTAATCCCAGGCTCAGGCTATGCATGCATTATCAGCTGCATGGATCTGTCCCAGGGCAGGGTCAGCTGCATGGATCTGTCCCAGGGCAGGTCAGGGTCAGCGGGCTGGACTGCCACCCTCCAGTCACATCCTCCAGATCACTGATTATTATGCAGTAAAAATCATATACTGTGTGAGAGACAAAAAATGGTCAACAACACTGATTTCTTTGTCATGACACCTGTAGACTGTACTTGCCTATAATCGCCTGTAGATGGCAACGCTATGCTGCATTAGGCACCACTTCAACAGAGTTTGAAGGATGATATAATGCTCTCATAATAAGATAATAAGGAAATGGTTAGAATTGATAGGTTCATTAACACACAGGGTAGGGTTAATGGTTTACACTGTAGTTAAGGCGAGACATGGTAGGTGAATAGGGGGAAAAAGTTAACTAATAGCTATCACAATGAAACTTCTCCAGTTGATTACTTATATTTACTTGTATTACAAGTTTTCTGAAATGATATGTTTAAATATGCAAATTAGGCATTATATGCGCTAATTTGCATACATTTCGGGACGATAAATCTGAAGATCGGATAAAGCCAGGTTCAAAATGATTGTTTCATTTTGTTGACATATTAGAGATTGACATATGAAAATTGAGAGGGTGGATTTTCACCCAGCAAAACGAGCTGTCATTAAAATAAACTACTAAAATAAACATCTAAATCTGTGTTTTGAATGTTTATTTTGCTTTAGTTTGAAAGAAAACATGTTTAGGAAGCAAAATAGCAAAAAAAAATAATAATAAAAAAAACTAATCATGATTTCACCTACCATGTCTCACCTTAATTGCAAAATTGCTTTATTGTATGCAGTACTGTACGTATGAGGATATTACAGCATTCATAAGTAACCACAAAAGCACATTCAAATGACATGATTTACTAGTGGAGATTAAGTTACTATAACCCTTTCCCCTGAATACCCAAGAAACAAGACTATACTAGACTGTATCAGGAGCTTTTTTCCAGACATAAAACTAAAAATCACACCCATGTGAAGTGAGGGGCGCTCTTATGATCTTATCAACATCAAGGAGGGAATTCGGTAATATATTAAAGTCTAACTCATGTTGCTATGATTAGGTGATGATGATGTAAAACAAACTAAATTCTCTTTACTGTTAATGTTTGTGTTAGGGACATTAAACCTGTAGGAGGGGCTAGCGCCCCTCAAAAACTACAAAAGGGTCTCATGGTTGCCATAACTTCTGGGCAGTTTTCACCTAACTAATACAACCCCTCCTCGGTTTCCCACACATCTCAAGCCAAGAACCAAGAACGCTTGTTCAGGGTCCAGAGCCATTCAGAGACCCACACATTGGAACCAGCTGTTTCTTTAAGCCTTTTTCAGGGCAGTAAAAACCCAGTATATCTTGTTTACTGAATAACAAGTGAAGGCTAGTTCGGACCACTCGCACCCATTTCCTGGGGCGCCCATTCACACTGTTTGTTGTCTCTTATAATGCAGTGATTCTCAAACATATGTCAAGGACCCCCCCCCCCCCCCCCCCCCCCGCATTTGAAAGGATTTGGTGCCAGGGACCCCCATAAGAGATCTTATTTGTTAGATTAGATTAAGTAGATTAACTACTTTAGGTGAGGAGAGAGAAATTATCTGAATAGTCATTAGTAAATTATGATTCGTGCCAGCCAAGTATTTATGGTTTGTTTAGGTTAAAAAATAATCAGCAACATCATCTCGCTGATATAAATACAACGTAATACATTTATTTAATTTTTCATGGACATGAGAACATCAACATGCCCCCCACAATCTGGGTGCCCCTCTCTTCACATGAGTGTGATTTTGTTTTTTTTAAATAGAGCTTATAAGTGGTACTGGTTAAACTTACTCATTTTTGTCGGGAACCCCCGGAACACCTCCCAAGGACCCCCCGAACTCCTTTGAGAACCGCTTAATGAAATCTACTTACGTAAAAGTGAGAGAGAGAGCATCAGTCAGAGAGCGAGGGACAAGCCCCCCACGTCAACAAGGATCAGGTCTCAGGGGGCTGGTTTTTACGTAATGGTGTCTTTACATGACTCTGGGTACAACAGCCGTTAATTGTTCTTTGTTGACAGGGCAGGCAGGGGGGCGCACAGTCTCTGTTCAGCACAGCAGTTCAGGCAGCAGGACGTCAGAACCTATTACGATCTATATACTGGCAAACCGGGCTGCAGACTAGCGCTTTCCGGATCGTTCTGGTCTGGGCCCAGTTCCAGCGGCCCCTTGGATGTGAGGAGCCGAAGGGCCACTGTGGCGCAGAGAGAGACCAGTTCTGGTTTATAAACATGGGACAGACAGGAGGCTAACCCTGTGAGGGAGAGGTCTCACTGAATTCCACATCTGTCGACAAAACGAGAGCCATCAGCCCCCCTCCCTCCCTCCCTCCCTCCCTCCCGATATTACACCTAGTCTAATAAAATGTTTCTCAATTTTCATGTCAAGGAGCCTCATTTCTCAATTTTCATGCAAAGGAGCCTGTATGTATTTGGCTATGGACCCCCATCTGAAAATGATGTTGTGCCAGGGACCCCTCCCTATAAAAGATGTTGTTAAAATATTTCAAATTTATTCAAAATGTTTCACAGTTTTATGAATTTCTTTTTAATTTCCAAAGACTAGCCAATTTATAAATTGCGGCTAAAAGGTTCTAGTTCACACGCACACACACACACACACACACACGCACGCGCGCACACACACACACACACACACACACACACACACACACACATACACATACACACACACTGGTGTAATACATCTACATTCAGAAAGGTTGTACTTAATGCACATTGTGTTTTTCAATGCTCAACTATAGAACCCTTATGGAATTCCAAATAGACACGTGTTAGGGGTTGGAGGGAATGCAAATCTGTGACAGAAAGTTGCAAACGTTTGGGTGTCCAGTCTGTCTGTGTGGGGTTCGAGGGAAAACAACTCTTCCCAGTTGTACAGCTGCACTGCGTGTTCCCCGCTGTGGGAGCCTCTCTTCCCCTGACTCCATCACTGATCACTGGTCACTGCTGTTTACAGAGTAGCTTGCATGGGCCCTGAGGCCAGGTTCCATCAGACTCCATGTGGGAGTCTTGGGACTGTGGCCTGCACTGGGCATGCAGGCCAAAGGCCTATAGGTTTACCCCCAAATGAATCTACGCAGCGTGCTGTTAAAGGGGAAAACCACCCATTTTCAACATTTTACTATGTCATTAATATACCTTAGAGCTGTTGTGTGGAAATAATAAAAAAGTCCCCCCATTTTGTTTTTCCTAGAACTGTAATTATGAACAAAATCTTTTTTCAGACCTCTAGTTCTAGGAAACACAGAATGGGGGAACTTTTGTATTATTTCCACACAACAGCTCTAAGGTACATTAATGATATAGTAAAATGTTGAAAATGAGTGGAATGCCCCTTTAATTTACCCTTACGGCACTGGTTCTCAACATCTGCTCCGGCGATCCAAATGGACCCTTATATAGGCCTGTAACTCTGAGAGTGTACAAAATAAACATGGATCCGTCAGGGTCCACACTCTCAAAGTTAACTTTACACAGTTGTCAAGTTATCCAAACTGTGAATTTTACGCAGATTGCAAAGAGTAGATTGGGGTCCCAGAGATAAGAAATTGTATCAAATGGGGTTCCGTGGCCTAATGCATGTCAAACTGGCGGTTCTTTCTGGAGATTAAAAAGCTTCACTGATGAGAATATCTTTACTGTCTTTGCATGTTCAAATCTGGCATTGGCTGTAATCAATAAATTGTTTCAATTTTACCCTTTGGTCCTCCGCTTGTATAGTCCCTGACAGACGGTACCCTCGATATTGGGTCGAATTCAACCACGGATAAGTGGGACACACAGCAAGTGTCTGCACGTGTGTCATTGCGCAACTTTTACCTCCATCTGCGAGTCAAGTGAACAGAGCCTGATCTTGGATGGTTGAATTTCATTATGAGAAAAATAGTGAGAATTAAGTAATTGTGTTCGTCTCTAATTTCAGAAGAGCGAAGAGCCACGTACGTTGTGTCAATTGATGTCATTCACTTTAATGTTTACAATATTTACATGGCAATTGGCAAATATTGCTAGTTTTGTGTGTACTTTCCTTCCTCGTCGACAGTGCATTGTCGACAGTGCATTGTCACAGAGACTGCTCAAACTGCTCTTTAGTTCACTATAAAGTCTAAATTAAATATGCTAAAACTATCATACAATAAAGCTGATTCAGATTCTTCAGAGTTGATATACTGCACCAGTGGTTCTTAAAGTGGGGTCCAGCCAGGAACCTCCAGGGGTCCTTGAGAGGGTTCCAGCGTTCTGATTCATATAGTCAAGAACCAAATGGACCCATTTGGCTCTGTAACTCAGCGAGTGGTTCACTTGGTTCCATTTGTATACTCTCTGAGTTATGAGGGTCTGTGATCCCCCAAACTGGGCGTCCTTCTGTAGGAATTGTACAGTATACCTGTCCATATTTTGCAGCTCACCTTTGGAGCCCTCCGTGCACCCCTATAACTGGGAGACACTGTCATGAAAGTGGAATGGACAAAATAATTCCTAATCCTCATAATGTTTGGTATTTTCTTCAAGGTTGTTTCGCCGGTCCAATCTTTGTTCTCATAATTAACAATCCATTGTGCATGTTTTCATTGTGGACTGTTAGCGTGTGCCATGCTCATGTTTATGCACATGAAGCTATACTGTGATGATAATGAATTGCATTGTTATGCAATGCATGATATAACTCATGAATCATGAGTTATATCATCACAGTATAGCTTCATGTGCATAAATCACCTAAATCAATCACCTAAATCAAGCAACCTACATGTATAACTGTGTCATGATATAACTACATGGCTAATGTAACTGTTTAACTGAAAAACCTCAAGTACACTGTTGAAAGATAAAGGAAGAAGAAGTCAGACAATATGAGAGGGTGACTTATTAAATGTGCATTTGAATGTGTTTGAATTGTTGTAGAACCCTAAGATTAGGCCTAATTACTGAACAGGCCATAGAGGTCTGTTATCATATCCACACTTTCCATAGAAAAGCAACTTATCGGGCAACAACCACATGGCTGGTCAAATGTCTGAGAGTACCTCAAAATTCCCCGCAAGTAGACTACAACACTAACAGTTGCAGGTACGAATAGAAATGAATCTGAACTGTGAGTGTGACTGACAGCTATTATTATTATTAGTAGTATTAGTAGTATTAGTAGAAGTAGTAGTAGTGTATCCTCGGCTGGGAGGCGAACCCGGGACATATCCAAAAGGCGCAACTGTACGTTACCACTAGTCAGCTAAAGAGCCAGGCCCGATAGGCAAGCAGCAATGCAGCACCTACCTGTATAGCCTACAGTAGTATAGTAGTAGTAGTAGTAGTAGTAGTAGTGTTATTAGGCTAATATGACATAAACATACTTTACTTTTAACTATAGCAAACACAATAACAATATGGGGGCCTAAAACCTTCAACTTTTCTTTTCACCTTTAGGACTTCCATAAAGGCATTATTGATATTGAAAAGTAATAGGCTATTACACTACATAGCCTATTCTATATGTTATCAAAAGTTAAACAATAAACTAAGTTGTGTGAAATTGTAATATTAATCATCTTGACACAATTAGGCTCTGTTAAATAATCACAAGTCAAAGCATGTCTGTTCTTGCCTAATGTAAATCGCTCTGGATTAAGAGCGTCTGCTAAATGCCTAAATTGTAAATTGTAAATGGCTTCTCCCATTTTTTTGGCTCAAAACAAACAGACCTTTAAAGGAAAGTGGACTGAGAAGTTGAACTGTCAGTAGAGGTTAAACACACCTTTAAGGAGGTTTACAACTTCAAACAACATCCAATCAAACATTCACCTGCCTTATCTCGGCACAAGCAATTAAAGCAACAGTCAGTCAGCCAGACCCTCCCTCTGCCTCCTTGACAAGGAGCTCATTAGAATAAGCCTGGTTGCCAATAAAACGCCAAGTTGAGAGACATACGACTTTAGTGAATGTCGCTGACAGTCTAGTGTTGTTGAGTAGCCTGTCCGGATCCACACAGGACAGCCTTCATTGGATGTGTGTTACTTATACTGTCCTGACAGGAGCGATCAGCTGCGGTGCTTTCCAGTTAACCGGCCACTTTAGTCCTCCACGGATCCAGCAGCCATGGACAAAGATGCAGGCAGACCCAAATGGGACACTCCAATGCAATTTGTGCTCGCATGCGTATCTTACGCGGTTGGTCTCGGAAACGTATGGCGTTTCCCATACCTCTGTCAAATGCACGGTGGAGGTAAGGCGCTTGTATTGTGACCTATTTGTTTTGTTTTCTTATTATCGCTGCCTGTCAGTGGCAGGTGTCACTATATGGCCGTGCCGCTATTTGCGCACTGTACGTGTTCCCTTCCAGACCTTCTGTCTGACTCAGACTAACTGACTGACGCGTGTCTATATTTACAATGAATAATAATGCAGGCTAATATTCTTCATTATAAATGATATGGAGTGTGTCTGATACCACAACAAGCCTTCATTGGCAACGTTTTGTCCATGTGAGTGACTGTTGATTCCATTATTGTGCAATGTGTTCTGAACTTGCAGGCTACTTTTAAGTTATGTCAGCTTGCAGCATTGTGCAGCCTATAGGCCTATTCGGTCAGCTTTGTTAGTGTAGATTACAGGTGGGAAAACAATCATCTGCACGGGGTAAAAGAAAAAGTGTGTAGTATATGTTTTAACTCTTGACATCCAACCGTCAGTCAAATATATACTTTGAGATAGAGATCAAAGACTGTAAGACACCTGCCTATTTAAACATGTTTGTAGTATTTTGAAAAAATACTATCATAATGTGAGTGAGTGAGTGAGTTGAAAAGTTCTTGCTCATGCTTTTTATTACAGTGTGCACGGTTGCAACTGAGTACATTTTCTCAAGTAGGCTACTGTCTGTAGCTAGTTTACAATTGTCATGCTTTTACTTCTACTCCATTACATCTCAGAGGCAAATATTAGTAGCCTATAGTAGGCCTACGTACTTTGACCACTACAATTAATTTAAAACTTTAGTTACTAGTTACTTTGGAAATTTGTATTATTATTACAAAACATACATTACGGTCCACATCAGCCCTATACTGTAGATTTCGGCCATTTGAAATATAGCCAATCCACAAGCTCACAATGTGTCACTATGCGACACATTGTGAGCTTGCAGATCTGCTATTTTCTAAATATTTGTTTACATTGATTACTTTCTACTTTGGGTATACTTTAAGTACATATTGATACCAATACTTTTGTGCTTTTACTAAAGTAGGCCTACATTTTGAATTTTGGCCTTTTATGTGTATGTAGGCCTATAGTAGGCCTATTGCAGTATTGATACTTTTACTTACAGTAAGTAAAACAATTGAGTACTTTTTTCCTTTTGAGTGAGTGAAACGTCCTTGCTCGTGCTTTTTCTTGTTGTGCAACAACACAATAATCCAAGATTTACAATCGAGCTGATTCTGGCAACTTGTCATAATCCTTATCCGACTATAAAATGAGCACAAAACTAACCCTTGAGGTTAATATCAGTGTTAATACATTAATAAATAACCTGTAGGCCTACGTATCTGGAGGCAAAAGTTCATCTGAGGGAACAGGATACTGATGCAGTAGAAATATCCACAACAACATGGTTGGCATGGGCCAGTGGTTCTCAAAGTAGGGTCCGGGCAGAGTAATCTAGTATAAGAGAGTGGCGACACTAGCATTGACTCCCATTGTAACAATGGAATGCGGAAGTGCACATTCTATCTCAATGGGATAGTTCCAGCCATAGGAGCAATGTTTGGAACTATAGCCCATATGCACACGCTTTGCGGCGAGATCAAAGCGTGTCGCTACTCTCCTACTCTACACTCTGGGTCCGGGGACCCCCGGGGGTCCTTGAGCGTACGTGTTCCAGGGGAGCCCCCAGCTAAGTGAATTAATAATAGCATCAAAATCAGTTTAATTAACCACTATTTTATACAGTACTTCCACTTAAGCTATTAAGTTAAATAGAGTGCATAAAGTGAGTGGCAAATTGAGTGGCATGAAGTCAAGTGGAAAAGTGAATGGCAAAGTGAGTTTAACATTGTTTAATGTCGTTTAATGCAATCAGATCAAGGCCAGAAAGTCGTTTTGTGTTACTCTGACTCAGTAGGTGTTCCCGCATAACTTCCGGGTATGATGATGATGATATGATTAGCCGGTGTACAACCTCGCAACGCGTCACGATGCGACACATTGTGAGCTTGTAGATCTGCTATTTTCCACAATATTTGTATACATTTGAAATGGGACATTCTCCTTTTGGTACTTTAAGTACATTTTGATGCCAATATTTTTGTACTTTTACTCAGGTACATTTTGAATTCCAGACTTCCAGAACCACTGCAGTATAATATCCCGCAATAACACGGTTAGATGGGAGAACTACAGCTTATAGGCTGCACTGGTCCTCTGTATGGGTCAATGAACAATGAACTTGTCACTTTTTACAGTAATTACTGGGCGGGCTGCACTTGTAATTTGGAGGCAGGACATCAGACTACACATGTACTGTACATGTGTTGTCTCCGTTAATTAAGGTCTGGCTTTAAGGACATGCATGGTAGAGTACTGCATCTGAAGTATTTCCCCATTATTTAAAAAGATTAAAAAAAATAATAATAATAAAAGAAGAAAAGAATAATAATAAAATAAATCAAAAATGTTTCAAAATAATAAAATAAAATCCATTCAAAAAATAAAAAAGAGGTGTCACATCGTAAGCTTGTAGATCTGCTATTTATAATGTATTTTTCTAAGTTCTAGGTTTGGAACCCATGGGGAGACACCGAATTCATCTTTTGGGTTTCAACCCAGGTTGACTGTGGCTCAGGAGGTAGAGCAGGTCGTCCAATGATCCATGGGTCGGCGGTTCGAATCCCGGCTCCTCCTGTCTACATGTCGAAGTGTCCTTGGGCAAGACACTGAACCCCAAATTGCTCCCGATGTGCTGGTTGGTACCTTGCATGGCTTCTGCCGCAATCGGTGTATGAATGTGTGTGTGAATGGGTGAATATAATGCACAATCTATGTAAAGCGCCTTGGATAAAGGCGCTATATAAATGCACCATTTACCATTTACCATTTAACCAAAAAAAAGGGAACAATGGTGTAATGGCCGGCTCAGGGACCATAGCAAATAAAGGGTTAATAAATAACAGGAGAGAGTGAGAACTAAATGTGATAGTGATTAAAATAAAATAAAGTAATGGTAACAAAATGCAGTTCCCAACAACCAGAGCAGGGAAACATTCTGCCAAACTTATAGGGATTGTGACATAAAAAAAATATTTTTGTAATTTTTCTTAATTTTTTTAAAGTTTTCTGAGCTCAATTGCACCCAAAAAGATTAGTAGATTTTCTGTGGTCTGGGGTTTTCTGGCTCAAACAGGTGCTCTGAGTTTCCTGCTGTTTGTGATGTAAGAGACATAAAATCCCATATATGTCAATGGGATTTGCCAGCAGATGTTTTCACTGTTTTGCCTGTTTTCATTGCAGCTCAGAAAGACTTCCAAACCCCAGAGAAAGCTCCAGACCACTGAAAATACACTGAATGTTCAATGTTCAGGTTTGTTTTGGGATGTAATTGAGGTCATAACATCTAAAAGAAAAACGAAAAATAAAAATGAATGGCATGAAACCTTTATAACAATGAATACATTTGTATTTTGTTACATTCTGTATATATATTCTGGATGTTAATACAATAAACCTCATACAATTGGGGTGGTTGAATTTGATCTCCTTGCTCTTCTATTGAGACATTTAGATCGTGTCAAAGGTCATGTCTCTCCTAGACACAGGATCTGGCACGATTTCTGACCTGAAGGTCAAGATTCAATTTATCCCCTGAGCAAGCAGGCTATAAGATCAATGGTAAAACATTTTGGCACTTATAATAATAATAATAATAAACTTTATTTATAAAGCGTTTTTCAAAACAAAGTTACAAAGTGCTTTACGTTGAATATAAAATGTAGTACAATAGAGGCACTTGGTGAGATAAAACAACACTAAAGTCATTACTGCAGGAAACAAAAATAATACAATAAAACAACACCACATAATAATACATACAGGTGATCTATCACTTGCACAGGGAACCGGGCTCATATCCGGGGTAGGAGAGGAAAGTAACATATAGGCAGCTTTAAATAAACACAAACAAATAATGAATGCTCTTTTTGTGGCCAATAATGTGACACCTCAGCTACAGTATAGCTGTGCCCAGGCAGGGCACCCCTCAGTGGATTCGTCTATACTCTGGGGAGGCACTGGCCAGGTGTCCCTGATTATCCCCCAACCTCCAGCCAAGGCAATTAAAAAGGAGGTACGGTCATCACTGGGAGGCTAACTGGAGCCTGGAGTGCATTTAGAGCAGTCAATTAGGTGGACCAGCTTATGAACAATTTAACGAACACTATTTATGAACGATTGAAACCTTTTTTTTAAATACACGGTCCAGGAAAATAAAAGATGACATATCACATAACATTGATTTTTGCTGTGTTGCTTTTTGATGTGCACACTGTATAATTTTATTGAGGTATCTAAAGAGTACAAAGTATCTTTCTGAACCACTGTTTAGGTATAACTCAATACAAATATGTAGAGTGCACATCAAAAAACAAATGACTAGAAAACAACCTGCGATAATAATATGTCTTCTTTATTCCTGAACCGATTAACTGTCAATGTGGACCCAATTGTTCAGGAATAAGTGTTTGTTCACAAGCTGGTCCAGCCGGCTCTCATTCACTCCAATGTACTTCAGTGAACTTCCGGATGTGCATGGCAACTGGCCCGTGGAGTGGACTGACCGTACTGTACCTATCATAGCCTTGGCTCCAGCCAGAACCCTGCAGAACCAGCCAGAACCCTGCAAAACCAGCCAGCACCCTGCAACAGAAGGCAGGCACAAACCCCGGCAAAGGCCTCAGGAGGCTGTCACACTGTTCTTAACCCATTTTGACCTGAGATCAGATTCTAAAAATGTCTTCTACATCCTGACAGTTTTCTGAAGAAGCTATGTTTCTATGTCAGTCGTTCTTCGATTTTTCAAAAATAGCAGACCTACAAGCTATGAGCTTGAGCATGTCCCTCTAGGACCCGCAGGGGTCCTAGAGGGGGTTTTAGGGGGTCCCCAGCAAAACCGTTTAACCACTTTAATCCTATTTTTAGACCCTGATTATGCGGTGTAAAATCCTTTATTATGCGGGCAAAAATCCTTGATTTTGCGATGAAATATGCAGGTTTTGATGTGATTTTATGCTGTGAAATTGCGAGAAGTTGTGAAATATGCGGAAATTTGTAAAATATGCGGAAAGACCTTCATTAGCCTATATGCCTGATGAATGTCAGAGTGACCGAAACACTGTGTCCGCATAATACATTTTTGTAAATGAGAAGGTCCGAGTGACCGAAACATTGTATGCCTATTAGTACATTTTTGTAAATGAGAAGGTCTGACTGAACGAAACATTTAATCCCGATTAGTACATTTTTCTAAGTGAAGACAGTGCACAACTCCCTTTTTCCTGCTCTTCAAGTTCATTACTCTGAAGCACCTGTCCGTCTCCGTAGGTGTGCAAAAGGAAATTTTCTTCTATATGCAAAATGTTTCACAATAATTATTCAAGATGTTTTCCAATTCTGTTCAAAAATAGCCGATCTGCAAGCTCACAGCGCATCGTCTCACGACACATGAGCTTGCAGATCGGCTATATCTGAGCTGGAAACCCCTTGGAAGCCCTTCAAGGAGCCCTTCTTGATCCCTTTGAGAACCACTGTTTGTGTAAGGACTGTAATTGCCCAACGCTGAAAGCTATTTACAGGTGTCTGTTTGCTATAGCGTACAGTGCGTGCGTACAGTGCATGCGTGCGTGCGTGCAATGCCATTCCAGAATGCATTTGAACAGTGACAGTGGTAGCATCACAACAGGTTTGTAGTAAAGTGGTAAGTGAATGGGGACTCTGTCTTCATCCTCAGGTGGGTTCATGATCCCATATATGATCATGCTGCTGTTGGAGGGCATACCCTTGTTCTACATGGAGCTGGCTATTGGTCAGAAGATGCGTCAGGGAAGCATAGGGGCATGGACCGCCATCAGCCCCTACCTAGGAGGACTGGGTAAGCTACTAACAAAAACATCCTGATATAGTTTAGATTTAACAATATCACAATTTAATTCAGAATGTATGTTCAGCACATTGTTTTCTTTCTTTCTTGATTCTATTTTTAAGTTGTGAACAAGAGGTCAGGGTTCAATCCCTGGCTGAGTCCAAAGCTAGCTATATAAATGGTACCCAATCCCTCCCTGCTTGGCACGCAGCATCAACGGTTGGATTGGGGGTAAGTCCCTGTGACATACTAGCGTCATGTCCAGGGGGTGTACAGTATAATTGTATGTAAAGCTGCCTCATGCTACGGAAACAGGAGATAGGCTGAGTCCTGACCTATCTGGGCCACTTGGCTCGAGAATCGCGGGGAGTGTGTGTGTGTGTGTGTGTGGGGCGGGGGTTGGGGGGGACTGTGCTATGATTCAGAGCTCCGTAGCTGAATCTGTCAGCAACTCCTACAATATGTGTAGAGTTTAGGAATGTAAATAAAAGACCCATCAGGAAGTGAAGCGCTAAAGGAGAGTGACATCCAGTCTCTACACATGGAAGGCTGGAAGCGGCCGGGTGCTGCCCCCAGATTAAAAAAAACATTTTTAAAATCAAATAAAATAGACGTAGAGCTTCTGCCTATGCCATTAAAATGAAGTGTTTAATTCATTTCTGAGTATTGTATTGAAAACAGCACTCTAGAGACAGAGGAGGATTTCACATTGGGGAGTGTACTGTATGTTATGAATGTCATTTAAATGGACCATTATGGAAACAGGACAAATTTTAGCTCAAATAATTGGATATTGTGAGACTATTTATGTTACATCATTGTTCCTTTGCTTTCAGGTATAGCCAGCATGGTGACATCCTTTTATCTTTGTCTGTATTACAACGTGATCAATGCCTGGAGCTTCTGGTATCTTTTCAACTCCTTTCAGGTGAGCTCTTCATGTTGTCTGACTAGGGTGACCCAGTACATTTTGATTTAGTTTTAGTCATAGTCTTTGGAATAAAATTACATTTATTTTTTAGTCATCTGAAATGTTTTAGTTTTAGCCTATAGTTAATTATAAGATTTTAGTATAATAAATGTAGACAACGGACATTTTTCATCATAGTCTTAGTCGACTTGATTAACACTGGGGAGACCACAGTCTGACCATAGCCAGACAACTATTCCACAATCTCTGAATGCCAAGAACGGAAGCTATCATCTGTTCGTCATTTCCGTTCGCTGAAAATATTTTGATAAGTAATATTTTGATAATATTTTGAAATATCTTAACATTTTATTTTAGAATTTCCATTTCTGATAAGCAGCAAGCTATATGTTTCGAATAGTTTTATTTATATTAGGACAACACATTTGTGCGACTGTAAAGACGAAACGGAAGTGGGGAGCAGGCGTCACATCTGATTTATCCTCATAATGATCATTTTCAGAGCTTCCGTTGCTCCAGACCATATGAACACTCTGGCTCGCGAGACTACAGGGACCATATCTTCAAAAACCCAACCCAGAGCCCTTAAAGGAGCCCTTCACCCATGTTCAACCATATCTTCATATAATTCAGGCCGCATAATAATATCTTACCGAAGATAGGAAACCTGCCTAACAGTAACATCATCGGTAGGCAGCTTTGGTCATTTCAAACAAGATTTCAAACTTTAATGTTGGCTTCTATTTCAGCATGCTAACGTCCTAGGACGATCAAGGCTGTATATCTGTTATTAGCGACTTTAAGCAACGACGGATACGGCCGTCGGCTACGGCAACCGGAAATGGATCAGTGCTCGATACATAAACCTGCTCTCCGTCACAGCCCTTTCTACTACGGGAGAACCTACACTTACACTTAGTGTCTACGCCATGTCATAACCATGTTTATTGAAATGATAGCTGTCATACATTTACACCGATTGCTCCATCACCTCTCTTATGCTGTGTAATGTGTTGGCATGCTCTGAATGAAGAAATAACACTAATACCATATGTCATATTAACCATGTTTATTAAAACGGTTTTAGAATAACACAGATTGCTCCAGCACCTTCCTCTTTCCATTGCTGATCATATCCAGCGCATGTAAGAATTAAGCAATATCGGCAAGTTAGCAGACGCATGACGGGGTGTTTTAAAAAATAATAATAATGTGTTTATGTTTGACACATGCTGCATGGACGCGTCACCATGGCAACCAATGTCGCCGGAGGCTGTTTGCTTAAAGATTTTGACAGCTACGGCGTGGGTGTCATAGCCGCCGTACTTCCGCGTAGCGGAGCCGTCCTGAAAACCGTCGTTGCTTAAAGTCCCTAATCAACTGCTGTACTGCACCTGAATTTCCCCAGCGGGATCAATAAAGGTCTTATCTTATAATGTTATCTGTAGTTTCCATTAGCTTGGAATCCCCATTGATGATGTCATTGGTAGGCAGGTTCACAGCGTCTGTAGACGGGAATGGTGCCATCTTATTATGACTATGAGCATTTGTAAGGGCCACGTTTACGGAGATAAGGTTGAAAATGGTTGAAGTGCTGTTTTAATCGCTTAAATCTGATTGCTAAAATAGCTGATCTACAAATTTAGTTTTTTTGCACTTAACACATAGTGACTGCACCTTTCAACAGAACATGATAAACATGTACATAATTAGGTAAGCACTTAAAACAAAGTGTATTTTACAAGTAGTGAAAATTGGGACGTCGTATCCATGTCATGCTATGTCCAAGCAAGATGCCTGGAATATACAGTAGGCTGATATTTTCCGAATATTTTCCGTCAGGTCAGCAGTCGCCTGTTTATATATATATAAAGCCTACAGTTGGAGGCCATCGATATTGTCCTTTTCTTTTTGCTGAGGTTTGCGTGATCTGCGCAAAAGGACAGTTAACCCATTTTGGGCGGGAACCCCTTTTGGTGTTTTAAACATTATGTTATAATTTAGCTATTGAAAAATAGCAGATCTACAAGCTCATAGCGCGCCACCGAGTGGCGCGCTATGAGCTTGTAGGTCTGCTATTTTTGAAAAATCTTGAAAATATTTATTTCAGAAAACTGGAGGATTTAGAAGGATTTTTTAAAATTTTGAGGTCAGGCCTAAATGGGTCAAATGGTAAGGGACAATATCGGTGGCACCCAACTGTACAGTAGGCTACTGTATAATAATATTTAGGAACCCTAATTGCGCTCTCTCTCTCTCTCTCTCTCTCTCAGTCGAAGCTGCCCTGGGCAGAGTGTCCTCTCAACAGCAACAGGACGGGCCCCCTGGAGGAGTGTGAGAAGGCCACGCCCACGCAGTACTTCTTCTTCAGGGAGACTCTGAACGTCGCCCCCTCCATCAACGAGAACGGAGGCGTGCACACAGGACAGGCGCTCTGCCTCCTGCTGGCCTGGATGCTCACCTACCTGTTCATCGTCAAGGGGGTCAAGTCCACCGGAAAGGTTAGAGCATAACAGGCATCTCAAAGTGGGGTCTGGGGAAGACGCCCAGGGATCATTAAGGGGGTTTCAGGGGATCCCCAACTAAATCTATTTGACCACTTTAAGCTTGTAGATTTGCTATTTTAAAATAGTTTGTCAAAGATCTTGACAAATTGTGAAAATCTTTGAATCACTTTGGACATTTTTAACACACATTTCCTCTTCTGGGGCCCCTGCGGCTGCCTCAAAATATTTTCAGGTGGGAGTCTGCGTCCGGTCAAATACATAAATTTTAGCTTTTCTATTTTACAGGTATATTTTGATACCTTGTACTTTCAATTGAATTGTACTGTAACATTACAAAACAGTACAAGTACTTTTACCCTATAGTATACAGCCGGACAAAAAGAAAATGCCCTCGTATGCACCTGTAGACAAGACATAACAATAAAAGACCACTATATTGCAACGCAGCAGGTTTGTGGCTGTTTTACCTGCAATGCTCCAGTAATAAAGCATTTGAGTGCTTGCATGGTAGTGTTAAATAGCTCTATATTCTATATAACTCCACCACCTCTCTCCCTCTCAAGCAAGTCATTGACAATATAATATATAAAGTCACAACACCAACTTTGATGAGGCAGTTTTGGAGTTAGGTGGTTTCTTCCCAACAGCAGAGATTGTAGGGGTCTTCCATCTCCTCGGCTCCTGTACATTCTCCCATCAGGATACCAGTTTCATCCAATCAAGGAGAGAGAACAACGCAATTGAGCTTTAACAACAAAATTGTTTTGTTTTAAACTAAAATAATCTCACTTACATCACCTTTAAAGTGGATGAGTGGGATTATTTTTACCACACTGCATTACATAACAGAGTGAGAGGCATCAGAGATCACTGGGTCGCATCAAGACGGGAGTTTACACTTTTTAGCTGACGAGTGTGCATTTCCAGTCAAGGCACCACAACATATAAGCTAACCTGGGTCAAGAAGATCCTCTTTTTGGAAATAGCCGATCTACAAGGTCACAATTTAAAGAGCTGCACATTTGACAATTATTTTATTAGGCTACCTTTACTTTGGTTGTTAGTATTTTTGTACTTTATTCACTAGTAAGAGACCACACCTCTGCGTAAGTTTGACAGTAGAGTTTGAAACAAAATGAGATGAAATGGGATGAGGAACCCAAGGTTAGGGCATGACTCAGGGTGTTAGCCAAGTCTGACAGGAGCTGACGGCCATCATTGCTCTACTCGGAGGAGCGTCCGGTCGTCTCTGCTCCGTCACTGCCCTGCCTGGATCCCTAGAGAAGAAGACAGAACAGAAGGAGGAGGTTGGGGTGGAGGAGGAAGGAGGAGGTTGGGGTGGAGAAGAGGAGGACGATGAATTTGAAAGCAATGAACGGCAGAAATTAGGGATGTCCCGATCACATTTTTTTGCTCCCGATCCGATTCCGCATCTGCCGATACCGATTTTTCCCGATCCCATATATTTTTTTTCTAGAACACGTTTATGCCATATCACAATAGTACAATATCAGTCACAGACAATATCCAGTCTAATATCATGTTATGGATTATAATATTGATACTAGAAACAAATTTCAAGAAATTTTACTGGGTGCCTGCAGCTCGCCAAGTCTGTGCAGCATTTGAGCCACGGACCACCATTTGATGACATTTAGCCTCTCAGACCATGTAAGGGTCAATTTGGTTACATGTAACCATGTCCCCATTGACTTTCAATTCAAGTTTATTGCACATTACGTTGCCACCAAAATTCTAATGCTAACATGCTAATACTAACATGCTAATGCTAACATGCTAGCATGCTAACATTTTAATGCTAACATGCTAATGCTAACATGATGATGGTACACCTGTCGCTTTCAGGGCTGTAGTTCACGTACTGTATGTATCTGGGCTATGGTTGTGACATTGGGTGAAAGAGGACGAGTGAGGCTACAAAATTACCGAAACCCATGCGTGTAAAGTGAATATTTTGGCCGTGAGGACGATTTTTTCGGAGAATTTCGGTACAGTCTTCTCACTCTGACCCGCTCTCTCTCTGGGCGTGCGACACTCTGAGTCGAGAATATTGCTCAGACCACACACACTTTGAACTGCGATAGCGGGCAAACCGTGCAACGCATTCGAATTCCGTCTGAACCACGACAAAGTCGTGTTTCTACGCAACAGTATGCCAGAGCAATGTGGCTCCAAAGTAACGTGTCATTTTCTGTTTTTCCACGCGTCTCTCCATCGACTTTGAATGGGGCATTTTTCGCGTAGTTTATTGCGAATTACGTCGGTACGGTAACACGAAACGGAAAGAAAAGCACAAGCACACCATTCCCGGCCGAGCCGCACATTTTGATGTATATATTGCGGGGCTTTGGTAAACCGTGCGGCCGGCCATAGAGGTCAAAGTTTCGCGTATTGATAATTACGATTAAGTATGCGTTTCGGATTTCAACCTGTGTTTCTGCCATTGCATGGCACCCAGAACTAGGGATGTCCCGATCACGTTGTTTGGCTCCCGATACGATTCCGATCATTTGAAAATGACGTGATCGGCCCCCGATTTCCGATCACCCGATCCGATCGGGACAACAAGGATTGTCTGTGGTGAGTGGAGGCACGTGTAGTGGATACGGGTGATTGTGAATGGGGAGTGGCTAATGAGTGTGAATGGGGAGTGGCTAATGAGTGAGGCCAAGTGTGGTAGGTAGATAGGGAAGCGATTGAGAACAGGGAGTGGCCTTGATAAGCAGAGGGTGGTCTCTACTCCTGCACTTACGTTGAACACAACTACATATAGTTTTGAAATTTTACTCAAGTCAATTCTTTTTATACAGGACTTATTTAACTTTTTTTTCAACTTACATTTTATTCATTTTCATGAACAAGAATAGACAGAGACATACAGAAAGCAATAAGACAAACAATTGGACACTACAGTATGTGTTGCCAAACATCAACTCAGGAAATAAAAATAAAAATAGTAGACAAATGCTATAATTGCTGGAGTTCACACACAGACAGGATAATAATAAAATGGAAACAATATATGAACACACACACACACACACACACACACACACACACACACACACACACACACACACACACACACACACACACACACACACACACACACACACATACACACTCACACAATGGAAGTAATATTGGACAATAAAGTACTGTATATAAAGACAATAGATAACAGATATCCCATCCATGGGGTCAGGACTTATTTTACTTTTAACAGAGTGCTAAGTTTACTTACAGGAGCACTTCACCCCTTTCAACCATATTTTCATTTCACTCATAATTGGTCCTCACTGATGCTCATTAGAAGAAGGGGCAATTTCCGTCTACACACACTGTGGACAGTACAGAAACCTGCCTACCAATGATATCACCAACGGGATTCCAAGTTAATGATAACTACAGCATGCTGAAATAGAAGCTGAAGTAGAAGCCACTAATAAGACGTTAAAAAAAGGTTGAAATCTATTTTGGGCGTAGAAGACGGGAAAAATCGGTCAAAGTACAGTAACTCAAGTTTGGTGTTTAAGTGGTTAAGTAACCACTTAACGCCTAATTACGGTTAAGTAACCACTTAACCACTGTGCTGAGTCAGGAAATCCATGAGGGTCATGAAAGACCCCACATACACCCATGACAGTGTGTTGACATCAGGTTGTAACCGTATTGTTGTAACCTTATTTTAGAAATAAGGGCTGTTATTAGTTTGGTACTGTTATGTATGTAGGTATTAGTTTATATTTATTGTGTATTATGGAGCACCCCAACCTAAGGTTTTCACAGTGCATACTGCGTACTCATACATCCTTGTGACAGTTTGTGACATTTCTTGAATTCTGGATGTTGTTATGTCTGTGTCTAACCCTTCAGGTGGTGTACTTCACAGCCACATTTCCATACGTGGTTCTCTTCATCTATCTGATCCGGGGCTTGACGCTGCACGGTGCCCTCAATGGCGTCAAGTTCATGTTCACGCCAAAGGTATTGTACGCCATATGTGTGCTTCTCAGTGGTGGAAAGCCTAATTACGCTTTAGATATTATATTGCATGGGTTTTCAACACTTTTCATGTCAAGGTCCATTATTTATTCGGCATTTGAGCCACGGACCACCATTTGAGGAGATTTAGCCTCTCTTTGAAAGTTTAGTGTCATTGGATATGATTTTGTCCACAATTCCATGCTTTATGATGTGGTACCGTACTATAGGAGAGATAACAGGTGTTGATCAAAATAACAATGATTGTACATTCTGTAATTGTGTAGACTTCTTGTAAATTAAGTAATGCAGATGTTTAACAATAATTTAACCCTTAAAATGTATTCTAGTATGAGAATACTAGAGTTAGAGTGTACTATTATAGTACACTCTACTTCAGACATTTTCAACCTCTTTTCATATAATTGGTGGATTACCTCTTCCACTACTGCTGTCTTCAGATGGAAGAGCTTGCCAACCCCAACACGTGGATCAACGCTGCCACCCAGATCTTCTTCTCTCTTGGTCTCGGCTTCGGCTCGCTCATCGCCTTTGCCAGCTACAACGAATACCACAACAACTTTGAACGTCAGGCCATCATAGTGTCAATGATCAACAGCGGAACCTCCATCTTCGCCAGCATTGTTACCTTTGCCATCTACGGATTCAAGGCCACTTTCAACTTTGAGAGCTGCCAAGAGAGGTGCGGCCCTTCACCCAACGTGTGTGTGTGTGTGTGTGTGTGTGTGTGTGTGTGTGTGTGTGTGTGTGTGTGTGTGTGTGTGTGTGTGTGTGTGTGTGAGAAAAAGAGTGCACGCACGCACGCACGCGCGCGCGTGCGTGCGTCTGAGAAAAAGAGTGAGTGAAGCTTCAGAGCAGTTATTACCAACCTGGGGTCTGTTGGGCTCCCAGATATGAAATTTCAACTGGGGGACTTTCTTTGACCTAATGCATATCGTTGTCTACCAGCTCAGCGGCCTTGTGGTTAGAGTGTCTGGGAGGTCGGGGTTCAATCCCTGGCCGGGTCATACCAAAGACTCTAAAAATGGGACCCAGTGCCTCCCTGCTTGACACTCAGCATCAAGGGTTGGATTGGGGGGTGGTCCCTGTGACATACTAGCGTCATGTCCAGGGGGTGTACTTGTACATCAAGCTGCCTCACGCTACAGAAACAGGAGATAGGCTCCTGCCCTATGGGCCTCATGGCTCGGCAAGGCTACTTATATCGTTGTCTACGGGCAGAACGCTCTTATCTCCATGTTTGTGTTTGTGTTTGTGTTTGTTCGTAAATTAATTTCCTACTTGATGATCTACTCAAAAGTATCAAAAGTAGCAGATCTACAAGCTCAAAACTTGCTACTTTTGAATTTGAATCCTCAAAAATAATATTAATAGTTTCCACCCGACAGAGACAATATCAAACCCGACAGCAGAGGTATGCAAAACTCTAATATCCTTGATTGGGGTATGGTGGGTTCTACTGCATTCATAAAATAAATCATAGTATCTGTAATGTATACTTGTGTGTTCCAGGGTTCGCTTGCTGCTGTTGAACACCTTTGACCTGGCAGAGGACAGCATCAGTATTGACAATGTGAATGAGTGGATCGGGAAGCTAAACCAAACATATCCAGTGCAGTTTGCTGAAATAGCTGGAAAAATGGAAACCTGTGATCTGGAGACTGAACTGTCAACTGTACGTTCTGAATGCCATACAGTACACATCAACTGTATTATTGAGAACTAGTCTGTTATGCAATATTAAGAGTAGCTCCATTGTGCAGGAGCTAATAGCCCTGATTCCAGTCAGAGTTCATTTGAGGATAAGCTACAGTTTATGTAATGTTTCGTGAGCTGTCCTCGCCATGTCTGCAATATTCAAAAAAGTACATGTTTTGGCACCGTTAAAATTCATTGTAATCAGGGACTTGGTACAAGTGAACTATACGTGAACTATACTAAATAGATATACCAGATATAACAGTGCCTTGGCACTGTTATATCTGAGACTGTGTACTGTAGAGGTGCAAAATCACACATAACTGTTTCGTTGATATATAAAAATTCAAAAGAATAATAAAAAAATGTGCTTCTCCTTTTTATTATTCAAAATCGTTACGGAAAGGCTTGCAGCCCTAATGTTCTGATATCAGAGCTTATGTAAGCTCCATCTTTTCCTTACATTCTCAAAACCCAACTAGTAAACAATGACAGATAAGATTATGTCGTGATAACATCTTAATTTACTGGCTGTGAGGGACTCTTTCTGTTATCGGTGCAAAACAGTACGATAAAACTTGCAATAAAAACAATGCCATTTACAACTTCATTAGATAAGTGTCAATGGCGATAGTCATAGGGCTCAAAGTCTACCGATTCACCTCGATCCGAGTCACTGCAGAGAGAAGGATTAATTTCTAACTGCCACCGTGACTGTGAATGTTAATTTTTAATAGCCAGTGTTTACTTGGATATACCGCTTTGGGTCATAATCTTTCTAATTCACATTTAGCCCCCGAGAGGCTGTAGTATGAGCACATTATATGAGCTAATAGTAATGTTTTCATCTCAAGAGGTTACGTTAAAGACAGTATAAATACAATAAGATGTTCTCTCTCATTTATTCACCTCTCACTCTATCCTGCTCTCTCTCTCTCTCTCTCTCTCTCTCTCTCTCTCTCTCTCCCTCTCTCTCTCTCCCTTCCTCCAGGCTGTGGAAGGTGCGGGCCTGGCGTTCATCGTGTACAGCGAGGCCATTAAGAACATGCCACTGTCCCAGCTGTGGTCGGTACTGTACTTCTTCATGCTGTTGCTGCTGGGCATGGGCAGCATGCTGGGCAACGTCACCGCCATCATCACCCCCCTGCGAGACTTCAAGCTGCTGACTCGACACCTGAGCATCGAGACTCTAAACGGTGAGAGTCGAGAGGGGACGGACGGTGGTGGAGCTGATGCTAGTGGCGGTGGTACTGTAGGTGTTGGGGGTGATGCTTGTAGTACAGTACGGAATAGGGCGGGGGGGGGGGGGCTGTTGGAGGATAGATGGGTAGTCTTTGGGTGGTGAGGTGTCCTTGGAGGTCAATGTAATTTTTCATCACACAATTTTTGTAACCCATTTTTTGTAACCAGTCTGCTAACACGAGATATATAGCTAGATAGCTCTAAACACAACATGAGATCACAACACTGGTATCGGTATTCGGTATTCGGTATCGGTATTGGCTAACACAGAAATTGTGGTATCGGGATCGGATCGGGAACAAAAAAAGTGTATCGGGACATCCCGAATTCCAACCAGTTCCCCAGCTGGCCAGGGGGAGGTAGTATAGAGACCAGGATTAATGCATGTTCACGGGGAGACATGTGATCTAATCTCATTGGATTTTTGGCATTCTGTTATACTTTGCCGAAACATTTCCCTTTCCTGTAACATTTACCTGCTTTCACTGTTGTTTTGGTAGATGGGGACGTTTTGGGGCAAATAATACAAACAGTAAAAACACCAAAATACTAGTCTGTGATTCATGCAAAACCCTAAAATATGGACTTAGGTTTCCTTCCAACAGCAATGACATATCTGTTGTTTTGTTATGTAAATATAGGGCAAAGTTACATACGATGCCTTTAATAATGAGATGTGTTGTGACAGTTGAGTGTCTTTTTGAGTGCTCTGGTCCTGTGCTCCTGCAGGCATAGTGTGTGTGGTATGCATGCTCCTGGGCCTGGGCTTCACCACGCGCTCCGGCAGCTACTGGTTCACCATGTTCAACGACTACGGCGCCACCTTCTCCCTGCTCTTCATCGTCCTCCTCGAGGTCATCGCCGTCAGCTACATCTACGGCATAAGGAGGTACGTGTGTTTGTTCGGTTTGAAGAGCATACCTACTTACATGCACAATTGACAAGGAAATCGTGGAAGGAGGTAGGGCCAAGAGGTCAAGAAATTCAATAGAAAAGGTGAGTTAGAATCTCAAGAGTTGGAAGTGCACCGGATTGTCTGGTTAAGTCATTATTGCGACCGACTCAAGACACTGCCCCCGCTGTCACCCTTAGATTTCCATATATGGAGCTGACCTGTTCTGACATTCCATATGTTGACCTGACCTCATCAAACCCTGTACACTCAAGACAAAGCGCCAGTGCTCGCCCAGCAGTCTGCCGTCACCCAGGCGGAAGCGTGCAAGCGACCTCGTCCTTTAGGGCGAGGTCGCTTCTCGCCCACAACAGCGTCACACAAAAGCTTCAAAAGTAGCAGAGAGCTTGTAGATCTGATACTTTGGCTACTTTTGAATCCTGAAATGTAACAGTTTTGAACATATGAGGTTTCCAACCGTCAGAGACAATATCAAACTGGGGTCCTTGAAATGAGAAAGATTGAGGATCACTGATTATTATTAACATCTAAATGTTCTGTTGCCCAGGTTCGAAAAAGATATCGAAGACATGCTGGGCCATCGGCCCAACTGGTACTGGAAGATCATGTGGGCGGTGGTCAGTCCTCTGCTCCTTGTCGCACTCTTCATCTTCTACATTGTCAGCTACATCCAAGGAGGGACGCCCACCTACGCAGCCTGGGACAAAGACACGGTGAGACCACCCACCGATTCTGTCTGATCTGTGGCCCCCACCTACAGTATCATCATTATGTACTACAGTGGGCCCCTACGACAAGGGGTCATTCACAGTACGTACTACCCGACTACTGTAGTACCTGACTACCTGCTGTACCCTTTGTCAGAGTAACCAAAATGTCTGACAAGTGGTCAGATTTGGCTCCAACTTGTCCCCCGTTTGATGCAATGGTTGTGAGAATGTGACCAAGGCCGAATCAGCCACACAGAATTTGGGCAGTAGAATATTCTTTATCGTTATTAACAGCTCGGTCGCGCTCGAGTCCTTTCCCTCTCGGCTCGATGTCGTGGTGCGCCGCTGATCTCCAGCCCTCTTTCACTTTCACTTTCTCTGTCCTCCTGTCAACCTCTCCCTCTCTCATACGCACAGAGCAGCACACACAACACCTTTCTCTCCAAGTGTCCTTTTTATACTGCAACCAATCTGTGTTGATTAGACAGCTCCTCCTCCGTCCTTCCTCCTGACAGCTGTCAGTAATGACACTGATGTCATGCTCAGTCCTTCACATTAGTCTTGCACACATAAGTTCATAATCAAATCGACAGTGGTAAGTAATATATATATATAATAAGGGAGAATATTATAAGTCACTGATAGATATACAACAATAATACATATGCAAAACAATTAAAGGAACAACCAAAAGAAAAACCTAACTTGACACCGGTCACAAGAATACGTAGGCCTAAAAAATGTCATTGTTCTTTGCTCTCAGGGTAAATCGGTGGTGTTGGAGTATCCTGTCTTTAACCATCATTGTTGTTCCCTCTCAGGGTAAAACTGTGGTTATGCAGTATCCTGTCTTTGGCCAAATCTTCATCGGCCTCCTGCTGGCCTCGTCCGTCAGCTGCGTGCCCGTGGCGGCACTCTACGCGTACTGCAAGAAGAGGGAGCGGGCCAATCGGAAGACAGAACGACAGTCAATCAGCACGATATCTTCGTAGAGACGGGACAATACCGAACTCTCTGACTGGACCCACGTTCACTAAAGTTCAACTGACCACCACATCTTATGGATGTGAAAAACTAAAACAACAACAACTGGCAGAAACCCACAGTGTGCGTGTTGTGGCCAAACTGTATATACTGTAGCACTAGTGGTGCCTTGGGATCCCCTGAGTAGCCATGACATTAGTTCTGTTGTATTGTGATTGTGTGTTGTCGTGTTTGCATCAGTATTAACGTCAGAGGTCTGAGCCAGACTAACCTCTTAAACCCTGTAGACTCAGTAAACTAGACCTGAGTTGGCTCTGAACTTTATCCACTTTGTTTCCGGTCTACGAAAAATCGCTGCAAAAAAAGGGGGGTCAGCAGGTTGTAGATCAGCTATTTTTGGGCAATGTTTCCCCCCAACATTGGGACTCTAGATTTCAAGTCTTATAATTCATACTTCATCTAACGACAGTGATATCACTTGCACCGATAATAGCTCATTTTCAAGGAAAAAGAAAAACATGACTTTAGCAAAAAAATAATTTCTGCAAAAATAGATCTACAAGCTCATAACACGTTGTGAGCTTGTAGATAGTACTATTTTCGGGTGAAAATAATTTGTGTAGCGGGAATTGCGTGCATACCTACTAGTAAAAAGCCCTGAGGCAGCTATGGTCAACTAAGCATAATTAGGGTTTAAGCGGTGAAAAAAGCACTTTCATTCAGGCGTGAGCAATAATGCATCTCTCTTCATTTGTTTTGCAAGTTATATTCAACAGTAAATGTGATATTTTGGGGGTTGGGTTCACCACTATACGACTGTTTACCTTAACAATAATGCTAGTGTTATTCCAGATTTCATGTAATGTCACTTTACTGCAGTGGTTTTCAACCTTGTTCTTATCAAGGTCCATTATGTAGGCCTATTGGGCATTTGAGCCACGGACCACCATTGGATGACATTGCCTCTCAGACCCAAAACGTTCTCATCTCACTTTCTTCTACATTCTCTAATTGTGTAGACTTGTGTAGACTCTTCAGCGTGTAAAATGAAACCAAATGGTTTCATTTTACACACTCGCAAGAGTTAAAGATCTAATAAGGGTGCCTTTGGTTATCAAACTCTCCCTCATTTAGCTGGGGACCACTTGGAACCTCCTCATGGACCACTGGTGGTCCCTGGACCACTGGTTGAAAACCACTGGTTTACTGAGTGATTATAATAATGTAGATATGTAGCTTACTGTATGTACTCATTGAGTAGTGAGTACTGTATGAGTATGTCAGGCTGGTCTCTGTACAGAAACAAGAGGAACTAACCAGGTGCTCAATGGAGGTAGCAGGATGTGATAATGATAAAAAGGTGCTCACACAGATCAAAAAACGGGATCAATACATGATAAAAAGAGAAGGATCCGGGCACACAAGGTTAAAAAACGAGGAACAACTTGAACATCTTGCCCTGATGAAGACCTGTTAGGTCGAAACATGTTGGCAGTTGCCTTTTAAATTAATAAAGGCGTTCCTCATTTTTTAACCTTGTGTGCCCGGATCCTTCTCTCTTTTTATCTGGTCTCTGTACAGTTGTGTTGTTCTAGTCAGTGGTGGAAGGTAACTAAGTACATTTAGAAACGAGTAGGTTGTGCACATCCAGTCCCTCGCTGGTGCTGGAGGGTAGACGCAATGTTAAAAAGAGGGAAGTCCGCACGCAGGCTCAGTGTTCCATTTATTTTAAAACACAGACAAACGGAACCGGTTCTGTTTGTCGGAGTGACAAACTGACATACTATATTGAGCCTACGACACACAGCCCCCTAGTAGTCAGTTGTTCGTTCAGACACACGGAAACCAACTACTGTGGCCAGATTCCCTGGGGTCTAGTAGGACAATAGTAAAAAATAATAAAGAAATCGCCATACAATTTTGTAAAAAATAAATATATATACTGTATTTAGCCCCATGTTCGAATGTCCCCGCCCCCCTGTCAAAAATAGATAAAATTGCGATACAAAAGCGATAAAACACACTCATCTTTTACTTTCTCTAATAACAACCTAAAACATGAACCTTGGTTGAAAAAAAACAAAGTTGTCCTTTAACTTAAGTACATTTACTCAAGTACTGTACCTACCTAAGTACTCCATTACATATCAGAGGTAAATCTTATTGAAGCCCTATTTTATACTTTGGCTTTTCGGAAATCTACAAGCACACAATTAACGCATGACACTGTAAATTGGCTATTTTCGATAAAGTTTGATACATTTAGTAAAGGTTGAGTACTTTACTTTTGTACTTTTACTCTTTGAATATGGGCCTTTTAATTGTAACAGAGTATGTTTATATTGTGGCATTGTTACTTTTACTTAAGAAATGTGATGACTTCTTCCACCACTGGTTCTAGTATAACTTTTCTTCCTGTATAGTCAGGGTTGGGGGAGTCGTTAATTTGTATGGCCGGTGGGAATATGTTTTATCCCTGCTTCTGGTCAAATACCTGCATTTCCTTTTGGGTAGATGTACATGTACCTTTTCGTGATCTTGTAGATTGGCTTCATCTATCCGACTATTTGTCATACAAAAAAGTACATAGGGAAGAAAATATCCCAACATCTGTTTTGTGTTTTTTTTTTTACAAATCAAACTCTGAACTTAGTCAATGAAGGGCTATTATCTTTTCTACCAAGTATGTGAACAAAACTGCCAAATATATCCAAGAGTTGTACTGAACACCAGAAAGCACATTAGGGCACTAGCACTTCTACTTGTGCCAAACGTGTTTGGATACTGTGAGACCTTTGCCTGGTAAAACGGCATGGTTTGTTTTTTTACAGTAATGTCAAAACAATTTACTTGTTTTACTTAGGTATTGAAAATATGGTATCAATGATCACAGTGGGATACAGTATTTACACTAGTCAGCCACGGCTGAATTCAAGAATATTTTGTCAAGCCAAAATTAATATGACATCATTTCATGCGTGACCATTGTACCATATTCTGTTTTTGTTTTTAGTCTGTGAATAGGTGTTTGTAAAATACAATGTTGCCAAATCCAAGTATTTTATTAACTTCTCTTATTTCGCCAAGGTGTTTTTATATTGTCTTTATACTGTGTAATGAATTATTTACCGTAGTTTTAATAATTGATGGATAAATGATTTCTAAGAGCGACGAACGACAAAATAACAAAACCTGCCCTGTTCATTTACTTCAGTAGACCACATTGATATTACCACTGTTTTTGTTATTTTCAAAGATATATAGATTATATTGACGACCACAGAATGGAGAAAAAGAAAGAAGAAATGTGAATGTGTAGATAGAAAATCTGGCCGAATATAGGGATCATCAGTCAATTCCAATTACCCATGTACATTTTTACCCTTGTAAGTAATAAAAATAACTGTTTAAAACTACAGTATATTTTGTGAACTTTATTAAACATTTATTACTTCCCTCTTAGGCCCTGCTGCCAAGTAGTACAGGAAATCTATGGAAAATACAGGGTCAACCTCAATCTAATTGCAAAAAACCCAAACTCAGCTGATTTTGCATCTTCAATATATCCTGAATAACAGAAAAGAAAGTTGCCTGGAATTGTCTGAGGGGAATGTGTTGAAAATGGCCTGTACAGTATGGCCACCATTGACATCCTATTATAAGGCAATATTTATTATTCCTTATGCTTTGAGTAGCATGTGACATATCAAACTAGGGGGTTTTCATGATGCTGAAGCCATTCCGAGCATTAGTTTTGCACAAACACACTCATTGGGCTAGATTTTGCCATAGCAACGTGCTCAAATGTGATGATGTCAGCACATTTTGAGCAAGTTGCTATGGCAAAATCTAGCCCAATGAGTGCTAGCCCAATTTCTTTGAAAATCGTTTTTTTAATTTCAATGAATCCATTCATATCGTCGGGATTAATATCGATATATATCGATATACGTATACGATATATCGTTACATGCCTAATAGACATAGACACATATATAGACATATGAGCATATGACGTGATGAATATATGTACCAATGCCAGGGTATAATTGGTTATCGATGGTGACGTAACGATGACATGTTTCAGTGTCGAGTGGTTATCGATGGTGACGTAACGATGACATGTTTCAGTGTCGAGTGGTTATCGATGGTGACGTAACGATGACATGTTTCAGTGTCGAGTGGACTAAAGGTAATGCCCCTATGTATACATGTATGTAATCTGACACCACTGCCATAACAGGCATAAGTAATCATTACCATACTTCAAAATAATACGTTTTTTCCTCCAAAAGCAAGGTACGTAGCCAATAGCTAAACCTAATAATTCAATATTGCAAACGTTCTTTCACAGAGAGGCTGAGATTTGAACGTTTGTAGCGGTCTACAGTACTTGCACGCTCTGCTTGCACACTAGCACTTGTGTGCAACAAGCAAGTAGGCACTCGACAGAGTGCAGTTCTAGTTTATAGATAGATTTACCTGGCGACTCTCTGGAACCCCCATTTTGTGAACCACTTCAGAACACTCCTGGTGGTAGCCTACTGGAATATACCGTTGAAGACACTGACCGTAGCTGCTCCTCACCAATAAGAGTGGCTGGCCTCGGCAGAGATTAATTGCTGTCACATGTGGGCACCTTATCTGCACACAAGGCAAATTCTACTCCCAGTCCCAGTGGACTACCTTTGCTGTCCTCTCTATGGCTCTAGTTCTCAACGTGAGGTCCAGGGACCCCAGCTATAAGATGACCTGAAGCCGACCGGGCATTTCAATATAATGGGGGAATTAAGTATGCAGATATCACAGTGGTCACTCTTCAATGTGTTTTGTATCCTTGCATCATTCTCGAAGTGGACTTTTGGTTTTTCTGTGTGATGTGACACATGAATTCCACATATTTCAAACTTGTGTGTAATTTCCAGCTTCAGTTTGCCAAAGTGTGAAGAACCAATACATGAAGTTTTATTAGAGGCACCTTACTAGGACCTGCAGGCATGTGCATTCAGACACCAAAACATCATGTTCTCCTCTGGGAAACTACACTGATGTTGGCTCAGAGTTATTATCTTATTGTGCTTGGTCATCACACTGCTGACATCAATGCAAAACATTACCGGTGGGCTCCTGATCAGAGTCGTAACTAAGGGCTTTCTTTAGGAACACAAATTGTGTCCAGAAGAGCAGCTCACTCATGAGTATAGCCTAGCTCTAGGAATTTTATTTACCTCAAAAAGTTCAAGACAAGCCGGTGACAAAAAATAATAATACTGGCCAAAAACTTTCCAAAAACGGGAAACAAAACACTTGAAGGCTAAACTTTAAGAAAAACAAACAGGATCTTAAAGGAGAATTCCACTCATTTTCAACATTTTACTATGTCATTAATATAGCTTAGAGCTGTTGTGTGGAAATAATAAAAAAGTCCCCCCCATTCTGTTTTTCCTAGAACTGTAATTATGAAAAAAACCATTAACATGGTGAAACACATCTTGATGACATCATCAAGATGTGTTTCACCATGTTAATGTTTTTTTCCAGACCTCCAGTTCTAGGAAACACAGAATGGGGGGGACTTTTTTATTATTTCCACAACAGCTCTAAGCTATATTAATGACATAGAAAAATGTTGAAAATGAGTGGAATGCCCCTTTAAGAACACTGCTACAGGCTATGCCTCCTTCAATGAGGCCGTGGCTCACAGCTCTCCCCTGATGTTCTTCTTGGCTAGCCTCAAGTCAAACTGAACTTTACTTCACCTGCAGCATTCCTGCTCTTAAACTGGTGGGGTTTGCATCCCTAAATCAATAAGTGGTAATCAATTAAATCAAACACGGCTAATCAAGACCTATGAGTAATCTTACACATTACTATACTTTAACAGAATTTATAAACTGTTATGATGTTTTAATGTGTTTTCTTTTTTAATATGTAGCGTTGGATTTCTTGATTTCTTCCCCTCTGTTTCTTTGTTTCTCTCTCTCTCTCTCTCTCTCTCCTGTGTGACTGCGACGTATTTCCGCACTGTATCAACACAGCATCAGAGTAGTTGTTTTTTCAAAACAAAAGAGGGCACTGACTGTTATGAGTTGCCCATGTCTGTGTACTCCAACTTGTGATATTGTGTACTGCCTGTACTGTAGCATACTTTATAGATGGGCTACGAGAGACATCTCGGCGGCAGCAAGGTCAGCCTTGCTGCAGTCAACATTGTCTCATTATTATTACCTCGCCCCTTGACGTCTGGCAGAGACTTGGATTACCTCAGATATTGACGTAATATAGGATTAATATTACGTCATGGCGTGACTTTAATGTAAAAAGGTCACGCTCTGACGTTTTTTAATTTTCTGTCTAAAATAATCTGAAGCTATATTATTATTCATGTCATGTTAGAGCAGGTCTGAAATAAATGTCAGAGCTGATAGACATATAAATATGAAATAAATGCTTAAACATGTCACTATGTCTAATGTTATAACCATAAGGGTTAACCTGCAGTAGGCACGTTCTTCTGTCTCATATCTTATTGTCACGTCATTATGATCCAGCACTATATATGTTCCTGTTTGTGTAATAAACCTTTGTGAGCCCAATTCATTTACAGAGCATTAACATAAATCAGATCAAACATAATACAAACATGAACAAACCCTCCTCCTCTACAGTACTTTGCAGCGTCCAATCTAGAGGGGTGCCAGCAGACAGGTGACCAACACATTATTCAACCTCAGTGTCAATAATACACACACATATTTAAAACTCTTTCAATCACTGTGTTAAATTACTAAAATGCCATTTGTACAATATATGAACCGTCACTTCCAATCCGGCTGGTTTGTCAATTGATCAATTTGACTTATGGTAGCTGTGTGGTCTGTGTGGGTCCTTGATATATTGTCTATAGGGTACGGGCTGCCCCATGACAGTATACAATGTTCACAAAAATGTTACACTTACAGTAGGCCTATGTGTTGGCTATACTTTCATTCAGGTCATGTGCAGGACAAAGCAAGTTACAATTGAGAGCCCACGCAAAACTGCCCAAAAATCACTTTCACCTAGAAAATCCATTCACATTTTTTGAGTGGTGTAAACCACTCCTACAACTGGCTTTTTTGTGCAGAAAAAATGAGCATGGTTGCTATGTTCACCCTGTTCACCCGGGTGTGATTTCATTACGTCAGACATGATTTCATTACGTCAGACAGGCCTTATTATAATTCAGCTGACTGTGGAGACACATGCTGGAACTTTTTACTTTGAAATGTTTTATAGTTTCTGAGTTATTTAATTTAAACGCCAAATGCATTCTCAATGGCGAAAACACAAACTTTGGCACCACGTATCAAAAAAAAAATCATTGTTTAATTTTTTTTGAATAAAAAAAAAAATATATATATATATTTTTTTTTCAAAGACGTCCACAGACGTCTTGGGCTATGCACGTGCGGTAATACCAAAGACGTCCACAGACGTCTTGGGCACAAAATGTGTTTTAAGAAGGTCTGCAAATTAGGCCTACGTGTGGAGCAGCAAGCTGTTGTGTTGACTATTCCTTTTGATCTTGACCCAGCACAATGAAACTCACAGATTTCTCTCCCAACAAGGTGAACTTACTTTAATTAAATGACAATAAAATTAAAAAACAATAATAACTAGAAAAAGTGCCCTTCTGGGCACAGGTCTCCACCAGGAGGATAGGACTGTGTGAGATGTTTGGCAAAATGTTTAGGATTAATATAAACATGTTTTTTAAGCATTTTGTTCCAAAAATGTGTTTTGCAAAAATCAACCTGTTGGTGGCGCTATAACAGGCCAATGTGAAAAGGGTGGGATATATTCCTCAGCCTAGTAAGAAAATGTGTGAAAGATTTCACGTAAATTGCATGCTGCGTTCATGATTTGAGGCTTTTGTTCAAAACGGGGCAATCTTGCAAACTGTGAAAGCCAATTATAGCCAATTAGGATGGAATATGAAATATCGGACAGATCCGACTTGAGCACATGACCATAGAGATACTGTGTAACGATTTGTGAGATTTTTGGACAGAATCTGGAGGAGTAATATCAAAAAATGTGTTTTACAAAAGTCGGCCTCCTGGTGGCGCTATAAAAGGCAGATGCGGAAAATGCAGGTCAAAGGTTTGTCCTTGGCCTCTACGGAGTGTGCATGCAACGTATCACGCAGATCGGTGCAGTTTTAGGTAAACAATGTGAAAAGCTGCCTCATGGTGGCGCTATAACAGGCCGTTCTGGAAAATGTGGGGCAGAGGTTCATCGTTGGCATCCAGGGAGTGTGTGTGCAAAGTTTGGCATTGATCGGGCCAACGGTGCCGGAGATTAGCTGATAACGGACGGACAGAAGGACGGACGGAAGGACACACACACACACGGACGGAGTGCAAAACATACTCTCTCCCCATGCCTTCGGCCTGGTGGAGACAATAATAATGTAAAATATAGCTGCAAGCAGCGATAAAGCGGGACCAAGATAGAAGAAGAACAATGCGCAATAAGAACAACACGCACAAATGAGACTGACGAGCTGAGTTGTCGGTACCGGGATTTGAACTCACAACCTTGTGGACCGAAGGCGGGAGCTCTACTGACTGACCTACACAGAGACAATCAGTGAATACATTGTAAACTGTAAAACCATTTACTGATTTGGTAACAAGAAGGTGTGTCCTCATTTTGGGCATGTCTTTATCCATTACTACAGTGTGTTTTCACGCACAGTTAAAGTGTGTGTGTGTGTGTGTGTGTGTGTGTGCGTGCCTGCCTGCCTGCCTGCCTGCGTGCGTACAAACTTCTCTTTGTGTGTGTGTGTGCGCGTGCGTGCGTGCGTGCGTGCGTGCGTGCGTGCGTGCAAACTTCTCTTTGTGTGTGTGTGTGTGTGTGTGTGTGCGTGCGTGCGTGCGTGCGTGCGTGCGTGGCTGCATGCGTGTGTGTGTTAGGCAGACATTCGTTCATAACCATGGATTTGGATTGAAGATCATCTCTTTAGTTTTTGTGGTGTTTAACATAAGGTGGCTATTATCACACCAGTCTTTAAAGTTATTGATCTCACTGATATAGCCCACAGGGCGTTCAACAATATGTACAAATAAGACTGACAAGCTGAGTTGTCAGTAGCTGGATTTGAACACACAACCTTGCGGTCCAAGGGCAAGAGCTCAACTGACTGAGCTACACGGAGACAATCAGATACTCCATTGTTAACAGGAAAATCATTCAGTGTTAGTTCAGCATAAGTACTCAGACTTTTAGAAATTAGCAGATCTACATGCTCATAACATGTCCCGGTACGGTACGGTACGGTACAGTACGGTACAGTATGGTACAGTATGGTACAGTACAGTACAGTATGGTGCAGTACAGTACAGTACGGTGCAGTACAGTACAGTACAGTACAGTACAGTACAGTACAGTACAGTACCATATGGTACAATACGGTACAGCACAGTATGGTACAGTACAGTACGGTATTACACATTGCACTTATTACACTATTACACTACTATTACACTATTACACTATTACACTAAATACACTTATTACACTATTAAAAAATTTGACTCAATACACTATTTCAATATTACACAATTACACTATTACACTTATTACACTATGAGACTTATTACACTATTTCAGTTACTAGTATCTCTATTATTGTGATGCCATGTCCTAGTGCCTGATGGGTCAAATGTAATCTATTTCAATATTTATATAGTTGAGTCATCACAAATCTTGCAGCACACAATGGATACACTGAGTTGTCTTTACCGGGATTTGAACACACAACCTTGTGGTCCAACGGCGAGAGCTCTACCAACTGAGCTATGCAGACACAGTCAGTTGACTCATTCTAAACAGTAACATCATTCAGTATAAACTTTAGTGTGTGTGTGTGTGTGTGTGCGTGCGCGCGCAATTTTCATTGGCTCATAAAAACTTCATTTTTTCACTTAGAAAAAATGTGCTACGATTATTTGTCCGTATAGGTCCAAAGTTCACGTGTAGAAGTTTTCGTGCATTTTGAGCAAAGATTCTGGGAGGAGTTACATTTGAACTGTTTTTCATATAATTCAAAATGGCGGGTGATCTAAAGGTCAGAGGTCAAAAGTCAGAACACGAAAGTTGTTCGGCATGAGGAGACACATATGTGTATCAAAGTGTCATTGCCAACGGTCAAACGGTTCATGAGATATGCACGTTCAAAGTTTGCAAGTTTGCAAGTTTTGCATCAATTGAGTGCTATAGCGCCACCATTTGGCCAATCGTGATGGGCTTCGCATAGTAAAGTGACATAAGCATGTGTGTGTATTAGAGGCAGAAGAATAATTTTCACAAAACAGCAATTTTCATTGGCTCATAAAAACTTCATTTTTTCACTTAACAAAAATGTGCTACGATTATTTGTCCGTATAGGTCCAAAGTTCACGTGTAGAAGTTTTCGTGCATTTTGAGCAAAGATTCTGGGAGGAGTTACATTTGAACTGTTTTTCAAATAATTCAAAATGGCGGGTGATCTAAAGGTCAGAGGTCAAAAGTCAGAACTCGGAAGTTGTTCGGCATGAGGAGACACATATGTGTATCAAAGTGTCATTGCCAACGGTCAAACGGTTCATGAGATATGCACGTTCAAAGTTTGCAAGTTTTGCAAGTTTTGCATCAATTGAGTGCTATAGCGCCACCGTTTGGCCAATCGTGATGGGCTTCGCATAGTCACCGTTTTGGCATGGTCCTCTATCATGTTGACAAGTTTTGCGCAAACCGACTGCACGGTTCAGTCAGAACAGCTATTTTTGGCAGAAGGAGAATAAAATAAAGTACTGATCATATAATTCAAAATGGCGGGTGATCTAAAGGTCAGAGGTCAAAAGTCAGAACACGAAAGTTGTTCAGCACGAGGAGACGCATATGGGTATCAAAGTGTCATTGCCAACGGTCAAACGGTTCATGAGCTATGCACGTTCAAAGTTAGCATTTTAAATTGAGCGCTATAGCGCCACCATTTGGCCAATCGTCTTGGGCGTCGCATATTCACCGTTTGGCATGGCCCTCTACCAGATTACCGCGTTTCGCGAAAACCGACTGCACCATTCAGTCAGAACAGCTATTTTTGGCGGAAGGAGAAGAAGAAGAAGAAGGAGAAGAAGAAGGAGAAAAATAAACACAAAAACAAAGAGTGACCAAAGTCACTGCGTGACTTCTTGGTCCCTAACTAGAAAAAGTGCCCTTCTGGGCACAGGTCTCCACCAGGACGATAGGAGTGTGTGAGATGTTTGGCAAAATGTTTAGGAGTAATATAAACAGGTTTTTTTGTTTGTTTGTTTTTTGCAACAATTTTCTTCATTTTGTTGAGGAAATGCAGAGCCAGATCACTCGAATCGAATCTCTGAGGATAGAATTCTGGATGAGCAGGACGATCATTTTGAACGAAACGGGCCACTCCTGAAAACTTTAGAAGGCAATGATAGCCAATCAGTGCAGAATCTGATAAATCCAACAGACTCGTCTTGATCACATGACTACAGAGATCATGTGTACCGATTTGCGTGAGATTTGGATGAAATCTGTGCGACTAACATAAGCAATGTGTTTAGCAGAAATCGGCCTCATGGTGGCGCTATAACCGGCAGATGTGGAGGGATGCAGGGACAATGTTTTTCCATGGCCTCTAGGGAGTGCGCATACATAAGTTGTATACAGATTGATGAAGTTATAGCTAAAAACAGGAATTGGCCTGTTATAGCGCCACCATGAGGCTGATTTGGAAAAGAATGAGTGGCATGTCGTCCTTGGCCTAGTGGAAATGTGCGTGTATAATTTCACGGAAATTGCACACTGTGTTTGTGATTTGTGGCATTTTGTTCGAAACGGACCAATCATGTGAGCTTTGGAAGCCAATATTAGCCAATCAGGATGGAAGATGGGAAATTGTGCAGATCTGTGTTGATCACATGACTATGGAGATAGTGTATACCGAATTGTGTGATGTATGGATAAAATGTGTACGAGTAATCTACAGAAATGTGTTTTGCCTAAATCGGCCTCATGGTGGCGCTATAACAGGCCGTTGAGGAATATTTGGGGCAGAGGTTCGTCGTTGGCATCCATGGAGTGTGTTTGCAAAGTTTGGCATGGATCGGGCCAACGGTACTGGAGATTAGCTGATAACGGACGGACGGACGGAAGGACGGACGGAAGGAAGGAAGGAAGGACACACACACGGACGGAGTGCAAAACATACTCTCTCCCCATGCCTTCGGCCTGGTGGAGACAATGAGGCATGCTGGGAAGTCCTTCCTCTGTCCAACACACACCGTGGGATGCTACGATATTATTTATGTATTTCATTCGTTTCTTGATATTGTACAAAAGCAAGTTAGTCTTCAAATTCTACTTTTAGAAATACCATTTATCCACTCATTTAGGCCTACACAGGGGATCACCTAAGACCTTTGGTCCAACACTGTATTAATTGACACAAAACGAGTCTTAATTGGTCAACCTCCAGCTGCTCAGCACAGCCAGCATGTCCCTCTGGTTATGTTTGTCTGGTTGTTAATGCTAATCTGGATTGGCATGTTAAGCTGTTTTTTCCCTCTTCCTTATCCCCCAAGCGAGCAAACAAGCTAACTAACCGTCATGGAATTATGTCAGGAGTACCTAAGAAAACAAAAGGCTAAACAATGTGGAAGTAATGACATCTTTCACATAATGTACTAGATTTACTACGTGCCTGTACGCGGCCGGAAGAAGACCCCCCCCCCCCTTGGCTTCCACATGCGGTATAGGTTAGGGGTAGGATATGTTGAATTATTGGGACATCGGACAATGCTACGCACCCCTGCCAACCACCGGTGCCATTGTTCACAAACAATAATAACAAATCATTAAACATAATCAAATGAGGGCCCCCAATACCTATTGCTATGGCAGAATTTCAAAACTGTACCAGGCAATAACTAGCCTTTAATTTGAATAGAATACTCGTGTCCTGGGTCCAAATTCTTCATACCCCCAAAACAAAAGACAACCACACACAAATAACTACATTACAGTAGTACTAATCACCTGCTGTTTATTACTGGACCACATTTGAAATGTCATCGTTTATGACCAGTGGAAAGAAAAGACACTGCTGGGCGGCAGGACTGGAATGTCCTCAGTTATGTTCAGCATTACATTTGATTCCTCAATTCTCTATTATGTCTTTTTCATTTTACAGGAGAGAACAAACACATAATGTGATTCCTCATTCTCACGTCCCACTCTTGACCTCAGAGGAGCGGTGTGACGGATCTGCTTTTTGATTATAGACATTAGGGCTGGGCAATTAAAGGTATATTCAGTGATTTGACTTAATCTAAATATCACTTCTTTTTCCTTTTTTTCTGGATAATCCTCCCTACTATAGAGTGTGCTGACCATATAAGGAGTTCCTCCCTGTCCCCAGTGAGCCCCTGGGCTAAAAAAAACCCCTAGTTTCAGTTTTGGTGGCGGGTGGCAAAACCTTCATCCAATCAGGATGAGAGGGGCCTTCCTCCAATCATGATCGAGTGGGGGCGGGCCTTGGTGCACATGCTGTTGGCCTGTTGCACTTCCCCCCACTGTAGAGTGTGCATGTGCACATTGTTACCGGGGCGGACTGGGTGGTTTTCCAAATCACTCAAATCACTGAATGCTCCTTTAACTGAATATATATCAAAATATTTAGAACAAATAACCAGCTTAATCTTGCTCATGTGTAAGTAAATCGAATAATCAAGGAGCAGTTTTTGATATACTTTTATTTCTTATTACACAACGACAATTAATGTGATCGACTAGATTGATTAGTCTGATGAACCACATACAGGAACCCTGTATTAGCCTATACTGTGGAACAATGGTTGAATTGAATTAACAGCCACACTGTGAGCTTGTAGATCAATTTAAAAAAAATCTTAACGTTTGAAATAATCGTAATATTGATTAGAAGTCATATCGCCCAGCCCCAAGTCTCTCCCTCATGAACTAACTTTATGGCCACCCTAATAACTGTTGGGACAGTAGCACCACCCCAATGACAGAGGTAAATTGAATTGGAACCAGGCAAATGGTCATATGACAAGTATAAACCTGGCTACAACCTTCACTTTCTCTCTTGTATGTAGATTTCCTGTTTTTGGTGCACACCATGCCATGACTGAGGGTGGGGGCCAGTCAGTCCGGGAATGAGCGAGAGGCACAATAGAGCAGGGTTTCTCAACGTTTTTGGCCGGGGACCCCCGGAAATGCTTTGGCAATGTCTCGGGACCCCCGCCCCGCCCACTCCCGACGCCCAAAATAAATTGACTGCTACAATAACCTTAAACCATTTTGGGCGGGAACCCCTTTTGGTGTTTTAAGCATTATGTTATAATCTAGCTATTGAAAAATAGCAGATCTACAAGCTCATAACGCGCCACCGAGTGGCGCGCTACGAGCTTGTAGGTCTGCTATTTTTGAAAAATCGTCAATTTTTTTTTGGAAAATAATTTGGGGACCCACTAAAATAATTTGGCGACCCCCCGAGGGGTCGCGACCCACGGGTTGAGAACCCCTGCAATAGAGCATTGAGAGGCAGGCAGACAGACAGCGAAACCGAGCACACAGTAGACATGCCACCATTGGATCCATTTCTCCGCACCCTGCAGCAATGACACCATGAGGTCCTTCCTCAAAGGAATTAGGAACCATCAAAAGTCGTGGTCTTGAACTATTGGACATTGGTCCCGTTTGTTCCAAGAAGACATTAGTCAGCGTCAGGGCTGACTTATAGCCTTCTTCAGCAGTGGTTCTCCACTGCGGTTCCCAAAGGCCCCCCCCCCCCCCCGAGTATTGATTTAAACCAGCGATTCCCAACCTTTCTTTCCTTGGAGACCCCCCTTCTTACAACAGACAAAAGCTGAGACCTGCACATTTTGATTTATTCTTTGGTTGAAAATAGAGTTGAATGTGATTTTCAATTTTCCAATGACATGCCCAAAACAGAGATTCCAAGTTGAAAGCAGACCAAATCAGCAAGTTATTGGTCCAGCTCCTCACAATGACGAGCCCCCCAATGATCTTTGGCCCACCCCCCCGACCCAACCCAAGTGGGGCCCAGACCAGACCCCAGGTTGGAAATCACTGATGTAGATCACGGACATCATGTGAATTATTCATAATAGTATACAATAAAGGAAAAACGTGCAGTCATCTGGTCCATCAGGACCGGAGTTGAGAACCACTGGTTGTACTGGTCAAGTGTTGCTCCATTCATGAGACTGGAGTGCTGATGAAATGCCTTGCCTATGACTGTGTTCTGATCTTCCAGACAGCGTGCAAAGCTGTTCTACCCAATGAAGTACGTTTTTCAGTTGTTCTTCCTTGCAGGGTGGAAGGCTAGATCACAGAAATACATTCATGTAGAGTCTAAGGTAGTGTAAAGCCCAAGTTTTGCCTCTGTGGAAAAAGTGTCACGGTCGCACGTGACAAATGTCACTAGACAACAAAAAAAACGTTCAACAGAAAAATTATTGACTTTTCAGTTGGCGCAGGACACTTTTTCCACAGAAGCATAAATGTAGGCTCAAGGAGAAAATCCAATTGTTTAACCCATTTTGGGACGGGAACCCCTTTTGGTGTTTTAAACATTGTTATAATTTAGCTATTGAAAAATAGCAGATCTACAGGCTCATAGCGCGCCACCGAGTGGCGCGCTACGATCTTGTAGGTCTGCTATTTTTTTTAAATCGTGAAAATATTTATCTCAGAAAACTGGAGACATTTTTTAAATTTCGAGGTCAGGCCTAAATGGGTTAAATTCACCCAGCAGAGCAACTCGGTTCAGTTTCCAGAGATCTCATGCTCATTTGTAAATTGTCATCTATGCACTTGAAATAAGCCATGGACAAAATGACACACAGTGGTGGCGTTGGTACACCACCTACAAAACAGTTAAAAACGATTCATATAATTTCCCCCGACCCCCGCACTGAGACAGCTAACCTTCAAGGGAACGGAACGGGGCAGATCATCCTGTCCCACGGAACAGCTGCCCTTCTAAGACACAGCAGATTGGTTTGACATCAGCCACTAAGGGCACAATACATAACTCTATATATATATATATATATTTATGCATATTGGCAACAAGCAAGGATATGGCATAATATTGGCAACAGTAAATGAAAATTAAAGAGACAAGAAAAATAACAATACATAGATCCCTTACAAATATTTTTTTCAGTTTTTTTTCCCAGTTTTTCTTTGCATGGGAGTCCTTGAATTGCATGAATTCCATTGAAATGGGAAGGTACAGCCTATACAGTAAAACCTATATGGACAGGGGGGGTCAGCCCCCCCCCCCATCCATCCAGAGTATTTCATGTGAATGGTGTGTGGACAGCAGCAGGCCAATGCATAATCAGTCTGCTCAGCAATGTCTTACACATGACCTCCTTCTCGCCCGCATGCGACACGCTCCTCTCCAAAAACAATTCTCACTCTCCAGTAGTAGATGGTGACAGACAGCTTGGGACAACATCGGACCATACGGAGACAACACGAGGCACCGCCCGGACAAGCCGTCAGGCGAGGGAAGTGGCCGCGGCGAAACGTCGCTTCAGCCGACTCGGCAAACCGTATATATGTTGCGTACCGATATAGCGACAGAATCTTAAAAATCACATGCCCTGTCAACATGGGACGTTGCGGGGTCGTCCCCTCGTGTAAAACGCTGCCGTATGGTAAAAAATCCGTCCCAACTCGACGGCACGGGTGTTGTGAGAATGCATTGTCCCTCTCCTTTCCTCCAAACCTCTAACCTGAACCCCCCCGCATCTCGGGTGAAGTCAGTACAGGCTCCAGGCCCGCTGGTGCTGGGGGTAAAGCGATGATGACGTGGAGGAGGAGGATGAGGAGAAGGAGAGGTCGGCGGGGCCCAGCTGCTTTCCACACACACACATTCAATCCATCTTTTCCTTCTGCACCAGCTTTGGCGCGTCCACAAAGTCCCGGCCGTTGAAGAGGATGACGCCGGCCGTCACCACACTGGCCGTGCCCCAGAACAGCACGTAGGCCAAGGTCTCGGTCCATGTGTCGCCTGCAATGTGTGGGAAAACATCCAGTCAGTGACTCCCCAACCAGTGTTCATTTTGACGCGCTGTGAGCTTGTACATCTGCTATTTTCGGAGCGCGACTCGCTCACACAGCTGAGCATAAAATTACATTTCTTCATTCTACTGGATCTCTTGTCCACTTCAACCCTTTTCATCTCAAGGACCATTATGTATTCAGCATTTGAGCCACGGACCACCATTTGATGACATTCAACCTCTCAAGCCAAAAACGAACGAATATTTTGTTGTCGTTGGATAAGATTGTGTCCACAATTCCATGCTGTATTGATGCGTATTATTATTATCTTGCTAGCTTGTAGATCAGCTATTTTCAGTGTATGATGCCACCGCACGACTAAGTAGAAATCCGATCTTTAGAGAAAGCCCAAAGTTAGCCAAGAGAAGTACATGCTGGTCTCTAGGGCATCCAAATGACAATGACTGAAATCAAATCAGTGTTGAATGATTACATGTAGTCTTTAGCGCTTTTATAGTCTCGCGGTGCCAGACTGTTGCCTCTCGCGATTTACAAATGCTTCCGTCATACAGTCTGGACTGGAGCAACGGAAGCTCTACCGTCATACAGTCTGGACTGGAGCAACGGAAGCTCTACCGTCATACAGTCTGGACTGGAGCAACGGAAGCTCTACTGTCATACAGTCTGGACTGGAGCAACGGAAGCTCTACCGTCATACAGTCTGGACTGGAGCAACGGAAGCTCTACCGTCATACAGTCTGGACTGGAGCAACGGAAGCTCTACCGTCATACAGTCTGGACTGGAGCAACGGAAGCTCTACCGTCATACAGTCTGGACTGGAGCAACGGAAGCTCTACCGTCATACAGTCTGGACTGGAGCAACGGAAGCTCTACCGTCATACAGTCTGGACTGGAGCAACGGAAGCTCTACCGTCATACAGTCTGGACTGGAGCAACGGAAGCTCTACCGTCATACAGTCTGGACTGGAGCAACGGAAGCTCTACCGTCATACAGTCTGGACTGGAGCAACGGAAGCTCTACCGTCATACAGTCTGGACTGGAGCAACGGAAGCTCTACCGTCATACAGTCTGGACTGGAGCAACGGAAGCTCTACCGTCATACAGTCTGGACTGGAGCAACGGAAGCTCTACCGTCATACAGTCTGGACTGGAGCAACGGAAGCTCTACCGTCATACAGTCTGGACTGGAGCAACGGAAGCTCTACCGTCATACAGTCTGGACTGGAGCAACGGAAGCTCTACCATGAGTAAAATATAAAGCGGAAGTGGAGCCTCCGCCACACTTCCGTTTTGTCTTTACAGTGGCGCACATTTATCCTAATATAATTAGAAATCATCTAAGCATGTATAGCTTGCTGCTTAGCAGAAATGGAAATAAAAATAACCTCTAAATATATTGTAAAATATAATTTTTGTGAACGGAAATGACTAACAGATTACTCGGATTTCGGGAGGTGTAGTTCCAGACTCTATATAGAAGATATTCAGAGATTGTGGAATAGTTGACTGGCTATGTGAGACTAGCGCTTTTGTAACCTGCTTTTATTTTAACCCGTTTTGGGCGGGAACCCCTTTTGGTGTTAGCATTATGTTATGCTTTAGCTATTGAAAAATAGCAGATCTACAAGCTCATAGCACGCCACCGAGTGGCGCGCTACGAGCTTGTAGGTCTGCTATCTTTGAAAAATCGAAGAACGACTGACATAGAAACATAGCTTTTTCAGAAAACTGTCAGGATGTAGAAGACATTTTTAGAATCTGATCTCAGGTCAAAATGGGTTAAATGTATTACATGGAAAACAAGGTGGGGTGTAGAAGACTCTTACCAGCCATAAGCAGACAGATGATACACATGGAGAAGGCTACCACCATGATGATAGGCAACTAGGAAGAGGGGAAGAAAAGAGACATTTTTATACACATGTCAAACTAGAAATGCAAGCACAACTCTGCACTGCCGGGTGCATGCATGGTAATTGTAATTGGTAATTGGTGCATTTATATAGCACCTTTATCCAAGGCGCTTTACATAGATTGTGCATTACATTCACCCATTCATACACCGATGGCAGCGGAAACCATGCAAGGCACCAACTAGCACATCGGGAGCAATTAGGGGTTCAGTGTCTTGCTCAAGGACACTTCGACAGTAACTCTGGGGGAGCCCGGGTTCGAACTGGCAACCTTGCGGTTACCATCCAGGCACTCTACCCCTGAGCCACCGCCGCCGGAGATGCATGGAGATGAAGAGTTCAATATCAGAACAAATAAAATGAGAGTAAATACAGGTTCTGTGGACATTCTTAGCGTTGTTGAAGAATGTTGGGAGCTCCAGGCGGGTTTCTAAAAGGGTCACAATGTAACCCTTTTAGAAAACCGCCCGGACATATCAGTGGACTCGTCAAACTGAAGTGAAAAGTATTCAAGTCTTTGAATACGTTTGTATCAATGCATTAAATTCCTCCTTGTTTTTATGGTTAGAAAACAAGCAGTCCACCGTGACATTCAGCAATTCTTTAACCATGTCCCTGTCCGTAAATGGTTCCTTGCGCTGAGCCAAAACATGGCTAAGTCACATGTCTGGGGCCATCACTGCGAGCTATTCTAAATGCACGTTCTGTGTATTGGTAGTGATGGACTGGCTGCCTGTCAGTCTGACACCCGCGCACTCCGGGATCTACTTGGATGGCTCTTGCGAGCTACTGGTAGCTCTCGAACCCCTGGTCGGTTACCCCTGGGTTACATGAATCATGACATCCTCTCGGTGACTAGCTGAGGAGTCGTGTGCTCCATCTCTTGTCAGCCTATTATACATGGAGTGTGTGTGTAAACGACTATCTGGGGATGAGGCTTCAGGCCATCTGCTGGACTGTCGAAGAATTCTGAGATGGACATTTAGAAAGGTCTGCGAGATCCATGTCTCGTCCAAAGGGCAGGAAAAACAGTACCCATCTTGATCAGCACAGCTGCAAAGATGACATCCGTTGTCCAGATTGTGTGTATAATCTTAGAAAATATTGTCGTACTCGCTGAGGAAGGCTTGCGGCAGTTTGTGGTTTGCCCGTGCTTATCTCTGTGTTCTTTTGGGTGTTAAGTGTCGTGGTATTCTTTAAAGCAGACATTTATTCCTTGTGTTTCTAATTCCAAAACATGTGTTTTGTGCCGTAGCATTTACAGCGGTCTTATTATTATTAGCATTTCTTATCACATGCTTACTGTAAGGAACTTCCAGTCTTTGGGGTCACGGAGGGGCGTGGTCATATCTGCCTCGTCGACTGAGTAGTTGCCGAGGAACAGATCGATGGAGTCCTGCGTGGAGGAAGAGGCACAGGGTTAGTGTAGTCCATGGGTCTGCAACCTTTTTTTCACCTGAAGTGCCATGTTTTTTTTTATCCCACGATTTTGTAACCCATTTTTCACCCCTGTGTCAATTATCTAATGTGATCCCGGAATCTACACACCCTCTGCCAACCTGGGGAGAGCAACGGACTCATGCTTCCTTCATGCATGAGTGTCCAAGTCGCTCCTTTACACCTGCCAGGGGGGAGTTTCCCTGGTTGAACGTAGCGCGTGGAAGGAACACGTTATTCCGACCAGTTCCTTTCCCCTCCATCAGGAGCCCCGGCTGGCCAGGGGGAGGCAGTTTAGAGACCAGGATTACTGCATGTTTTTGTGAGGGTACCTACCCTAGTAGTGAAGTGCCATGTTTATATTTTCTTGATAGTCAGTGTGCCATATCAACATCCACCCACCCACCCACCCACCCCAGATTTGGATTGTTGAACTTTTTTCCCATTCTTTTACAAAAAAAATAATCACATCAGGACATTGTAATGATCATTAGATTCACAGTGCGTTTTAACAGTTAATTGCAATTATCTTTGTCACAATAATCGTAATTTTCATATCGTTCCATCCCTAGTTCATAGTATGAATGAATGTAGAATGAATGTGCATACAGATGTGTGGGGACTTACATTTAAAACACACTTACGCCAGTGTGCCAGTGAGTCGAGTACCCTCCCCTGTGCCAATGTTGGTACCCGTGCCTAAGGTTGCCTACACCTGGTGGTATAGCCCAAACAGGCCTGCATGGTTTGAACCAGCTGACCAACATTACACACAGGGTCAGTGTTTCTCAATGTCGGGTCCACATAAGAGAGATTTGTGTTCAAATGTTCCTGAAAAATGTAGATGAGCAAGCATCAATAGCTTTTGATGTTTTTAATTTAATTGTTCTCAGCACCAGGCTCGTCATCATCATCATCATCTACCCGTACCGCCATGAAGAACAGAAATAGATGCTTCCTGCTAGCGCAAAACTGTAATCAAGGATTTGGAGGAGGAATTGTGACAGCTCTGCACAGCAGGGGAATGTGGAGGCACTTTGACAAACACAGCTGTGGGACTCAATGGAAATAAATAACAGAGAGAGAGCCGAGAGAGGGACACGCACGCACGCGCACGCGCGCACACGCACACGCACACGCACACACACACACACACACACACACACACACACACACACACACACACACACACACACACACACACACCTGTCTGAATCCATCAGAGAAGTTGTTCTTGTAGTATCTGATCATGGAGTTCCATCCGTCCATCAGCAGACCCCAGTGTGTCCTCTTCCCTGTTCTGAGACAGACAGACAGACAGACGACAGACATTTACATCAGTGATGATGATCAACACTTTCAAGGACCCCCAGTATAGAGGGTATGCGCATGCTTAAAGTGAATGGCCCATCGAGTGGCAAATCGAGTGGCAAAGCAACATGCAAAGTGAGTTTAACATTGTTTAATGTCGTTAAATGCAATCAGATAGGACTTTTCTGTTTGGATGTATGGGCTGTCGAGGCCAGAAAGTAGTTTTTTGCCAGGCGTTCCTGCATAACTTCCTGGTTTGGTGATGATGTCACGCGCATACCCTCTATTATGCATCTTAGGGCACAGAGTGACCGAGTTGTACAAATGGAACCAAAAATGGGTTCCATTTCTCAAATGGTTTTACAAACTCGTAAGGGTCCACTTGGACACCAGGTGGTTCCCGGACAAGACGTTGAGAAACAGTGATGAAGGTATTCATGATCGTCGTGATTTTATATAAATAACTGTTCACATTCTCGTAAATATGCCATTGCATACGGTACATTGCTTATACTAAAGAAGAATCAACACTAGTACAGTCAGTGTAACTAATGTACATATCTTTGCTGTCGGGCAGAAACCTCTCATCTCCATATGTTTTTTCTGCAAATTAACGCCCTGCTTGATCATACTCACACAAAAGCATCAAAAGTAGCAGATCCACAAGCTTGAAACGCGGCGCGGAGCAATGCGTTCCGAGCTTGTAGATCTGCTACTTTCGCTGTTTTTGAACTTGAATCCTGAAAAGTAAGTTTTTGGACATATTCGGGTTTCCACCCGACAGAGATGCTTCATATTCTTCTTTTATTCAACAATCAATTAGACTGCCATGATGGACTTAACCCATTTTGGGCGGGAACCCCTTTTGGTGTTAGCATTATGTTATGCTTTAGCTATTGAAAAATAGCAGATCTACAAGCTCATAGCTCTGCTATTTTTGAAAAAACGAAGAACCACTGACATAGAAACATAGCTTTTTCAGAAAACTGTCAGGATGTAGAAGACATTTTTAGAATCTGATATCAGGTCAAAAGTAGAGATTGTTTGGCCATATTCACATGGTGCCCATTTTGCCCTTACGTCCTACTGGGGGCTGGTTTGACGTCATTGGCTGCTCAGGAGCTCACCTTGTGAAGTCTGTCTTCAAGGCTCCTGTACCGGCATACTGCTTGGCACATGCATTGGCATTGTCTGCCCACGCTGCATGATGTGATGCGAGGGTGGTCAAGTAAAGAAGAAAAAGTACACATGAAAACTGCAATATCAGCTATGAGGACAGTAGAAATACAGTCAACATCTGTAAAAACAGGCTAAAGAACTCTTTTGTACATCAGTCTGTTCTGCTTTTAAACCAAAATCGGTAAACCAAGAAGATATGTTCTATTGTTCTTGTTCCTGTCTGCTTCTGTGATGTGTGTCCTGTAATGTACCATGTGTAATGTATTGTGTATGTCCTGTCTGTATCTTGAACGGTGACGTCATGGACACAAAGCAAATTTCAGTGAAAGCTGACAATAAAGTTGTATCGTATCGTATCGTAATTAGAAAGAACGTGGCCAGCTTATAATATTATTATGTAAATTATTATTTGAAAATCATCAACACTTTCGGAGAGAAGAACAAACCCACCATTCTTGTAGATCTTTTCAAAGTCTGCCTGGTCTTCAACCCGCTGGCCATGGAGGACTCCCATTCTCTGCAGGTTTAAATACATTTTGGGTTATTATTAGAACGCAGTAAGCTTACTGGGTTTTTAATCCAGACATTTGGAACAATCTCAAGGCATTCCTGGCCTGAGCATACAGATAGGGGGTGCACTGATGCTGATACTGGTATCAATTATTGGTTCGATGCTCAGCCATACTAGTCCTAACTCCAACTCAGTGAAAGCTGACCATGCCAAGAATTACTCCACCCACACAAAAGTATCAGCTTTTTTTGCCTTGAATGTTCAGCTGTCTTTTGTCTTAACATTTAAAAAAAAGTATAATCTCTATTATTTACCAAAATATTTATCACAACAAACTACTATTCTAACTATGACTGATTGATGGTGGGATAAAGATCTATTCAAGTATAATACTAGACCTGTACCAGTCGGGCACCGGCCTACTTGGGATTGGGAACGATGCAATGAAAATTGGAAATGCATCCACCACCATAGTATGCAATACCTGTTGCATCTGTTGTCATAGCACGTTTTAACCGTCTGTAAGTCCTTGTGCAGTGGTAACCGGAGAGAATGTGTGGAGAATGTCTGAAGAGTGCAATATGGCTCAGGCAGAGCCTGGAAATTGTACAGGTGTGGGGACTCAAGGCCTATTCATAGTCTGGATTTTCGGTGGTGAGGTGACCACCGCTCCGGTGGTGAGCTGACCACCGGAGCTGAAATAACGTTGAGCGGTGGTGAATAAAAACAGAGAGAAGGGCTGGAGCGGTGGCAGTGGTTTGCTCTTCACCGTGGCTTGTGACGTCATGTTGTAGTTTGGTGGTCACCTAACCACCGAAAATCCAGACTATGTATGAGCCTTTAGGCTCATTAGGTCCACTGGCATAAGACGGCCAGAGCATTTCCTGGCTGTTCTGGACAACGGTGTATCCGGCCAACTCAAGTCGGTGGGGCAAATGGTTCTGGAGTTACGTGGCACGCACGCACGCACGCACGCACATGACCTGTACAGTCTTCTACTTATATTAACCGTTGTGTAATGGTGATTTGATGAGGTCAAGGTGCAACAGCTGACCCATTAAGGCTGACCCATTAGGATGTTTGAATTAATTGCTAAGTTTCCACGGTTACATAATTGTGAAAAATCATTGAGTTTCTATTATTACTTTGGATAAACTGCACAGCACTGCTCCACACACTCCACTACATCAAGTACACGTCTAACCAGGTTAGCTGTATTAGCAACAGTTTATTATTAATATCAAAGCCCTGCTGATGTCTAGGGCTGACATGATCATGACATTTTTATACTTGATGATTAATTGTCATACAAATAATTGCGATTAACGATGTAATTGTGTTTGTGGCTCTGAACATTAAAGACTATTGAAATTAAAAAAGCAAATTTTCCGCTTGCCTTTTGCCTTTATAAACAAAAATTGCACAGGGCAGATGTGACAAATAAATGAAATATCGTCTCTGTTGGGCGGAAATGTCTTGTGTCCAAATCTGTTACTGTTCAGGATCCAAATTCAAAAGTAGCAGATCGACGAGCTCAAATCACATCGCAATTCTTTTTAAATATGGAGATAAATGAGCTCAGTGAGGACCCTTCATTCCACAACACAAACATTTATACATGGTTTCACCCGAGTGCAGTAAAAGGTCCTGAGAAAACCACACGTCAGGGAGACTTTATGGCACCTGTGACCCAGGTGAGACCCATAAAGGCGTAACTCTTTTTACGAGCCCCTTGGCCAATATACCATTTAGCCAAGCTACTTGTGTTCAAAGTCCATTGCCACAGTCAGACTGTAGCAAAGAAATCCTTTGTCCACAGCTGTCCCCGACAGACAGCTGACCGCTAACCGTAATGGTGGAATCTGCACACAAATCTAGGTCATGTTGATAGTAACAAGCTCTGCAGTTATGACAAAACATAATTTCATGGGTTGTTTACATTTTTTGGGCTGGACAGCAACGCCCAGGTCACAGACGTATTATGAACGCAGCGGTCTCTGACTGATTGGTCGATGATTAACAGGGTCGCTGAACACCATTGGTCGGCGTTGTGAATGTTTGGAGTTAGCTCATTGGCCACCGCTATTTCAATTTGATTCTGCGTTGAGTGATAACTAGGGGCCATTTACAGCGGCTCCATGGCCTTCGATTACAAGGGTCTCTTAATCTCAATGAGTCTTTTCGTGGTTAGATAAAGACTTGGGGCATGGGGACTCACAGGGGTCATTGGGCAAAATGACACAAGCACAAAAAAACGTTTGAGAACTGGGTGCAGTACTTAGTTTAGACAGTTTTTGGTTTAGACTAGTCATTGGTTAGACCAGTCATTAGTCCGACAACTACAACCTATCTCAAACCCTCATCCTAAACCTAACCTCCCACGGGGCAGCACACCTAAACCTAACCCTAACCCATGTCTAACCAATGACTAGTCTAAACTAAGTATGCACCCCTTGAGAACTACTGCCCTACGGAGGGGGGGGGGGCATTACATTTTTGTTTTTTTGCAACTGAATGGCTGGAAATGGAAATTAAGAGTTTACATTCTACACATAGTACATGCATAAACTTTCCTTAATTATTTGTCTGCCCTGTCGCTAGAGGATGCTAGCGGACCTTATCAGCCAGGTCCGCATGTATACGGACCCCAACGTATACTCCATCTATATAATGGTTGAGCCCCACGGCAGCTTTTAACATTGGTCCGGTTACTATGGCAACGCCCCATCACCTCCAGCTATGGGACGGCACATCTGATCACCGTTTAAAGCAGTTGAAAGGAGGATTTTCAAACCGCCATAAGTCGGAATCCAGGAGAGCTGTCCTTGGTGGATCTTCTGCCATCCAAAATTCGGATTTAATTCATGACTTTGTGCTGCGTCGCTCCCGACATGTAAATGCTACTGGCGACAGCCAGTGTGTGGTTGTGCTAATGATACTAAAGTGTGTGTAGTGAGTGTGTGTGTAGGGTGGGGTGGCAGGCAAATTCTCATAAGGGGGAGGCGTCCAAAGGCGTCCTGTGTCACTGAGTGACTTAAAGTGAACGCGTATGGTGGCACTGGGAACTTCATTAATGCTAACTGCTAGCCAACAAAGAAATAATTAATGATTATATCTGTTTTTAAGTGGTGCAACCACTTCCTTAAGTGAGTATGTGGGTGGGTGCCTGCCTGGGTGGCTGGCTGGCTGGGTGCGTCTGAGCACGAAAACAGCATGGTTGTTTTTCACCACCTGTGCGCAACCTAACACACACGCACATATTAACTGTATATATGGTGATTTCGGGTGTGCCAGTACAGTAAAGTACAGGATACAGTACAGTAGAGGATACAGTAGAGGGACCCCCACACGGTAACTCTGTCATTTCTCAACCATTTCAGACGCGGGGCGGCTCGCCGGAATCGGGCCGGCACCCTGGGTGCGTTCCTGTGGGTCTGGAACTCATCCCCCCCCCCCCCCCCCCCCGGGGGACCCCACTTACTTCACACGGGTGTGATTTTTTAATTTATGATGTATTTTCTGTATTATTTGAATTGGGGGTGCGGAGGGCCAAAGCATTTCCGGGGGTCTCCAGACAAAACCGTTCAGAACCCCTGCCCTACGGGGCCATTTGGTACGCACTCAAGACATTATGTTAGTTAGTTAGTTTCATTTATTGTCCACAATGTGGCGGACGTCGAAACTGAAACGTTTGAGAAGCACGGAGATAAACTGAAACGTTTGAGAAGCACGGAGATAAAGGTTAAAAGTTGTGTTCACCTGCAGCTGTGACTGCAGCGAGCGGCGGGCCAGCAGGCTCTGGATGACGTTGGTTCTGTCCAGACAGTCCATGCAGTTACTGCGGAACATGCCTTCCTGCTGTACCAGCACGCTTCCGTCAGCATCCACCAGGAAGTACCTGTAGCAGCACGCATGCATGGATAAACCTGGGAAATACGCCCGTCAACTCACCAAAGCTACCCACCCTCAGGAAAGAGCTCTCTGGTCGCCCAAAAAAGGAAGTCAAACACACTGGTGGACATCCCAAGCAGAGACGGCTCCAGGGGGGAGGGGGTTGGGGCTAGGGGGACTTTAGACCCCTCTGGTGGAGGCTTAGCCCCCCTCCCCACAAACCCAATTGACTGACTTCTATGTAAACCAAACTTCATTAGCTCCCGCTCTAAGCCAGCCCCCCCAAAGTCCCCCCAGCCATTTTCTTTTCTACTGCCCCTTATACCTAGCCTGGTAAAACCACTCCCCCTGCTGGACAACATTTGCATTCTGTGTACAAAGAAACGAACCACACCAAAGTCCTTGTAGCGGTGCCGGCACACAGGAGAAAACTGTAGAGGAAATCTTGAAAAAAACAAGAGGGTGACCACTGACCGCACACGCCAATAGCCAGAGTGCCAATATTTTACTAGGACAGCAGGTAAGACAAAAAAATGAATCCAACGTTTCGGCGGTTAAGCCTTCATCAGGGAAACATTTGCATTCTGCCAGCAGGGAGAGTCTGGGAACTCTCAGGCAGAGATGATGTACTCCGGTCCAATTCTGTCCGGAGCGATATGCGGCTGTATGAGGCCGCTAGAGGCGGGATCAACACGAGACTTATGACATAAAGAAGCGCTGCCACAGCGCAAATGTAAACACAACCTAACAAGACTACAACTCGAAATTATTATGGAGATATCAAATGTTTGTCCCGCTGCTTCCGGGTTCATCGTTTCTGCTTGAGAGATCCCAGATTCAGGCAGGAGGGAACTGGTGAACTCAATACTGCCGCAATCTGGTGAAGTCAGGTTACCTTATACCATGAGCAACGTAAAAAAAAATATATATATATATATATATATATATGTATAAAAACCTAGATCTGATATGGTTAAGCGACACAGAGAAACTTGTTTGGATTTATTTTACATAAGATATTTGCACTTGCAGAATATTTAGAGAAAGCACGGAACGGAAAAAGAAAACATATACCGTATGTGATGTAAATGCAGATACCGATGTTGTAAAAAGAAAGTGAAATAAACAATGGCCGATATACCAGCCCTCATTTGGGCTCTAATCCACACATACCCAAATTCATCCTGCATCTCTGCAACCATATCCACCAGGATCTGCAGCCGGTGCCACCGCATGCGACTGCACTCCTTGTGGAAGTCAAATGCGATGTACCTAAAGACACAGCGGCAGAGAGAGCCATGTCACAACACTTCACTAAAAACACTGGGGATCGTGCTGCCATAAACTACAGAATGGTTACACTACAGAATGGGGGTCCTTACTTGATCATGCCGTTGGCCAGATTTGTCACCGTCTTGTCAAAGGCCAGCTCCAGGGGCTTCTCTGAGCCTTTTTGGTTTATCTGAGACAATAGCATGAAATGAATAAACCCATCCCATAGAAACACACATAGGACCATGTGCAATCTAGCTTAACAGCTAATTATTATTATTATTAATTATTAACCACTCAAACCTTGGCTGTGTACTTGGACCGTCCATACCAAATGCCTCTGCCAAAAACATGCCGATCTACAAGCTCACAACGCGTTGGCATTGCAGCGGGTTGTGAGCTTGTAGATCTGCAATTTTTGGCTAATGTTCCCTCCAGAATACGGATGCTGGGGTTAAAGTGTTATACATTTGTGGTCTATGATGAATACTTTTCAGTGATGGCTTAGGAAAGAGAACATAGAAGTACAAGTAAGACGCGCGAAGCGAACGCAGCTCGTAAATTGCAATAACAACAATTAGAATAAATCTTTTTTTTAAATTATTTTATTTTTTAAGTGTTTTTTTTTGTAAGTTATTTTTTTATTGTGTGTATGTGTGCGTGCGTGTGCGTGTTTCTTTTTTTTTAAGTTAAGTTTTTTTTTAAGTTAAGTTGTGTGTGTGTGTGTGTGTGTGTGTGTGTGTGTTTTTTGTGTGTGATACAGCTGCACCCTCTGGTGGCGGGCGGGTGGTGTTACAGTGTGACACACAGACAGACAGACACACACACACACACACACACAGACAGACAGACAGACAGACAGACAGACAGACAGACAGACATGTTCTGCTAGGTCTCATAGTTAGTGCTCACTGCGTTCGCAACTAGTAGCATAGAAGTACTGGAATGTAAACATGGTTGCATACTGTGGAGAAAGAAAAGACTGTACCCATCTGCACCCATCTTACCAGATTTAAAATCACTTGTTTTCCATAGAGAATAATCTGGGAGTCAAAATGCCTCTGGAATCCATCCATCTATAGAGACAAGAATATAGGAAGAATAAATGAGGATGGAATACATGGTATACATATGCATGCAAAGCAGGCTTTGCATGCATATAGCATTATTGAAAGCAAACATCAAAACTACTTACATGATTTATTGTTTTGCTAATCTGTGGCTTTGGCTTGTACTTGAGGTTGGGCCTTTGGGACCAGTATAAGGGGATAGAGCCTCTAGTCTGTGAAAACACACACACACACACACACACACACACACACACACACACACACACACACACACACACAGATATAATATTAATCATATTCGGATATTCGGTTTTCAGCCAACTGTTTCCTATATTCGGTTTCGGCCAAGAATTTCCCTTTCGGTGCATCCCTAATTGTAAACCTAACTTTTAAACAATAAAATAACCATTCCCCTGGTGAGAACCAGGGAAATTCTTCTCACAATGTTTATTTCTCAAATTCTACTATATGTATGGGGATAAAATAATACAGTAATACGCGCACGCGAAAACACACACACACACACACACACACACACACACACACACACACACACACACACACACACACACACACACACACACACAAAGGTAAATATTCACTCATGCACGGTTGAGCTACTCACTGATCTCATTCATACATTTTTAACTATGTCATACTTTTGGTAGAAAACCAACCTGTCATCAGCCGCCCATAAAAGGATATGTTGGGAGTGTGTGTGGAAAAGTACCAGCAGTCATGCTATGTGACATAACCTCCAGTAATGACCTTGGGGCCACACAGGGATACCTTGCATGCTACCTTTATCGCCTCCACGTTTAACCCCCATTATGTACAGGTCCTCACTCAGAAAACACAGTATGGGGTTAACCCATTTTGGGCGGGAACCCCTTTGTGTTTTAAGCATTATGTTATGCTTTAGCTATTGAAAAATAGCAGATCTACAAGGTCACATGAACTTGTAGGTCTGCTAATGTGCCTCAAATCTTTGAATATATATTCTTTCAGAGTTTCAGTTTTTAACTCAAATCTTATTTGCTTCTGGGAGGTCCCTGGAACAACATATTTTCAGATAGGGGTCGGCGGCATATTACATATAATTTTTGGGGTCCTTGACATGAAATATCGAGAACCACTGATATAGAAACATGAGGTTTTTCAGGAAAAAAAATACATTTTAAAAATATGTTTTTTAAATTTCGACGTCAGGCCTAAATGGGTTAAAACATAGCCTCCAGTAATGACCATTATGTCACTGGGGCATCACATATGTGGAATGCCTTACCATTCATATGTCATACAGCTCAACTCAAAACGCATCTTTTGGAACCAAATGTATTCATATATTGGGATCTGATATGGTTAATATATTAATTCAATTTCCTTTTTTCTTTCTTATTGTATTTTTATTCACTTATTTTACGTTGCGTTATTGTTTGGCTAAGCTCTTTACAACATACAGAAAAGAACAGAAAATAACTAAACTGTAGTAAAGTACATGCTTTGTCACAAATGCTCAGCACGCCATTGGCTAGTAGCAATGGCATAATTCATGTACAGAGAACTTCCCATATGAGGAGATTCTTTACAACAACCATCTTTATGACCGACTGTCCACACTATTATTTCGAAGTGATCAGATGTGACTTGTGTTTTCAGACTGACAATTTTACAATCTGTCTTACGGCGGTGTCTGGCCGAACTCAAGCGATCTACAAGCTTGTTTTGTGAGCTTGTAAAACAACATAAAACAAGAACGACCCAAGTTTGTTCCTTTGAACCAGGCATGCTAGCACTGGTGACTCACCTGTACAAATGACGCCTTGCCACCGTTGTACTGGACAATCTGTTCCGTTTCCACAAAGTTAGCAGCATGGCCCTCTGAATCAATGCCTGAAAGAGACGAGGGTGGCATTATCAAACAGTTTCATCGACACGTTCTCATCGACACCATATGTATTGCATGCACCATGTACACAGTAACACAGCAGGGAGGGGGTACGGCAGGGTGGTATCTCTGCAGGGGTTCTCTAACATGTTCATCTTAAGGATCCACAAATTGTTGGATTATGTCCCAAAAGAGAATTGTCAAAAAAAATAGAACAAATAGAGAAAAGAGGCAATCTAGTTAAATTGTACATTGTCTATCAATAGCTTTAAAAAGAGTGCTGTAGTGCTGTACTGTACTCGTACTGTACTGTACTCATACTGTACTGTACTGTACTGCAGTTGTACACTCACAAATAAAACAGGGCAGGTGTTTAAACTGTTCCTCATTTTGCTGGGGACACCCTGGAACCTCCTGCAGGTCCCAATGTGAGAACCAGTGCTACAGTATACAACCAGGCCCAGGCTTTTTCTGGTTAGAAGCCAAGGTCAAAAGCTAACCTGGGCCTTGGCTGTATAGAGCGTCGCAGTCCCGCCCCCTACCATGGCCCAGGAAATGAATCCCAATGTATTTTTCCCATAGACATTTCAAAAAGTATTTATTTAAAGACGGTTACGCCGCGGACAAAGCCAACTCGAGTCGTGACAACTCATGACAACACAAACAATATTTTGGACCAAACAAATAATTACAAAGAAGAAAAACGGCGTAAACGTCTTTAAATAAATACTTTCTGAAATGTCTATGAGGAAAATTAACGGAGAATCATTTCCTGGGCCATGGTAGGGGGCGGGACTGTGACGCTCTATAGGCACAAGGTAAGTTAAGTGGCAATGTGCACAAGGTTCATTGCCACTGCCGCAGTGTGAGAGCCCCAAAATGGTCCCTGTAGGATGGACAGTGGTGCAGCCAGTCACTCACCTCGGACGTAGTAGCGAACGCCGGCTCTGAAGCAGCTCCTCCTGGACACGATGTTCCATTCAAAGACCTTGCCATTGATGCAGCAAGACCTCAACATGATGTCTGGACAAGCATTTGGGTTACGGATTCAACGGTTGGGAGCTGGGTGAGACAGGACTGGGTGGCAGCACCGTGCTGCATCTGTGGAGCTCAGTCAAACTAAATGTAATGCCTACAATTCAGAGTGCTTGTCAGGGTGGGAGGGTCCACTGTCCCCAGTTCAAATATGATTATTTTGGGGGGCCGCAACCTGAAAGGTTTGGGAACCCTTGTCCTAGACCACCGGTTGCCAATGTTCTGTCCCATATTTTATTTATTAAAAAAAGAACGTATTGTAAAAAATATAAAAAATAAAGAAGGCAGATCTACAAGCTCACAACAGGTCTTATTGTGGGGTTATTATAATAAATATTTTTTGATATGTAACCTCACTAACTCACTGTAAAGTAAGTAAGCCTTGCCAAGCCATGGGTCTCCTGTTTCTGTAGCGTGAGGCAGCTTGATGTACAAGTACACCCCCTGGACATGACGCTAGTATGTTGCAGAGACTTACCCCAAACCAACCCTTGATCCCAAGTGCAAGCAGGGGAGGCATCGAGTCTTTGGTATGACCCGGCCGGGGATCGAACCCCCACCTCCCAATTTCAGGGCGGACACTAACCACAAGGCCACTGCACTGGTTGCCAAACTCACAGGATTCTGCACTCACACACACACACACACACACACTGCTCAGAGATATAATGCATTATATAAATTATGCATTTTAGGATTATGCCAGTATCAATGACCATCAGCCATTAACCTAACAATAAACCAATAAAAAGTGGACGGAAATACAGTATAAAAACTGCCTAATGCCAAAGCAGTAAACAAGCAAGATAACAGTCATGGTCAGGGTGTTAACTTAGTCATGGTCAGGGGCGACTGTGGCTCAAGAGGTAGAGCAGGTCATCCAATGATCAATGGGTCGGCGGTTCGAATCGAGGCTCCTCCTAGCTACATGTCGAAGTGTCCTTGGGCAAGACACTGAACCCCAAATTGCTCCCGATGTGCTGGTTGGTACCTTGCATGGCTTCCGCTGCAATCGGTGTATGAATGTGTGAGTGAATGGGTGAATGTAATGCACAATCTATGTAAAGCGCCTTGGATAAAGGCGCTATATAAATGCACCATTTACCATTTTTAACTTATCACCAGGATGACGATAAAGGCATGGTGTTAATATTTTGGCCTAATAATCACTTTGTCTAAGAAGTAAAGCTGTCATTTATCTACTTTGTACAATCTCTAGTTAACAATCTGCACAGGAATGAAAGCTTAGGTCACCCTGGTACACTTCCAATCCCACTGCTGGTCTTTGTCTCCCTCTAGTGGCCCAGACAGAAAACAGCATGACATCGTGCTGCTAAGCACAGGGGACTAAAGCAAAACAAATATCATGACTCTCTCTGAAACAGTTAAAGGTTACACAGATTTACTATAATAATAATAAATAATATGTTACAGTAATGAAGCTATTGCATCATTCAGAAAAGGATACAGCCGTGCATAACCGGATAGGCAAACTTGTGCAACTGCAAGAGAATGAGAAAATTCAAGTTAAATTAAGTTGCAATATCACTATGAACATGTGTATGTAAAATATAAATTAGGGCTGGGCAATTAATATAAATATATATAGAGAAACCAAAAACATTTAGAAACAATAAACCTTTCTTTTATATAATTGATTAAATAAATGAGTCTGATTTAAAGCACTAAGCCCTGCATTAAGGCGCGTTATGTCGCTTCACGTTTGAAAGGCCCTTTATACGTCGTTTCACAATAGTGGCATGCACAAATAGCCGACACACAAGCTCACAATGTGCCCTGTCGCAATATGTTGTGAGCTTGTAGATCTGCCATTTTCCCTATAAAAATTAATTAATTATTAATTAATCGCAATTGAGACAAAGATTGATTTGTGGCTCAGGAGGTAGAGCAGGTCGTCCAATGATCCATGGGTCGGCGGTTCGAATCCCGGCTCCTCCTGGCTACATGTCGAAGTGTCCTTGGGCAAGACACTGAACCCCAAATTGCTCCCGATGTGCTGGTTGGTACCTTGCATGGCTTCCGCCGCAATCGGTGTATGAATGTGTGAGTGAATGGGTGAATGTAATGCACAATCTATGTAAAGCGCCTTGGATAAAGGCGCTATATAAATGCACCATTTTATCTCCCAGCCCTATCATAAATCGTTGCTGTCGGGCAGAAACCTCTTATCTCCATATTCTAACTTTCTTTTTTTCCGTAAATTAACGCCTTACTTGATCAAACTGCAGCATCGAGATTTGCAGATCTGCAATGCTCAAAACTTTTGCTATGTCTGAATTAGAATCCTGAAAACAGGACAGTTTTGGACAATGGATAATGAGGTCTCCACCCGACCAACGAAATGTTACCAAATACAACGATGAGTCGTGTTAACCTCTGGCTGTGCGAGGAACTCTCTCAGGAGATGACCGTTCCACACGAAGCGCTGATCTGCCTGGAGGAGGAAGAGGTCAAAATGAGCTGAGGTTAGCATGCAGTATTATAGTCACACACTCAGCTCAAAGTAAAGCTGCTACACCTGCTCTGGACAGCCTATCTGCTGAATAGTTGAAATTGTGCGACAATAACATAAAATAATCATGAGCCTGAATATATTAAATGTGCTCTATATTCTGAGAGTAATCAGTGTGTGCGCTCAGTAACAGGGGTATCCCTGCCCGTCTCTCCAACTGTGTGTTAAACAGAAAATAATATGTTCAGGTGAGAGGAGCGAGAACTTATGGGGATACAGGACAAACATGTGAAATTTGAAGTGACGAAACACAAAAAAGGGGAAATAAAAACTGGAACTCTATAAAACCGAAGCTGACGAATGGGTTCTTTCTCCTGACTGGAAGAAAAATGTATGACCCATCGGCAAAATGATTTTCTGTTTGCAAAGTTTGTACAATAAAAATACATAAACGATTATGTAAGTGTCCGGGATACGAGTTATTTTAACTTCAATCATTTCTTAAGTTTGAAGTTAATTTGTTATTTACTTTTCTTATTTTGTTTATCTTATTTTGAAGCTTCCTGTATTTCGGTTCACTTTACTTTGAAACTTCCTGTTACCGCACCACACTTAGCTGAGGCCTGCTAGCTTCACACATACCATTCTCACACTGAGTCGGTGACAGAGGGGAAGAGACACACACCAGCATTTGTTTGCACAGCGTGCCTTTGTTACACTGCACAGCAAGGTATGAACAAAACATTTGATTTCTTATATGCAACGTGCACATTTTGTACTGTACTCATCTAAGTAAGTGAGGTATGCTTGTTTCTTTGTTTGGAGTTTCATTTATGATTTCCCTTGGGGGTTTCATTATTATGATGTTAGGTATGTCGTTTTGATTTAGGGTACATTTGGTTATTGTGCATTTTCTTCTGGTATTTATTTGTCTTATTGTTGAATTGTTACATCGCTGAATTATAATCCACTATAAATTGATCATTTTATTGTTGTATTGTGTGAATTTATTAAAGTGATGAATTTAAATGCACTGATTTTATTATGTGAAACTATGAAATGTTTGATTCTAAAAGTATTTATTTATTCTATTTTATAGTTTTCACGGTGTTGGAACACAAATAAAAACACCCGTTGAGACCATCCATCTTTATCATCATTTCAACTATCAGGGGCGCTACAGTTTAACTGCAGTCTTATAAGTGTTGCACTAATATTCAAAGGCCCTTAAAACTAGGCTCCAGACTTCCCAAAACAAACTGGTCAGGCTCCTACTTGGCCTCACCCCCCGAACCCACCTTACAATTTACAATTTAGGCATTTAGCAGACGCTCTTAATCCAGAGCGACTTACATTAAGCAAGAACAAAAGCATGGGAATACATCACATATATAAAAAGTATTTATCAAGAAACATGCGTAAGCTAAGAACGTAGCTAGAACATATCTATATAACCTTGCCGAATCTGGGTTGTACATGGTTCGTTGCAAAGTGGGCAGGGCACTTTGCAACGAACCATGTACAACCCAGATTCAGCACAAACATGGGACTAAATTATTTTCGCTCCTATGCCACCAAAATGTGGAACGCCCTACCAACAGTCATTCAGACATGCAAATCCCTTGACTCCTTCAAAACTGCTCTCAAAGGGCACCTACGGACGGCTGCAATTCGAAACTGGCCCCCGTAAAATCTGAATCCCCCCCACCGCCCACCCCTTTTTCCCCTCACTGTATATGTTTCTTTTCCCTTTTTACCTCCTTCATGATGATTTCCTGTTCTGTCCTTTGACTATTATAGAAGTGTCTATTTGTACGTCTCTAAATGTTTTGATTAATTGAACAAGGTGGACCCTCTTGTAAACAAGTGTAATGCTTAATTGGGTCGTCCACTCATAGTTGGGGCGACTGTGGCTCAAGAGGTAGAGCAGGTCGTCCAACGATCCATGGGTCGGCGGTTCGAATCCCGGCTCCTCCTGTCTACATGTCGAAGTGTCCTTGGGCAAGACACTGAACCCCAAATTGCTCCCGATGTGCTGGTTGGTACCTTGCATGGCTTCCGCCGCAATCGGTGTGTGAATGTGTGTGTGAATGGGTGAATGTAATGCACAATCTATGTAAAGCGCCTTGGATAAAGGCGCTATATAAATGCACCATTTACCATTTACCATAGTTAACAGTCTTTGTATTGAGTTTGTGCTTGAAATGTACTGTAATTCTACAAACTGTTAATAATATTTAAATCAATCAATCAATTTCCTCCCTTCTCCTCTCTAACACACAGATGGCTATGCCTCTCCTATATGCTCTTCTCTCACACACGCATACACCGCGCGCGCACACACACACTGAATGGCTTACCCTCTCCAATAGGCTCATCTCCTGGAACTCTGGGCTGGTGTTAGCCAGGCGCTGCAGACTGTGGGTCAGGTCATAGTCTGTGGCAAAGTAGAAGCCGTCTGTGTGAAGGACGTTGTTGAGCATCGACAAAAACCCCTTGTTGTCTTGCATCTGATAAGAGACGTTTAGAGGTGAGAGGTTAAGTTAAGGCACTGAACAGAGAGAAAAATAAATGATGTGCCTATTATGTGTGGTGTTATTTTGTAGTCCTAAAATGATGCGTAAATAAAGTGTGTGGTGCGTAACCCGTTTGACATTGAGACAATCCAGGCAAGAAGACCATATCTGGTCGAAACGTTCCTTTTCATTCATTAAAATTAATTCATTAAAAAGTCTGTTTGCATCGTGGCTACGAGTGTGCTGCCTTTTCCTTCATTTCACGTTTTCTTCTATGACAGAAATTACACCTGTTAATTATAATTGAATGTGAGAGATATATATATATATATATGTTATATAGTGTAGATGATGAGCAAAGTGTTTGAATATCATGAGCCTTTTTTGAGTGGTGTAAACCACTCCTACAACTGGCTTTGTTGTCTCCACCAGGCCGAAGGCATGGGGAGAGAGTATGTTTTGCACGCCGTCCGTGTGTGTGTGTGTCCGTTCGTCCTTCCTTCCGTCCGTCTGTGTACAGCTAATCTCCGGCACCGTTAACCCGGTCGATGCCAAACTTTGCACACACACTCCCTGGATGGCAACGATGAACCTCTGCCCCGCATTTTCCAGAACGGCCTGTTATAGCGCCACCATGAGGCAGCTTTTCACATTTTTACCTAAAACTGCACCGATCTGCGTGAAACGTTGCATGCACACTCCCTAGTGGCCAAGGACAAACCTTTGACCTGCAATTTCCGCATCTGCCTTTTATAGCGCCACCAGGAGGCTGACTTTTGTAAAACACCTTTTTTGATATTACTCCTCCAGATTCTGTCCACAAATCTCACAAATCGTTACACAGTATCTCTATGGTCATGTGCTCAAGTCGGATCTGTCCGATATTTCATATTCCATCCTAATTGGCTATAATTGGCTTTCACAGTTTGCAAGATTGCCCCGTTTTGAACAAAAGCCTCAAATCATGAACGCAGCATACAATTTACGTGAAATCTTTCACACATTTTCTTACTAGGCTGAGGAATATATCCCACCCTTTTCACATTGGCCTGTTATAGCGCCACCAACAGGTTGATTTTTGCAAAACAAATTTTTGGAACAAAATGCCTCAAATCATCCAATTGCCATGAAAGTCTCCTAAACATTACTCCTAAACATTTTGCCAAACATCACACACACTCCTATCCTCCTGGTGGAGACCTGTGCCCGGAAGGGCACTTTTTCTAGTTAGTATGTCTGTTCGTACCAAAAAATGAGCATGGTTGCTATGGTCACCCAGTTCACACGGGTGTGATTTCATTACGTCAGACATTACGTCAGACCACAGCTGATCAGTCTATATAAGACCTTACACCACTCAGATTTTTCTTTTTATAGAAACACTTTCTAATTCTCATACTTTACTCCCAAACCTTTGGTACAAATAACCTTTGCATTTCTCAATCATGATAAGATAACGTTCAGTGACAGCTGAAGATTAGTGATCACTGTATGGAAACATGATAAAAATGCTTCTCGCAGGGAGCAGACTTCTCGCTGGATTTCAGGCTGGCACAAAACTATCAAAACTTTGCATTTATGTACATCTCTGTGGAGGAGAGCGCAGTGACTAAAGTTTAATTATACAGAGAACTATTCTTTGTTTCAAAGTAATGCATTAATCTTGCATGCGCCTCATATACAGTAGCTAGTGCTGTTATTGCATATATCATGTTATATAATATACTCGACACATCATAAAGTTTTAATACTTGGAATCCATATAATAATATTACACGGCTAAAGCATTCCGGGAGTCCCCAGCCAAAGATGTTGAGAACCCCTGCTGTAGCCTACCTACACGTACAGTAGGCTACACAGGAAACCTCTGTGCCTTCTGGGCGGCTGTCTTCGTAGGTAATAATAGCTAACAACCTGCAGAATTCAGTCTGTTGCATTTGCCTGTAGGGGCCAATACTGCTGCCTTTATGCTGCATTACATTGATTCTGTTTATGGAAAACGTGCCAGCCCTAGTAGCCTGAGCCACAAATGATTTGGCAGTATAACAGCGTGTCATATTTGGCCAATCAGTAAACCATGCAGTCAAACAAATTGGCATGCTGCCCAGGAGTCATGGACAAAACAAAGACTTCACTGTAGCAGCCATGAAACGTGATGCTAGCTAACTGAAAGCACTTCTTGTTAAGTCAGATAGCACCTTGATTTCTACCTCTCTATTTGCCAAGCACTAGAACCACTGTCTGTCACCAACACTACCATATAATGCAGTCTACGCAGAAGACAAACTCAAGACACAAAGCTTTCTCACGCAATTAACCTATTAAGACCGGGAAAGCATCTATGTCATTTTAGATTTTAGCTAAAAAGTATTACTTTATACTTTGGCGATTCAAAAATAGCAGATGTACAAGCTGCACATGCCACGCTACAAGCTTGTATATCTGCTATTTTAGATTTATTCTAGATTTATTCTCTAAAAGTGAATATTTTTTAACACAAATCTTTGCCTTCTGGCAGTCCATTTACTTTATTTTTTAGAAAACAGTTTTGTAAGACATTGTGTAGAATCTGCCTCAGAGAAATGGGCATCTGATCTGCAACAACACGTGTGTTATCCTTACCAGAAATGACTGCACTGCATGTTAGACCACAGGAGGAAATGACGTGTCTCAGCCTGTCATTCTCAATGACTGCATACCACGATTATTACAAGAACGCCTTGTACTGCAGTGCAGTCTGTCCAAAAGTTAAGTCAGCTTGGGCTGCAACGGTTTATCAAAATACTCAATTTTGATTCTGTGTAATTTAATATATTACACAAAATCATTGATTAGCAGACTTGGACATTGGTTCGATATCATCATCATCATCCTATATCATCATTATCATACTATAATTCTGACAATCATCATCATCATCATCATACTATAATCATCATCATACTATATCATCATACTATAATCATCATCATACTATAATTCTGACAATGTCTGAATGTCTGAATGTGTGTGTGTCTGTCAGAAACACCGCCGTATCTCCTCACTGCCTGCACCAATCACTCCCACTTTTCACACAGGCATTGACCATAATAATATGGAGGTCTTAACGAAGCCCTTTTTTCGATGTTACACATTAATGATTAATAATGAATGTATTAGTGAATTAAAAATGCGAAAACGCGCAGTACCCCCTGCGGCCACAAGGGGGGGGGGGGGGGGGGGGGGGCAATATCTCACAACGGGTAAGGGCTAGTATTAAAAATGTTAAAAAAAGATTTTTTATGAAAACGTCAATCTCGATTGATCGAAAACAATCAATTTGAATAAGTTCAGCTCTAAATCAACCCATAGGAGCCCTGCAGACTGAGGGTGGCTACCTGGTTGTCTGTCAGGTGTAGCACTGTCTTCTTATACGAGATCACATCAAAGTCCAGGGCTTTCCACACAGCATGGCCCAGGAGGTCGCCCACCTTCTTCTTCTTTGTGATGACGATGAGGTACATGCCTGAGAAAAAGGTTGGTGTGAATGCAAGACTATGAGCTCGTCTTCTAAAGTATTACCACTATTAAGCAAAATTAACTTATGCTCTATCAAATACAGATGCAGAGAGAGGTCCCTATGTTTATTTTATTTGTTAACAGGATTGGCAACAGGTGAATAGTCCATGTTTTACAGCCAACTGAACTTACCAGCTACCAAGCGAATGGTCCCCATGATCCCACATATTGGTCTCGTCACAGCAGAGGGAGGAATGTCCTTCCTCACTAGAGATGGGGACAGAGACAAGGTTGTAAGCAGCAGCAAATCAGTCATAGTGTGTTGGCAAAGAGAGACGGCCTCTCAAGGAATCCACTTAAGCACTTAAACCCCATATGGATGAGTGGAGTCCCTCATGGCTCTATACTAGTCTAGTTTTCTGTTATTGTGTGTGGAAAGCTTTCGCTGAAAATAGCTGATTGACAAACTTGTTTATCTACGATTTTCTGCAAAAGCTTTCCACGACGCATGGTAGGTAGGCAGATGTTATATAGCACTTCAGTCCCAGGACTGAAGAATTTGCTAATTTTGCACCCCTCACTTTGAGCACAGAGCACTTTATGAGCATATAAAAATAAATAAACGTTTCTTAGACTCTAAGGAGACTTCCTTAATAGTTTATGCAGCGAGCGGGTATTTTTTATCCAGTTTTTCAGGTAGGCTGATATGTAATATTTACATACGATATGTTAACAGTAACATGTTCACAGATTTAAAGGCAACAATAAGCACACAACCTTAACTTCAATATGGAATATATAGTCTGTGTATGTAGGATGACATCATCAAGTTTATGAGGTCTATTCTGTTCCTGTACATTCCCCTGAGCAGTCATTTCAACCAAGCCGGTTTACATTACTGATCAATTATGCATGATATACGATGCAGAATGCAGATCATCATATCTAGCTTATACACCTGATCTTCCCTTTTTGAAAACTGAAAATGACACAGAGCTTGTACAAAAAATACAAATCACCCTCTTGTCTACACCTGTAAACTCAGTGATGTGACAATAAAGCCGATTGTAATCAACAAGCACACTCAACCAATGCTTGCCTGTGAGGGTCATTTCTGTTGACACCCTGTCGATAGCAAGGACATCATTGGAGCCATCATCACAGGCCTCAATGTAGAACCTCTCTGGAGTGGTGTGCCTATACGAAAAGAACGGACGAAAGGAAAACACCACAAGGGGTTTACATGCATGGGTCTTCAACAGGGGGTCGGGGGACCCACTTGAACTTGAATCTGAGAAACATTAGCCGAAAACAGCAGATCTACAAGTTCCCAACACCTTGCATAACAGTATTTTAAGAGGTTAGGTGACTGTAGAGGGAAAAGGAGCAGACCAAGTACAGAGCCACTCTCTACTAATCAGGAGGCTTTGTTTATGTTTTTACCTGTTCTATCCGTGTTAAGGCTCATTCATAGTCTGGATTTTCGGTGGTGAGGTGACCACCGCTCCGGTGGTGAGGTGACCACCGGAGCTGGAATAACGTTGAGAGGTGGTGAGTAAAAACAGACAGAAGGGCTGGGGCGGTGGCGGTGGTTTGCTCTTCACCGCGGCTCGTGACATCATGTTGTAGTTCGGTGGTCACCTCACCACCGAAAATCCAGACTATGAATGAGCCTTTAGTGTACGACTGTACGTGCGTGCGGTTGCCTCATAGCAGGCAACACTCCAGTCTTATTTACTTTGCTCTTCTTTTTATCTCTATTCTTCTTTCCCTTTCCTGAAAAACTACAAATGGTGGAGCGAGCTGTACACTTTCACCCACTTCTTTTACAACATCACCTGTAAAGATGTGACAATTTTAAAGCTGTTTCTGAACCAATAGGTTTTACTACAACTACTGCTGGAACAGCAAGTTCCTATTCATGGTGGCAAAATTATCAACCATAACTACGGTACACTGCACACAATGAAGGCACATTGTAGCGCGTTACAGGGTGGCCTTCAGTTAAAGCAGCTCCGTCCATTCATTATTGCTTTGTTTTTTGTAAACAGTGGCTAACTTGCTAGCATTGCCTATAGCTGGCGTACAGTGGATCTCTGTCTGTACCCGCCGGGGCAACTATATAGTTGGCTGAAATGACAACACGTTTACATGAACGGAACCGTCGCATTCGCCTCGAACAGCCTGCCACCTGTACAGGGTCGCGGACACAAAACAACCGTAAACGTGAAAGTAATTTGCTCTGCTGGGACTTACAGGTTGAATCTCTCGTAGGTGGTCGCCATCTTTCCTCCTGCTCCCCCGGTCGGTCAGTGACGTGTCAGTGTGTTCTCCTCTCACTGTGCTGCTGTTGCTGCACCGCGACGGGGGCGTCACGGGCCCGAAAAGAACAGATCTACAAGCTAACAGCGCGTCGTGGAGCGACGCGCTGTTACCTTGGAGATCTGCTCTTTTTGAGCGGGTACCATACCGCGGGTACCATTCTCGGTTCAAAGGAGCTTTAATTTATATTGGAATGAATGAGAAAACATGCATTGCCAAAGCAATTGTCAAATATATATAAAATATAAAATAATAAACAGTTGAAAATGGGGTTCCGTTTGGGGTAGGCTACCAGTCGAATACTGAGTCTGACGTGCATAATAATAATAATAATAATAATAATAATAATAATAATAATAATAATAATAATAACAATAACAACAACAATAATGAATAATAGACAATACATTATTTTTATATAGTTTTTCTTTTAGGTTGTATGACCTCAAATACACCCAAACAACCTGGACTTTGAACATTCAATGGATTTTCTGTGGTCTAGGGTTTTCTCTGTGTGTTCTGAAGCCTTTTGAGCTACATTGAAAATGTCGTTATGTCATATAGCCTATGGCATTTGTGGACTGTTATAGTCCACAGGGAAATCAGAGCACTTGTTCAGTTGTTTCACTTGTTTGAGCCTAATGTATTCAGAAAACCCCAGACCACTGCAGAAAATCTACTGAATGTGTATATGCGCAATAAGTTATATAGAAACGTAATGTGAGAGAACTTGAGAGAAAGAAGACCATGCAATCAATAATGAGCACTGGAAACAGCATTGTGGATATGAAAATGCATGACAGACAGACAGACAGACAGACAGACAGACAGACAGACAGACAGACAGACAGACAGACAGACAGATCAGTCTTTGACTGACTCCTGAATCGCTGAATGTAGGCTATGTGTGAATGGAATAACGGACAGTTATTGGGATCTTTATCCAAACCTTTCAGGGAGGGTAATAAAAAATTCAGGAAAATGTCACATTCAGAAAGAAGATCAATACACTGTTACAATTTCCACACTTTTGCATATTTACAAATTACAAAAAAAGTACAACAAGGTCTTGTATTTGTGTTTATTCATCTGGTTGATTCAGAGTTCAGACAAGATAATTTAGCACATTTCAAAGGCAGTTCGAATTGGTTTACACAAAACATTAAGAAGACAAAAGAAACACAAAGGGCATTTGAATACAATTTAAAATAGTTATAAACCACTTAAGCATCATATATGAGCCAAATACCCCATTTTCAAGTTCAAAATGTATCACATTGTGATACCTTGTAGATCTGCTATTTTTTAATTCTAAGTTAAAATAACAATTTAATTTAAAATTTGACCAAAATAGTGACACCAAAACCGCAAATGCAAAACAGGCCACTCCCGCAAAATTTGGAAGACAATCAATAGCTAATCATAGCTATCAATAAATTTGATGAGGATTTGACTGAGGATAAAGCAGAAAAAAAGACAATACAATTACAGTGCAGCCCAAGAAAGAAAAACTGGCATCAGCTTTGATGGTCTCTCTCCTGCATGAAGTTGTTTCCCAACCAGATTTCACAAGTTGCGAAGGTAATCTCCAGCAATCCAGGAAAGGTCTACACATTGGCCGCTGCCTTCAAAAATCTTCAAAAATTCATTTGCAGAACTCAACCACTGCTGCTTGGGGTTCATCATGAAACGATGCTGAAAATACATCAGGTGGATAAAGATTAGGATCATCTGAGAATACAATTTGGTGAACGCCTACTGTATGTTGTCTATACTGACCATTATTAAACCCACAGTAAAATAAAGTGTTTGCACTATACTGTATATGGACAGACCACTCAAGGCCCAATTTAAACATATACAGAATATTAGCATACTACATTGTAGTTTATTACATTTCATTAATAAGTCCTCCAGAGACATTTTAAACTATGTAATAAAATACATTCATATGTGGTTTTCATACAGCAAAGTATTAGTAGAAATGAAATAAATACTAAAAACAGGCTGAAAGTGCATCTATTCCACTCTTTCTACCTCTTTTGGAAATTCTATATCTATGAATATGCAACAAACTTGCCTGGTGCTCTGCTCCAAAAGAGTCAACACAGTTGGTCTAAAGCGTAAACAATCAGATTACACTGATATGCACCATAGGCTATAGAGCCAAAATGCAAATGCAAGGAAATATGACAAAGTTGACTTCTACTGAAAGCCTTTCAGAACTCTGGGATGCGTTTTCTCCATGGTGCGTGAGCTTTTTTAATTAATTGCTAAAACAGACAATTCCAAGATGTGGTCGTAGAATATCTGGTTTACCTGGTAGGGAGTCTGAGACTTGCCATGGAGGACCAGGAAGAGGACTCCGTTGTTCATTCCGAACTGAAAAGTTCCATCAATCTTTAGGCTTTTTGGCGGCACTTTGAAGCCGACCTGGATGTAAACCGGCAATTGACAGCCACTTTGCATTCTGTAATAACATAAAGAGTATGTTATTATGTATATCATACATGGGCAACTGGCGGCCCATGGGGCCCCCACCTTCACCTACATGTATAATGTGGCCCTCAGGTTAATATCAGAATACTGATAACAGTATTATTGATTTCAGCTGTTACAATTCCCACCATGCAAACATGACCAACTTTAATTACTTCAGCCTAAATTAGTACAAAAATAGAAAAAAGTTAAAAGATCTTCAAGATCAAAACGTGTCGCAGTGCGACCTTGTAGATCGGCTATTTTTGCTATGTGGCCCTCTGGAGTGAGTGTGGAACTAGAGTGGCCCTCTGGAGTGAGTGTGGAACTATATAGTGGCCCTCTGGAGTGAGTGTGGAACTATATAGTGGCCCTCTGGAGTGAGTGTGGAACTATAGTGGCCCTCTCCATCTTCAAAGTTGCCCACCCCTGATGTATATGTACAATGTATTCTACTGAGGAAATTCAGCAAAGAGTTCCGTGTGACGAATTCCAGGAAAGTTTAACATCAGGAACAACATATATGGGGAATTGTGGATTTATCAGTATTTTTGAGCAGTGGACACCGCTCCAATGACGGGCCGCGTGTGTCTCTATGTCCCTATACATGTCTGTTTGGAGTAGGAACAGGTACAATACCACTGGGTGACCTAGCTACCTTCAAGTGGCGCTGTTGAGCTTCACACTGTGCACTATAACTATTACAATAGTACAGTAAACAGTACAGAACAGTACTCTGAATACAGTACAGTACACAGTACAGAACACCGTACAGTACAGGAGTACAGTACTCCGAGTACTACACAGTAGTGTAGGGGCGACTGTGGCTCAAGAGGTAGAGCAGGTCGTCCAATGATCCATGGGTCGGCGGTTCGAAACCCGGCTCCTCCTTTCTACATGTCGAAGTGTCCTTGGGCAAGACACTGAACCCCAAATTGCTCCCGATGTGCTGGTTGATACCTTGCATGGCTTCCGCCGCAATCGGTGTATGAATGTGTGTGTGAATGGGTGAATGTAATGCACATGTAATCTATGTAAAGCGCCTTGGATAAAGGCGCTATATAAATGCACCATTTACCATTTTACCATTTACAGTACAGAACACCTTACAGTACAGACTATACATTACAGTATAACTACTGTACCACAATACAAGTATATAGTTGCACCGCTCAGTTCACACGGGTGTGATGTTTTTGGAGGTCCTGGCACACTCACACGCACATACATACCGTAACCTTACGTACCGTAACCGTATGCAAATACAAAGATATTTCACATTTATATTAGGATTCCCTTGTATAACCCATCCAGCACCGCACCACTCATTATGTACACTCATCCTGGTAGAACACCCCCTCCAAGCTGGGCCTCCTCACTACCACTACCAGTGTTTTTGGCAGCACATTCTGACGTTTTTCATGTTGCGATGCGTTGTGAGCTTGTAGATCTGGTATTTTCAGCATAGCTTAGTTTTCATTTCGTTTCCATTTAGTTTTCAGTCGACGAACATTTTTCGTCATAGTTTTAGTCGACGAAAACAACACTGCTCACTACCACTCACTTGTATGCGCACTCATGGTAGACCTGGGTCTTGTCACCACCGAATCCCAATATAGAGCCTTGTTTCCACTGTACAGTCTTGACTTCCCCTACATTGACAAGAGTCATGGTTTCTCCCTTTAACATGGCCATTGTTGTGACCTGCAAGAATCAAGAAAACGAGACAAACTGAATGGAGACGGTCAAACCTATAGGCTATACTTACTGAATGCATTTATTAAACAGACTTCCTGACTGACTTGGGTTGTGTGTGTGTGTGTGTGTGTGTGTGTGTGTGTGTGTGTGTGTGTGTGTGTGTGTGTGTGTGTGTGTGTGTGTGTGTGTGTGTGTGTGTGTGTGTGTGTGTGTGTGTGTGTGTGTGTGTGTGTGTGTGCATTTTGATTGATTGAAATATTTATTAACAGTTTGCAGAATTACAGTACATTTCAAGCACAAACTCAATACAAAGACTGTTAACTGTGAGTGGATGACCCAATTAAGCATTACACTTGTTTACAAGAGGGTCCACCATGTTCAATTCATCAAAGAATGCATGTGTGTGTGTATGTGTGTGCGCGCGTGTGTGTGTGTGTGTGTGTGTGTGTGTGTGTGTGTGTGTGTGTGTGTGTGTGTGTGTGTGTGTGTGTGTGTGTGTGTGTGTGTGTGTGTGTGTGTGTGTGTGTGTGTGTGTGTCTGTGTCTGTGTGACAGAGAGAGCACGCACGTGTGTGTGTTCCTGCACTGCATACCCAGGCCAGTAGGCTATCAAGGCTCACGTTGTGTCTTCTAGAATCTCCAAGAGAGAACTTTTAACTATCAGGCTCCTCTTCTGTGGAACCATCTTCGAGATCTGGGCCAGGAGGCAGACACCCTAAGTTTAAGAGCAGGCTTAACAACCTTTAATTTGGGGATCAATAGTGCCATCATCATCCATAGTCTTTAATGTAAACATAGCCAGTGTATTGCCATCTTTCAACAAATGACATGACCTGCCTGGTGAGACATGTTCAACAACTCTTTTGAAAGTGTAGTGGTGAAGTATGTATATATGTAGGCCTACATATTTGTATATAACACATGACTTCTCACAGAGAGAACTAAAACAGTGCTTGTATATAACTGAAATAAAAAGACAGCATGAAACATTCGAATGATTAAAAACCACAAAAAACAAGACATACCACAAATGCTTGTTTAACCAGTAATGTTTTTAAGTGGTTCTTAAAAATGTCCACAGAGGCTGCAGGTCTCAAGACCTGTGGAAGGGCATTCCATACCATTTCGTTTTTGACCTTTTTGAGTGGTGCAACCACTCCAACGAACAGCAATGTCCGTGTCCGTGTTTGTGTGTGACTATGTGACCAGTACCAATGAGTACCAAAAGTGGCGCTGTTGTGCCAGAAACGGAGAGAGAGAGATAGTGCTGCATGTTGCCTGCTAATGAGAGAGAGAGAGAGAGACAGAGAGACAGAGAGGGGGGGGGGAGGGGGGGGGATTTGCATGGTATGTAATGCCCTTCCACAGGTCTTGAGAGTTCCACTTAAAAATACTACTGGGATCAACAATGAGCCTAACTAGCCAAGATTGTCCCCTTGCTCGTTCCCTTGCAAGCCAGTTAAAGGTATTTCCGGTTACGTCATACGCGCCAGCCTCGCCACGATGTCTGCGACAAAGCCGGATTTTCATAAAAGTAAAAAAACAGCGAATTAAACATATAAAACAAATAGCGTGTTTAGCGTGTTAAGACAATGAAATAGAAGGCGTGTTTAGCGGGTTATGCAGGCTTTTAATGTTATTTTTAGATGGGCAAAAAAAAAACAATATTTGTCAGGATATCAATATGAATCTTGATTGGTTGTTAAGATACTGAGCGATTGTAAAGTGACGAGAATTAAAAAAGAAAAAAGGTTTTACCTTATGCTGTGAGGGACCTTTTGTGTTCCCATGTGGCACAACATCACTGGACATCCCTGTTGAAAGAAAGAGGTGTATTATATACGGTATATCGTCTCTGTCTGGTGGAAACCTACTGTTACTTTTCAGGATTCAAATTCTAAAATAGCAGATCAGTAAGAGTTTTGTGTGACGCTGAAGTATGATCAAGTAGGGCGTTAAATTATGAAAAAACACAGGTTAAAATTATGCAATGATATACCAGTACTACATTTGTGTATGTATGTATGTATATGTACACACACACACACACACACACACACACACACACACACACACACACACACACACACACACACACACACACACACACACACACACACACACACACACACACACACACACACACACACGTTATCTACCCTCTCTTCACCTACCTTTGGATGTGTTTGTAAACCTCAGCACGAGATTGTTCTTGTTTATCTTCGTCAGGATGTCCACCATGATCTGAGCTTCAGTTCCAGCGTAGGAACTCATGATCAGATCAGTGGTTTTGGTCCTCGAAGCTCTCTCCAGCTGGCTCAATGGGATTCCCTTGAGACCGTTCACCTGATCAGGTTGTTGCAGACACCACTTGAATGTCTCGAAGTCCTCTTCTCCCAGGTCCTCCAGGGTGTTGAAGATACATTGCCTCATGGTTGATTCCTGGTACAAACCGAGGATGTTAACATCTCAGCTTCATTCCTCTGAACAGTTTTTACCTTGACTAGTACGTGGAAATCCTTGCTTAATTTATGGACTCCAGTCTTTAAATCTAGCGGATTTGAAACTCATCAGATAAACCTTGACTCAGATGCAATGTGAAATGGTACTACAAAGATTTATTTACAGCGCTGTAATCAACATCATATAAAATTGCTTCATCACTAGTTAACCTGTAAGCCAGTGGTTCTCAAAGAGGGTGCCGTGATGGCTGTGGGTACGGGCGGTGCCGAGTCCAATTGGTCATATTTGTCAGGCTTTGGGTCGGGTCCGGCTAGGTATTATTAATAACAGTATTATTAATAACAGTATCAGACTGTGGTTGTACTTGTCAGTTCCCATCACAACAGTATCAGACTGTGGTTGTACTGGTCAGCTCCCAGGTTTTAATGTGTGTGTTTCTCTATGTACAGGGCGTGAAAATGAGCGCTTGTGCTCATGCAGCTACTACCCTGGGTAAATAATTAACAAACAAAAGAATAAGTATATATAGGTTATACCCTGTTTGGCATCACAGACGGCTGAGAAATCAAACGGCATACAGCCCACATGAAGTGTCACAGATATCCCTCATAGACGCTGAGTTAATGATTAAAAGGAATATCCTGTTAATCATTAGACAGCAAACTATGCAAACTATAATATTGCTATGTGCTTACTGTACATTACACTTCTTTAAAGGCTTTTTTGAAGCACCCCGGACAGTTTTTTTTTAAGTGGCTTATGTATTATTTGTTTTTATCAGACAGGTTTATATCAGACAGGATATAGCACTGACGAAGGTCCTAGGACCGAAACGTTTGCTACTTTTAATTGCACCATCTTTGCACCACCAGCTTGTAGATCTGCTATTTTAAAAAAAAAAGTCTTTCTGAGAAGTATTTGCTTGTGAGCTAAACAATAACTACAATAGAACTAAGGGGGCTAAGGGGGGGTTACGACCCCCACAGGGTGATGTGATGCGTCTAGTGCAGCAACCCTCGGATAGCATAGTTGCATGCTTGTTTGCTGCTTGCTGTGTTGCATGCCTGCTGCTTGATGCCTCTCGCTTCCAGGAACTGCCGCTGGCTAGCTAACTAAGAACCAAGCGATGGAAAGCAGAATGCGTAAGTCTTTCCTTGCCAGTACATAGCCTCTCCATCACCAAGACCCATGCTGTGCCTCCTCGTGGCAGTCCCCGGTAACTGTGGCTTTGCAGCCTCAGGCTAAACAGCATGGGATCCCCCACCGGAGGTGGATAGTTCAGTCATGGCTACCACCATCCGATTGACCAGTGCCTACTGGTTAAACCTCGGTTATAGGCTACGGGAGAAAACCCCTAATGAAAAATCTGTGGCGAAGACCTGCATAGGCAGTCACCAACAGACTGGTGCTCTGGCAGTCCTCTGCAACCCCACATGAAGACCTGCATAGGCAGTCACCAACAGACTGGTGCTCTGGCAGTCCTCTGCAACCCCACATGGCAGAAGGTCGTCATGAGTCATCATGCCACTGGAGGACGTCGTATGGGGCCAAGATAAAACAGTGTGGGTAGGGACTGCGCACCCCTACCACCACTCAAATCAACTCACTGCGCAGGCTTTTGCTCCCCCTCAATCCCCCCCATAACCCCCCCCCCCCCCCCCCTCTCCCTGTTCAAGTCCTGCGGCGATGGGGAAGGACGGCTGGCCCGGGCAGCTTACCGCAGCTGCCGGGCCATCCCTTCTTGCGGTCGAAAACAAAAATATAGAACCAAAATACCTCCCGGACAACGGGCTCTGGACAGGAACACTTGGTCAGCACGGTGTTGGTAGGCTCAATGATAATGGGCTACGCCTCCTCTCACTCTGCTCTGAACATCAGCTGATCATCACCATCACTCTCTTCCAGCTGAAGGATAAATTCAAGACCTCTTGGCAACATCAACGCTCCAAACATTGGCACCTTCTCGACTACATCATCACCCGTCGCAGAGACAGGAAGGAGGTGCTAATCTCCAGAGCCATGCGTGGAGCGGACTGCTGGACTGACCACCGGATGATCAGAGCCAAATTCCAGATGGAAATCCGTCCCCAACTGAAGAAAACACCTCCAAACAAAAGACTCAACTGTGAAGCACTCAAATCCAGACACTCCGTAGACCAGCTTAGGGCACAGCTTGCAGCAAATTTGTCTGCAATCCCTGAAACCCACTTGGACCAGGACCCTGACATTAACACCTGCTGGGACACCTTAAGGACTGCCATCCACCAGGCAGCAGAGGAGTCCCTTGGGTACACCAGGCGTAAACACCAAGACTGGTTCGACAACAGTGCACCGGATATCCATAAACTCCTCCAGGCAAAACACAAAGCTCATGCTGCTTGCCTGGCCAATCCACAATCCATCACACTAAAGACGCGACTCTCCTCCATCAGAGCCGAAGTCCAGCGCACCCTCAGAGCCATGGAAAATGACTGGTGGATCAAGAAGGCTAGAGAGATCCAACTCTATGCTGATACCAACAACTCCCATGGATTCTATGATGCCATCAAATCCATATATGGTCCACAGAGGAAAAACATAACCCCAGTCAGATCGGCAGACGGAGTCACCCTCTTCAAGGATCCTGAACAGATGGGCTGAGCATTTTAACACCCTCCTCAACTCCGAAAACCCCTCTGACCAAGACATTTTTGCAAACCTCCCAACCATACCCCCTGTTGATCACCTGGACTCCCCGCCTAGCTTCGCTGAGGTACGCAAAGCCATCAAGGGCCTAAAAAATAATAAGAGCTCAGACCCCGACGGAATCCCAGCTGAGGTCCTGAAGCATGGTGGCTACCTCCTCACCCGTCGGCTGCACCTTAATGATAAACACCATATGGTCCTCTGAAACTATCCCCCAGGAATGGAAGGATGCTACCATCATCACCATTTATAAGAGGAAAGGTGACAAAGCCGACTGTGGAAATAGCAGAGGAATCTCCCTGCTCTCGGTTGCTGGAAAAGTACTTGCCCGGGTCATGCTCTCGCTTAGTGTCTCACATCTCTGAGAACATCCTGCCTGAATCTCAGTGTGGGTTCAGAAGAGATCGCAGCACTAGCGACATGGTCTTTGTAGCCAGGCAGGTACAAGAAAAGGCCCGGGAACACCACCAGGACCTCTACATCGCCTTCATTGACCTGTCCAAGGCGTTTGACACCGTAAATCGGAAACTCCTTTGGGACTTGTTGGGAAGGCTGGGGGTTCCGCCGAAGTTCCTCAACACCCTAAAACAAATGCATGATGGAATGCAAGCTTGCGTTCGCGTTGGAGGCCAGCAATCCCCCTCTTTCAATGTGAAAGTAGGGGTTAGGCAAGGCTGTGTCCTAGCCCCTGTCATATTCAACCTCTTCCTCTCAGCAGTCACTCTCCTCTCACACCAAGCTCTGGAACCCACAGATGGCATCCACATACAGTTCCGGCTGGATGGCAGTCTTTTTAACATCCGGCGCCTCCAGGCCTTCACCAAAATCTCACAACAACACATCCTAGAACTTCAGTATGCTGACGACTGTGCTCTCCTTGCCCACACGCCAGATTCACTACAGCGTGCACTTAATGTGGTCTCATCCACATATAGTGCCCTAGGACTCAAGGTCAATATTGCTAAAACCCAGGTCATTGTGCAACACCCACCAGCCAGAAGTGCCTGTCTTCACCATTGATGGCCAGCAGCTCACCATCGTACCACACTTCACCTACCTCGGAAGTGTCCTGTCCCCCACCTGTAACATCGACCATGACATCCAGGTCCGTGTTGGGTTAGCCTCTTCTGCTTTTGGTAGGCTCAAAACCAGGGTCTTCCTGAATAGAAACCTGACAGTTTCTACAAAAGCAGCTGTATACAAAGCAGTCTGTTTGTCCACACTGCTATATGGCTCGGAAGCCTGGACCCCCTACCAAAGGCACGTCAGAATCCTAGAGAGATTCCACATCCGCTGCCTACAACGGATACTGGGTCTGACCTGGGAGGACAGGATCCCATATGTGGACATTTATGACCGGACACAAACACCCAGCATCCAAGTGTTCCTTGCACAAAACATCTACGCTGGGTGGGGCATGTAATCCGCATGCCCGCCCAGAGGCTCCCCCGGCAGATTCTCTACGGCCAACTCCAGGAGGGCCGTAGGTCTCCCGGGGGACAGCGGAAACGCTACAAGGACCACATAAAGACCCTCCTGAAGTGCTGTGCTATCCAACCCTCTGCACTGGAAGACCTGGCTGCTGATCGCCACACCTGGCGCACCATCAGTCACAAGGGTATCGCACACCTCCAGGAGCAGACCACGGAGAGGAGAAAACAGAAGCGCATACAGCGACACCAGCGTGCTGCAGGGGACCTCCCCTCATCTGAGGATTTCATCTGCCCCACATGTGGCAATTCATATGGCTCACGCATTGGCCTGCATAGCCACATGCAATGGCACCGTCGCAACCCCCCTCAATAACCCACGCTTGGAGCAACGTCATCATCGAAATCGATGGACAGCCATAAGCAAGTAAGTAAGCACAATAGAACACAGTTTTATTTTCTACATTTCCTGACAACTTTTTTTTAATGTTTAATGGTTTTCACCCGCCCGACATGGGTGCATTCGGATATAGGCACACTGAGCGCACAGCTGATACAAACTAATAGGCAAGTGTGCTCCCAGTGCGCATTTCCGATATATCTTTTATTTAATATTTGGTATATATTTGACAGAAACGTGTAACTCACCTGAACAGAAGGAATAGATTAGTATAGAATGGTTTCTCATACGATGTCTCCTTCTCTTCTCAACACCACACGTTGATGGAGTGGAGTTTACTTTCATTTCTGTTCTGAACTGACCGACCCCACACACACACACACACACACACACACACACACACACACACACACACACACACACACACACACACACACACACACACACACCACCACCACAACTTTATCAGAACGCTGCTGTGCTGTTTGGTTCACGTAACTGTAGTTCATAATGGTGTCAGACTGTCACTAATTCACTGTGGATTCAGAGTTACAGGGTTCTGTGCAAGCATTGTGAAAACCACAGGCCAGTCAAAGAACATGTACTTTTTTGAACATTTAAGTGATTTTAAAAGCAAGTACTTTTCAGGCCGCAAGTCATATTTGACCAGGAGTTTATTATCTAGCCTCTACTTTCACTCATTGAACACTGAGTCACTCTAGAAGCAGACAGCATACTTTCACTTTCTGCTGTTCTTCAGTTCTTAATTTCCGGGAAATGGGCAGATCAGCCCATTTCTGGGAAATGGGCTGATCTGCGCACGCACGCACGCACGCACGCACACGCACACTCACACACACACACACACACACACACACACACACACACACACACACACACACACAGACACAGACACAGACACACACACACACACACACACACACACACACACACACACACACACACACACACACACACACACACACACACACACACATCGTCATGTTTTACAGACTGTGTTTACAGACAAATTTAGGATTTACTGTGTAGTGTGTACATCACAATGATTATAGTTACATGATAACATATTATATGACAGGTTGGAACAGAGACAGTGAATGACACTCTCAGTGGATGACTTGTTTAGAAATGGCCAGGAAAATTAGTTATGATTTTATGTAACATGATTCATATTTTTTTATACAAGGGCTGATGTTCCCCCCTTTGCCCTTTTGAAATATCTTTGTAATATTGTCCCCCAGGCCCAGGTTCTAGGAGTTTTGGTGTTCAGAAAGGTTTATAAGCACCTTGCTTTTCGTTGGCGTTTTCATCTTAAAGGACCTATAACATATTATTTGTTTGTTTTTGAGCTCCCCTGTGTATTTTCTATCCCCACAAATATGCAATTTTGAACAATCAGGATTTCTCATCATATAGGGGCTTGCTCTCGGGAACAGCTCAACTGATTTGGTCGTATTTTTGTATGGTTTTTTTGTGGCTTTCGCCTTTATTTTATATTTTTTATGGAGGGACAGACAGTAGGCTGACAGGGATTGGGGAGAGCAGGTAAAAATAATACTAGCGATGCTTGATGCATTGTGAACTAATAACTCGTCCAATGTCATTCTGGGCTATCTGGGACTTTTAATAATTATACTCATCCAATGTCATCCTTAGCAGAATGAGTTAAATTAATATGTGCATCCAAATTAAATGTCATTCAGCATAATTTGAGTAGCATAGACATCATTTAAAAAAATGAATTTACCCCTGTGTCATTTGGTTCATTTTACCCACAAAAAAATGAGAAAGAACTAGAAAAAGGTCTCCACCAGGAGGATAGGAGTGTGAGTGTGATGTTTGGCAAAATGTTTAGGAGCAATATAAACGTGTGTGTGCGTGTGCGTGTGCGCGTGCGTACATGCGTGCGTGTGTGTGACGTGGCTTGGCCTGTTGTAGCGCCACCATGAGGCTGATTTGAAAACTGTCAAGTGGCATTTCTTCCAAAGCCTAGTGGGAATATGCATGCACAGTTTCACCACAATCGGACGCTGCGTTGAGTAGTTGTGGCGATTTGTACAAAACGGGTACAAAGCCGGCTACTCTACGCTAAAGTTTAGAAGCCAATTGTAGCCAATGAGGGTGGATTATGAGAAATCAAACAAACCCGTCTTGATCACATGACTATGGAGAGCATGTGTACCGATTTGCGTGAAATTTGGATAAAATCTGAAGGAGTAATATTATAAAATATGTTTTACATATGTCGGCCTCCTGGTGGCGCTATAAAGAGCAGATGTGAAAAATTATTGGCAAAGGTTTTTCCTTGGCCTCTAGGGAGTTGGCATACAAAGTTATCCACAGATCCGTGCAGTTAGAGGTAAAAACACTTTTCTGCCAGTTATAGCGCCACCATGAGGCTGAGTTGAAAATGTTCATGTGGCATTTCTTCCTCGGCCTAGTGGGAATGTGCGTGCACAATTTCACGGAAATCACACGATGTGTTCATGATTTGCAGCATTTTGTTTGAAACTGAGCACTCCTGCTTGCTTTGGAAGCCAATGTTAGCCAATCAAGATGGAGTCTGAGAAATCTGAAAAACCTGTTTCGTTGAATGGCTCTAGAGAGACTGTGTACCAATTTGCGTGATGTTTGGACAAAATCTGTAGGTGTACTGTCCAAAAACTTGTTTTGCACAAAGAGGCCTCCTGGTGGCACTATAACAGGCCGTTCTTGAAATTTTGGGGCAGAGGTTCATCGTTGGTATCCAGGGAGTGTGTGTGCAAAATTTGGCATCGACCGGGTGCCGGAGATTAGCTGATCACAGACGGACGGACGGACACACGGACGGACGGACGGACGGACGGACGGACGGACGGACGGACGGACGGACGGAGTGCAAAACATACTCTCTCCCCATGCCTTCGGCCTGGTGGAGACAAATATTTAACAGATGCTGTCAAATAACATTATGCAACAGTTGACAATATATCACATAACAGACCAATTACAGAAATGGAACGATGTACCTCAAATTGGCCAACCATATAGTCAACCATGACTCCAATCATTTTTAGCCAACTGATTTCAGAGCAGGGTAAATCTTCAGTCTTTAACAGACGTTATGGTGTCTATGGTGCTGAGTATAAGCAGCACCATAGACACCAACAGTCCTGGCATATACCGATCCTACTGTGATGACCATGTTTCACTGCTTTGCTCTGACAAGGATGAAGGCACAGCAGGACACTGCCACGACTCGGTGCTCGGTGGCGATACAACATTCAGACTGGTCAGGACTTCCTGTGCGGTCTTTCCCAGCATGCCCTGCACGTCACAGACAAAGCGATACACATATACCGCTTGCCTGCTGTCTTGTGAATGATGTTCTTATGGTAGTAGTATCGCAGGCCACGACTAAGCTTCTCGTAGTTCATCTTGGGTTTGTTCTTGCATTGGCCCCAGCGCTTGGCCACCTGTAGGGCAAAACTAGTTAGGAAGGTGCACAGTTGGGAATAGAACTAGGAAAATATAATATCCCCAGTACACATAATTCAAACCAAACTGCAAAGGAAATGGCCTCACCTCTGCGGGGTCGGACATCTTGAACTCCCAACCATCTCCCCCTGTAAACCATTTTCCCCCTCTGACTGGAAATGAAGAGGAGCGCTTGTATCAGAGCTGACGTTAATAAAGCTTAATGTGATGCCATGCATAACAACTTAATTCAGGTCTGTTCAGAGATAATCACTAGGCATGTCTGGTACAAAATCCTTGCCATCCTATACACAACACCAGAGGGAGCTCCACTAATCACGTTCAACCCAGATTGGGCTCAAACAAGGGGTTACATTAATTTTGCTCATATTCCACAAACTTTTGGAACGCCCTACCAACAGTCGTAAAGGAATGTGAATCCCTACTTTCCTTCAAAACTGCTCTCAAAGAGCACTTGGGTGCCTTCAATTCAAACTGTCCCCAGTAAACAGTCAAATCGGCCTTTACTGTAGGCCTACCTTTTTATTATTACTTATTTTCTCCTTTATACAGGTTTAATGTTCAATGTTTGTTTTAAAAACGCCATTGACAATGATGGGGAAATTTACATCATATTGTCCCTCATTACGTCATATTGTCTCTTTATTGTTAATGGCGTTAACTGTTTGTGTTGGCATCGTTTGTTTTACATCACCATTACATCACCTAATCAACATGAGTTAGACTTTAATATATTAGCACATCTCACTTCACACGGGTGTGCTTTTTTATTTCTAACCGTTTAAATGATGTTTTTGCATAGTACTGTATATTAAATGTCATTAAATGTTCAGATGAATTGGATATGAAGATATAATATACACAAGCCATATGCTTTCTTGGGTTTTACTCCTTTTATAAATCCTTTTATAGCAGACCCTGTATTGAACTGTACTTTCCTGTGCAAACTTTTAATAAAGTAATCAATCAATCAATCAATCAATCAATCAATCAATCAATCAATCAATCAATCAATCAATCAATCAATCCTGTAGCTCACTATACACTTTAAAGGGATGCATCAGTTTGCTTGAGCATGTGTCTATAGGAAACAATATTTTATTTTATTTTTTCAAACATTAAAGGAGCATTCAGTGATTTGGGTGATTTGGAAAACCACCCAGTCCGCCCCGGTAACAAAATGTGCACATGCACACTTAACTCTACAGTGGGGGGAAGTGCAACAGGCCAACAGCATGTGCACCAAGGCCCGCCCCCAGTCGATCATGATTGGAGGAAGGCCCCTCTCATCTTGATTGGATGAAGGCTTTGCCACCCGCCACCAAAACTGAAACTAGGGTTTTTTGACCACAGGGGCTCACTGGGGACAGGGAGGAACTCCTTATATGGTCAGCACACTCTATAGTAGGGAGGATTATCCAGAAAAAAAGGGGGAAAAAGTGATATTTGAATTAAGTAAAATCACTGAATATACCTTTAATAGCAATACACAAAGCATAATGTATAATTCTTTCAAAAAAGATTACAACGCAAACTCTACACAGAATCAGATCTCATCTGTTTGTCTCTCACCTGGATAAGCTGACATTCCCGTCATCTGGCCTTCCCTGTCTGGCCTCTGGGAGTGTGTGTTTTTCCTTTTTGCCACACGGGGGCAGTACTGGCCCGTGGACTGAGGCCCAGGATTTGAGGGGCACGAGGCTGGAGGCGGGTGAGGTAGAGGTGCAGTGTAGCTGGGAGACGGGTAGTCAGGCCAGAAGGATGATGTCCGTCTCTGTGCATCAGAGTCATACAGTTCTGCTGAGTGACATGTGTAGGTCTGGTCTGTCTCACCTGCTGCAACAAAGCCACGTGTGTTAATTTACTGGTAAGACACCAGGCGCTGCAAGAAATAAAACATCGGGAATGTTCCCTTTTTAATCAATAAAGGGTGGCTCCACTGCCCGCGTTGCGTTGCGTTGACGGAGACGCGACGCGTGCATTAAAATTGAACCGGTGCGTTTTTTGACGCACGACGGAGACGCAACGCGTCCAGTGGAGCCCTGGCGAAATGGTGGAAGTGATATTCCAATCTGCCCCGATTTAAAAAAGAGACTATACGTTTAGAGTCAACCACTCACGGAGTCACGGATAGGTGCAGTCGTTCCTTTGGATTGTTCTGCAAGACATAAAATATAAACAGTGTTTAAATTAAAACTTACGAGCTAATAGTTGTTAATAAATAGCGACAAACTGTTAATTTAAGTCGACTAATTTAACACTGACTGACAAACTAACAAGACAACTAACAAAACTTTCCCCAAAGTGAAAGTAAAAGAAAGATGACTACGGTATGTTACTGTCCCTGACATGCTTAATTACAAATGATTGCATGAATAGGCAATCATATAGACAGGCCAAGCAATGTCTTAGTTACTTTCCACCACTGCTTCTAATCAACAAACAACAACATTTCAAGGGGGTGTGAACTCTCAGCCAGCTATAAAGCCTCCCATACAGGAATACCTAAAATCACACAACACGACTATCTTGACCGCTTCAGACCTTTCTTCTCAGGTCGTTCCTGCACTTCGTTGGACAAAGCTGAATTTTGCAGCAAACAGGTTAGTTTGCGTCCAATATAAATCTGCTATTTTATTCATATTTTGTACTTCATAGGCTATTTGCATTCATTCAATGCATTCATTTAGTGACTGCAAATGCTGTTATTTGTTTCAAAAAGATTTATACCAAGGTAGTTTTGCCTTGTGTATAGCCTATAGAAATATTTCCAACAGCAAATTCAATTTCGTTGTTTTGTAAGCTACTTTCTTCAAGTTTCATTATGACATCATGGGCCTAAATCTTCAGTGTGTAGATTTTATTTTTTATTTATTTATTTATCCTTTTATCCTTTTATCCTTATCCTATAATGTCCCATGGGGTCCGTTTGTAAGCCTTTCATTCTATTTCAGGACAAAAACAGCACAAAACAACACGCCAAAAATATATATAAATAGGCTACATTACACATTTCAGTTTTTACTGAATACTTGTTCTTACCACCTGCACTTTCTTAATCCTTGAATTTAAAGATTCCTGCAGGTACCAGCCTGAAATCCAAACATGGAAATGATACCATAATAGCTAATCTTTGGCTACAACATAACCACATTTTCTAACTATATTTCAAAGTCAAAGTCGTACGATTAGTCACACACGTTATCGCAGTGAAATTTGTTCTCCGCATTTGACCCATCTCTAGGAGCAGTGAGCCGCAGCGTGCACCGCACTTGGGAATCATTAGTTGATTTGACCCCCCAATCCTATACCCTTTGATGCTGAGTGCCAAGCAGGGAGGCATTGGGTCACATTTTTACAGTCTTTGGGATCGAACCCCCGGCCACTCAGTTTCAGGGCGGATACTCTAACCACAAGGCCACTGTCTGGTCTTCAGAGTGAAAAAAGAAAAGAAACAGACAAAAATGTTGGCTTTTTTACTAAATACTTGCATATTATTTCCCATAGTCCTTGGAGTGAGTACATATACCGTATAAAGATGTTGCCTGGTACCAGACTGAATTACGGTTTTGTGTGCTAGACTCAGCTAGAGCACTGCATTCAGTAGGATATGAAGGCTTACTTTAATTGTAATCTCCAAGAGAGAACTTTCAACTATCAGGCTCCTCTCCTGTGGAACCATCTTTGAGGTTTGGGTCAGGAGGCAGACACCCTAAGGCCTAAGTTTAAGAGCAGGCTTAAAACTACTCTCCATCCCCGAGGGGGAGAAATGAATTGGCGCACTTTCGACGAGTAGCCTACAGTCGTTAGCCACTTTACTGGGAAAAAGGGAATATCTGACTGTGGCCGAAATTGACGCAAGCTGCCTGGCAGGCCCCGGTAAGGGGGTTCAATGGTCGAGACGTGTCAGTAACCCTGTCCATCAAGCCCGTGTCCGGGACCATTTCATCCAATTTGAGAGTGGGGGCTCAAAATAAGAGCCGCTCCTGTGTGTGTGCTCTGCAAGTGTGATGCTGAGAGCTCTGGTGGGATAAATGATATTACTGTACTGGTTCAACTCTGTAAAGGTGGTGGTCTATCAAATAAACAACTGTTAGTTTAGCTTACGCATAATTAATTCACAAAGGCAGGTTGTTTAACAATGATAATAACATTTATTATTGCACAGCACGGCCATGACACAGAGTATGTTCACAGAGGAATTCAAGTTAAACAAAATAAATCAAAGCCCTCAATAGCGTCTTGCCTTATACTGTTGTCTGGGAAAGCGCACATGAGTGTGGGCTCTCTTCAACTTCTCACAGGGAGAACTCACAAAGTGCTTCGCATACAAAATAACTAAAAACAGCATGAAACATTTAAATGAAAAACCACAAAATCACACACACACAAAAAAAACCTAAGACATTCCACAAATGCTTGTTTAAGCAGTAGTATTTTTAAGTGGTTCTTAAAAATGAACTCTCAAGACCTGTGGAAGGGCATTCCATAACCTTTTGTGTTTGACCTCTTTTTTTTATCCCGACTTCCCGACGGGTATGCAGTGCAGGAACACACACGTGCGTGCTCTCTCTGTCACACACACACACACACACACACACACAAACACACACACACACACACACACACACACACACACACACACACACACACACACACACACACACACACACACACACACACACACACACACACACACACACACACACACACACACACATGCATTCTAACACACACACACACACACACACACACACACACACACACACACACACACACACACACACACACACACACACACACACACACACACACACACACACACATGCATTCTTTGATGAATTGAACACGGTGGACCCTCTTGTAAACAAGTGTAATGCTTAATTGGGTCATCCACTCACAGTTAACAGTCTTTGTATTGAGTTTGTGCTTGAAATGTACTGTAATTCTGCAAACTGTTAATAAATATTTCAATCAATCAATCAAAATGCACACACACACACACACACACACACACACACACACACACACACACACACACACACACACACACACACACACACACACACACACACACACACAACCCAAGTCAGTCAGGAAGTCTGTTTAATAAATGCATTCAGTAAGTATAGCCTATAGGTTTGACCGTCTCCATTCAGTTTGTCTCGTTTTCTTGATTCTTGCAGGTCACAACAATGGCCATGTTAAAGGGAGAAACCATGACTCTTGTCAATGTAGGGGAAGTCAAGACTGTACAGTGGAAACAAGGCTCTATATTGGGATTCGGTGGTGACAAGACCCAGGTCTACCATGAGTGCGCATACAAGTGAGTGGTAGTGAGCAGTGTTGTTTTCGTCGACTAAAACTATGACGAAAAATGTTCGTCGACTGAAAACTAAATGGAAACTAAATGAAAACTAAGCTATGATGACATTTTTGCTGAAAATACCAGATCTACAAGCTCACAACGCATCGCAACATGAAAAACGTCAAAATGTGCTGCCAAAATGGTAAAATGGTGCATTTATATAGCGCCTTTATCCAAGGCGCTTTACATAGATTGTGCATTACATTCACCCATTCACACACACATTCATACACCGATTGCGGCGGAAGCCATGCAAGGTATCAACCAGCACATCGGGAGCAATTTGGGGTTCAGTGTCTTGCCCAAGGACACTTCGACATGTAGACAGGAGGAGCCGGGTTTCGAACCGCCGACCCATGGATCATTGGACGACCTGCTCTACCTCTTGAGCCACAGTCGCCCCTACACTACTGTGTAGTACTCGGAGTACTGTACTCCTGTACTGTACGGTGTTCTGTACTGTGTACTGTACTGTATTCAGAGTACTGTTCTGTACTGTTTACTGTACTATTGTAATAGTTATAGTGCACAGTGTGAAGCTCAACAGCACCACTTGAAGGTAGCTAGGTCACCCAGTGGTATTGTACCTGTTCCTACTCCAAACAGACATGTATAGGGACATAGAGACACACGCGGCCCGTCATTGGAGCGGTGTCCACTGCTCAAAAATACTGATAAATCCACAATTCCCCATATATGTTGTTCCAGATGTTAAACTTTCCTTGAATTCGTCACACGGAACTCTTTGCTGAATTTCCTCAGTAGAATACATTGTACATATACATCAGGGTGGGCAACTTTGAAGATGGAGAGGGCCACTATAGTTCCACACTCACTCCAGAGGGCCACTATATAGTTCCACACTCACTCCAGAGGGCCACTCTAGTTCCACACTCACTCCAGAGGGCCACTATATAGTTCCACACTCACTCCAGAGGGCCACTATAGTTCCACACTCACTCCAGAGGGCCACTATATAGTTCCACACTCACTCCAGAGGGCCACTCTAGTTCCACACTCACTCCAGAGGGCCACTATATAGTTCCACACTCACTCCAGAGGGCCACTCTAGTTCCACACTCACTCCAGAGGGCCACTCTAGTTCCACACTCACTCCAGAGGGCCACTCTAGTTCCACACTCACTCCAGAGGGCCACTCTAGTTCCACACTCATTCCAGAGGGCCACTATATAGTTCCACACTCACTCCAGAGGGCCACTCTAGTTCCATACTCACTCCAGAGGGCCACATTGCATATTACTGTCGTAGCAAAAATAGCCGATCTACAAGGTCGCACTGCGACACGTTTTGATCTTGTAGATCTTTTAACTTTTTTCTATTTTTGAATTGGAATCCTGAAAAGTTTTTTTTTGTTTAATTTCAAATGCCTTTAATTATAGTTATGTTAACTTTATGAACTAAATACAAATACATTGGACATTAAAACAGACAATAACATTGTAATAAGCTACAGTACTAATTTAGGCTGAAGTAATTAAAGTGGGTCATGTTTGCATGGTGGGAATTGTAACAGCTGAAATCAATAATACTGTTATGATTATGATGATGATTACTATATTTACCCAGGGTATCTGGGCTAAGCTCAAGAACTTGTTTCCAGCCAGGCCCTGCTCATAGAACACATTTCATCGTAGTGGTTCAATGCCTTGTTCAAGGGCACTTCAGCGGTGGTAATTTTAACGTGTCGGACCGCTGATTCGAACTGGCGACCTTCCGGTATCAAGACCGCTCCGCAATCCGTTCGGCCACCGCTGCCACTAATCAGTATTCTGATATTAACCTGAGGGCCACATTATACATGTAGGTGAAGGTGGGGGCCCCATGGGCCGCCAGTTGCCCATGTATGATATACATAATAACATACTCTTTTTTTTAATTACAGAATGCAAAGTGGCTGTCAATTGCCGGTTTACATCCAGGTCGGCTTCAAAGTGCCGCCAAAAAGCCTAAAGATTGATGGAACTTTTCAGTTCGGAATGAACAACGGAGTCCTCTTCCTGGTCCTCCATGGCAAGTCTCAGACTCCCTACCAGGTAACCCAGATATTCTACGACCACATCTTGGAATTGTCTGTTTTAGCAATTAATTAAAAAAGCTCACGCACCATGGAGAAAACGCATCCCAGAGTTCTGAAAGGCTTTCAGTAGAAGTCAACTTTGTCATATTTCCTTCATCTCAATCCGCTCACTACAGGGAGGCTCATCACTGTCAAGCAGTAACTATTCTGTGACTATAATATATTGTTTTTAAATCTATTCGTCCACTTGCTGAAGCTGACACTACATTTAACAGTGGTGAGTGTGATACAAGGCTTGTCATATCTATATAAATTGCATTTACGTACAGTTTAACAAAGAGAACGATGCCAGCACTCACATTCTGTCCTTCAGGTAGCCTACTTGTTGTAATTTAAAGTAAGACATGGAGACGTGGTAATCAGATGCATTTTGGCTCTATAGCCTATGGTGCATATCAGTGTAATCTGATTGTTTACGCTTTAGACCAACTGTGTTGTATGAAAACCACATATGAATGTATTTTATTACATAGTTTAAAATGTCTCTGGAGGACTTATTAATGAAATGTAATAAACTACAATGTAGTATGCTAATATTCTGTATATGTTTCAATTGGGCCTTGAGTGGTCTGTCCATATACAGTATAGTGCAAACACTTTATTTTACTGTGGGTTTAATAATGGTCAGTATAGACAACATACAGTAGGCGTTCACCAAATTGTATTCTCAGATGATCCTAATCTTTATCCACCTGATGTATTTTCAGCATCGTTTCATGATGAACCCCAAGCAGCAGTGGTTGAGTTCTGCAAATGAATTTTTGAAGACGTACAGCGGCCAATGTGTAGACCTTTCCTGGATTGCTGGAGATTACCTTCGCAACTTGTGAAATCTGGTTGGGAAACAACTTCATGCAGGAGAGAGACCATCAAAGCTGATGCCAGTTTTTCCTTATTGGGCTGCACTGTAATTGTATTGTCTTTTTTTCTGCTTTATCCTCAGTCAAACTTTACACGCACATCATCAAATTATTTTCTGCCTTTTATTGATAGCTATGATTAGCTATATATGATTGTCTTCCAAATTTTGCGGGAGTGGCCTGTTTTGCATTTGCGGTTTTAACTATGGTGTCACTATTTTGGTCAAATTTCAAATTAAAATGTTATTTTAACTTAGAATTAAAAAATAGCAGATCTACAAGGTATCACGATGTGATACATTTTTAACTTGAAAATGGGGTATTTTCCCTATTTGGCTCATATATGATGCTTAAGTGGTTTATAACTATTTTAAATTGTATTCAAATGCCCTTTGTGTTTCTTTTGTCTTCTTAATGTTTTGTGTAAACCAATTCGAACTGCCTTTGAAATGTGCTAAATTATCTTGTCTGAATCAACCAGATGAATAAACACAAATACAAGACCTTGTTGTACTTTTTTTTGTAATTTGTAAATATGCAAAAGTGTGGAAATTGTAACAGTGTATTGATCATGCTGTTCTTCTTTCTGAATGTGACATTTTCCTGAATTATTACCCTCCCTAAAAGGTTTGGATAAAGATCCCAATAACTGTCCGTTATTCCATTCACACATAGCCTACATTCAGCGATTCAGGAGTCAGTCAAAGACTGTCTGTCTGTCTGTCTGTCTGTCTGTCTGTCTGTCTGTCTGTCTGTCTGTCTGTCTGTCTGTCTGTCTGTCTGTCTGTCTGTCTGTCTGTCTGTCTGTCTGTCTGTCTGTCTGTCATGCATTTTCATATCCACAATGCTGTTTCCAGTGCTCATTATTGATTGCATGGTCTTCTTTCTCTCAAGTTCAGTCTATTACGTTTCTATATAACTTATTGCGCATATACACATTCAGTAGATTTTCTGCAGTGGTCTGGGGTTTTCTGAATAAATTAGGCTCAAACAAGTGAAACAACTGAACAAGTGCTCTGATTTCCCTGTGGACTATAACAGTCCACAAATGCCATAGGCTATATGACATAACGACATTTTCAATGTAGCTCAAAAGAAAATCCACAGAAGCCACAGAAAATCCATTGAATGTTCAAAGTCCAGGTTGTTTGGGTGTATTTGAGGTCATACAACCTAAAAGAAAAACTATATAAAAATAATGTATTGTCTATTATTCATTATTGTTGTTGTTATTGTTATTATTATTATTATTATTATTATTATTATTATTATTATTATTATTATTATTATTATTATTATTATTATTATTATTATTATTATTACTATTATTATTATTATTATGCATGTCAGACTAAGTACATTTACTTTTACTTAAAGGGTTAGTTCAGATTTTTGGACTTAAAGCTGTAGGAAACCTGTTACTTTTCAGGATTCAAATTTAAAAACACAAAATGTTCAATTATAAGAGGTTAATGCCCGAAACAAAATGTTTTTGGGGTATATCTAGGAACTGTTGAAAGTAGAAGGACCTAAAGTCCTAAAAGTCTGATAGGAATGGTCTGAACAGTTCAGAGAACCACCAGTAGAGGGAGACATTGTGACAAAGTGGTTGTTGCGGTCCCCAACAAAATTGATTGATTGATTGATTGATTGATTGATTGATTGATTTATTAACAGTTTGCAGAATTACAGTACATTTCAAGCACAAACGCAATACAAAGACTGTTAACTATGAGTGGACAACCCAATTAAGCATTACACTTGTTTACAAGAGGGTCCACCTTGTTCAATTCATCAAAACATTTAGAGACGTACAAATAGACGTACAAATAGACTGTCTATATAAGAACAGAACAGGAATTCATCATAAGGGAGGTAAAAAGGGAAAAGAAACATATACAGTGAGGGGTGGGCAGTGGGGGGGGGGGGGATTCAGATTTTACGGAGGCCAGTTTCGAATTGCAGCCGTCCGTAGGTGCCCTTTGAGAGCGGTTTTGAAGGAGTCAAGGGATTCACATGTCTTAATGACTGTTGGTAGGGCGTTCCACATTTTGGTGGCATAGGAGCGAAAAGAATGTAGTCCCTTGTTTGTGCCGAATCTGGGTTGTACATGGTTCGTTGCACTTCCTCTGGTGTTATGGGTGTGGACTTCGTTAACATTAAGGAAGTATCTAGACAGGTACATGGGTATCTTGGTGGTGTATCGAATCTTGTGGACCAGACCCATTGCAAGATGCTGTACTCTGTCGTCGACCCTAAGCCAATGAGTTACTATACCATCAAAATCAGTTTAACCAATTTTTTTTTATAAATACATACAGGGACTCTTATAGGGTCCCTGGCACAAAAGCTTTTCCGATGGGGGTCCTCGCCATGGCCAAATATATACAGTACATTAATTTGGGGGTTCCTGTATGAGTGCAGAAACGTGTAGCCTATGTGTCCCTGGAAATAAAAACGTCTGGGTTTCCGAGGCTAATGTGTCAGTGGAGGAGGACTCTGGGATGGAATCTTGCTGAGAGAGCAGCTTTAGCACATAAAGATGGAACTCCTCCATGTGCCATTAAACCGCAAACACTTGGAGGAATTCGTCATACAAAACATCTGGGGTCGCCTGGGGGTCCTTGATCAGATTCCAGGGAGTCAGATCAAGGTGGAGAACCTTTGTGTTTCGCGTTCAGGAGAACATGATTGTATTGGATCTCTGGCATGATGAGCTTGAGAGCTCCTGGACCTGGCCGGATGACCCGTGGCTGGTGTTCGCAGGTAGGTCGTAGCCCATGATGTCGATGCCGTCGCTGGGCTGGTAGTGCCGCAGCTCTTTGTTCTTGCGTCCAAGTAGTTCCAGGCGTGCATCTTAGCTGCGAGGCCTGGTGCGAGGCTCTGCTTGGAGCCGGCTTGGAGCCGGCGGAAACCATGCAAGGCACCAACCAGCACATCAGGAGCAATTCGGGGTTCAGTGTCTTGCTCAAGGACACTTCGACAAGCTCTGTGGGAGCCCGGGTTCGAACTGGCAACCTTGTGGTTACCATCCGGCCACTCTACCATCCGGCCACTCTATAAGTGTCTGTGATGTCACGGACACTGGTCTCGCTTCCTTCCTGGACTACATGTTGTCTCAGTAAGACAGCCCTCCCCCTCTCCACAAGGTGGGGTGAGTGCAGCAAAGCATTATGGTCATTGCAGTAATCCTGCAGTAAGATCAGTGTCCATGACATCACAGACACTTTATACTAAAATATCTAAAAACACATATTACCCACATAAAAACATCGTCTCCCAAACATCATTTTAATAAGATCTGGTTGCAAAAGGGGTGAAGTGGACCTTTAAGCCCTAACTGCTCTCCCCTACACACTCCTCTGTGGCCTGAAAACTGAAGTCTGGATGAAAAAAGGTCAAACACAAAATGGTATGGAATGCCCTTCCACAGGTCTTGAGACCTGCAGCCTATGTGGACATTTTTAAGAACCACTTAAAAACACTGTTAAGCATTTGTGGAATGTCTTAGATTTTTCATCATTTTGAAAGTTGCATGCTGTTTTTATTTCTGTTGTAGGCCTACTGTATGTGAAGCACTTTGTCAGTTCTCTCTGTGAGAAGTGTTAGGCCTATACAAAAACAATGTACAGTTTACTTCAACACTAAATGTTCAAAAGAGTTGTTGAAGGGGCGACTGTGGCTCAGGAGGTAGAGCAGGTCGTCCAATGATCCGTGGGTCAGCGGTTCGAATCCCGGCTCCTCCTGTCTACATGTCGAAGTGTCCTTGGGCAAGACACTGAACCCCAAATTGCTCCCGATGTGCTGGTTGGTACCTTGCATGGCTTCCGCCGCCATCGGTGTATGAATGTGTGTGTGAATGGGTGAATGTAATGCATCTATGTAAAACGCTATATAAATTTACCATTTTGAACATGTCTCACCAGGCATGTCATGTCATTTGTTAATGAGGTAATCAAACATGGCACTACACTAGCTATCATAACATTGGACTACTATGGATGATGATGGTGCTGTTGTTACCCAAATGAAAGGAAGATTTTAAGCCTGCTCTGGGTGTCTGCCAAACCTCGAAGTTGGTTCCACACTCCACAGGAGAGGAGCCTAGTTGAAAGTTCTCTCTTGGAGATTGTAGGAGCCACAAAGTAAGCCTTCATAGCCTACTGGGAATGCAGTGCTCTATAGCTGAGTCACGCATGTTGAGCTTGACATACAGAACGTTGTCCAGGTCCCAGGACAGCAGGTGGTGGAGCAGAACCAGCCATTCGTCAAAGTACTCTGCGATCATCACCAGGGAGAAGGCGGAGCGATCCACCTCCGCCACAAAGTCACGGATGTATGCGGTGTCTGTCGCCGGCCAGTCCGCCCAAGTCGAAGGTCAGAAGGTTGCTGACTTAAAAACACTAACTGTTAAGCATTTGTGGAATGTCTTTTCCATCATTTGAAAGTTTCATGCTGTTTTTATTTCTGTTGTACTGTATGTGATGCTCCAGATAACTGTAATTGTCCATGGACATCCACCTGTTAAAATGTTTAAAACATATTCAAAATATTTCAATTTATTCTTAATATCTTTTTAAATAACAGATGTACAACATCACAATGTGACTGTGTCACTGTGAGCTTGTAGATCTATCTGCTATTTTCATTTGTGCCTGGCCACTTGGTTTTCTTGCAAATCTGGCAACACAGACTATTCAGACACCCTAGGGGAATTTTTGACAGCTGCTGAAAGTTGGGGTAACATTAACCACCAATAAGGCCAAATGTTCTAAATTTCATTATACTTTAAGTAGCATGTGACGTGGTTCCATTTGTTGGGTTGGTTAATTCGCCAGTAAATCAGAGGCAGAATAGGGCGGGCTCACTGTATCACTGGAAAATTGTATAAATGTAGTATTAGTGAGACTGAGAGTAGAAAATAACATGGTAAAAGGTTAAAATTGCGTGACTCTCACTCTCAAAGGGTGAGAGAGGCAGCCCTGTATTCCAGATTTTTCTAAATATTTCAGAAGGTATGTTAATATTGGTTTCTTACAAACAGGAAGGTAGGAGCGCACACCAGTAGTGGGGAGGTGCTGACCGCAGGAGATAACTATGACTGAAAAAGGAGAGAGGCCGCACAGCTCGTAGTCACGATGCCATCAAAATCTTTATTTTTCCAACGTTTCGGCAACAAGTTGCCTTCTTCAGGGAAACGAAACGATGGAAAAATAAAGATTTTGATGGCATCGTGACTACGAGCTGTGCGGCCTCTCTCCTTTTTCAGTCAATATTGGTTTCTTGCAATGTAGGTGATCTGCAGTTGCTCTGGATAAAATTGTCAGCTAAATGGCTACAATGTAAATAATAAAATACTTCTGCCCTTCCGAACACAAGAATCAAACCATCGCCATTTTAAACCCCTGAATGCTTTACTTAAAATATGCATACATAACACTTCTCCTACACAATACAGAACAGTACAATCACTTTTTTTGTAATAACACATTTAAATGCAAAAGAAAAAAGAAAAGAAAGGGGATTCTTGCGAGCCTCGCTGCAAACAAATAGATCTATTGGCTTCTCGTTTTTGCCAAGCCAACTTATAGCAAGGACACAAGAAGCCCCCAAAAAATACTTATAAGTAAACAAATGAAAAATAAAAAATATTAAACCTGTATAAGCAGAACCTACAGAACACCACATCTGTGATTGCTTTTAGTGTTTGATTTATATTGTCATGTGTTGTTGAGTGAGTGTGTGTGTACATCCACTTACGTATGTGTACCACTACGGTGTGAACTGTATGTTCTGTAACAGATTAAACACGACCTGCTGGTTTAAGCGGGAGGGCCTTTGGGCAGGACCACGCCTGTTTGCATCTGTGACACAGCAGAAGTAATGTTCTGCGTGTCGTGTGTGTGTGTGTGTGCACAGTCTCATAATACATGCCATAAACATACAATTATACAGCACATATTATACATAAAAACATCATATCAGGCAGGGTTCATTTGCATGATTCTCCAACAGAAAACAACAATTCGTACAAGATCATAGTCCTATGATACACGCGTGTACAAAATGTGTCCATTAACTGTTACATGGCAGAAGAAATCCACTGAACTAAATAATGAAACAAACAAACGCGGCGATACATGGAACAAAGTAAAACTTTTTAAAAGACATTTTATGCCAGGATCAATCTGAATACATAAAGGAAAAACACACACAAAACCTGTAAAAAAAAAAAGAAAAAGAAAAAAAAGGAAGAAATACAATTCACCAAAGACCAATAAAGACAAAACAGGAACATAATAACAATACAAATATGAGATGTGGTGAGAAGGAAAACACACTGAAGGCAAGAAGAGCATGTGGAGGTTAACCCTATGCTGTGTTGACCGGGGTCCCCCAGGAGATCTGTGTTGACCGGGGTCCCCCAGGAGATCTGCAATTGGTCCCCTCCTTTTTTCCACTCGACACCAAATCTCTGCCCAAAACAGCGGATGTACAGTACAAACTCACAAGACCTTGCGTTGCGCCGTGTTGTGAGTGACTTGTGAGCATGTGAATCTACTACTTTCGCCTTATTACATGCCCAGAATAGAGACGCTAGGGCTCATAGTGAGGTTAATGGGGATACAACAGCGGTTGACACACAAAACCAGATCAATCAGGGTTGAGGAAATGCAGCGGTGGGGGGGTTTAACAGCCAAGTAAAACGGATAGAAATAACTCCTTTCAAATTTAAACTTCTTTTCCACAACAAACAGTTTTCTTATATAATCTTAGAAGGCAGCTAACCACTGAACATGCTTGAATAGGTATAGCAAGGACATAACACGGTATCCGCCACAGCATAAATCAAATACTATTTAGCCATGAAGCAGGTAGTCCTATGCGTTCCTATGCAACACACCGGTCAAATAGAAGACCTCCGAACCATAACCAAAAAGCTCAAATTATCAGATAAATCACACTTTTTTTTCCCTTGTAAAAAAGAAAAAGGGGGGAAAAGGATAAACTGACAGTGTTTCCAAGATTCTCTTCGGTGGGTATTAGTATTACATCCAAGTTGATCCAACTAGATCAGTTCAAATTCCTTCAAGTCCTTCAGTTTGCAAAAATCTTGCTCAAAAACTTTCAGGTGGTGGGGTGGGGGGGGGGAATCTTTTTTTCTTCTTTTTTTTCAGCTTCCTCAAACAAGTATAGTTGAGCTGTTCAGAGGCAGCACTGAATAAACTAATTAAAACAACCGCGCCACAAATACCCTCCACCAAGCACTGCCACTCAACAGCGTATAACTATTCAATGCACGAATGATGAGAATAAATAATATCATTGATAATAAATAATAAAAGGTGGAGGCAGGTGATCATTGGTGGTCCTAAGAGTAGCTCTGTGAGAGGACAATAGGTCCACACAGGTGGAGATGCAACATCATACGTCAGATACTGCAAGCTACACAGCTTGGAGGTGCCAGGTCCCAAGGGTGTCTGTCTGCTGGTTGGCCGTGGTTTCATTCAAGTGATTTTTCTTTTTTTTTGTCTTGATATCTTGGTTTGACATCTTGGCGCCCAGCCAAATGGCACCAACTGGCCCAACCGCCTGGAAGCAGCTCTCAAAACTGAAAAAAGTTTTCTTTGCTTCATTCATTCCAGAGTCTATAGTCTCAATTCTCTTTTTTTTTTTACTTGAGAAATGCAGAGTGCCCTCGGCTCCAGAGGTCACCATCAGCTGTCCATGCTGGAACATTCTGGAGGAGAGACCAGGGGGGGGTCAGTGTTCTTAAGTACACTTTTCCAGGCTGCAAAGTTAACAACACACATACTATGTAATGAAGGCTGTTCTCTAACAGCTTAGCCCGTTAGAACCAGGAAAGTTATAGTTATAGTTATAGATTTTAGCTTTCTAAAACGGGTAGTCCCAATACTTGATTCTGATTGGCTGGTTAGTCACGTGACCGGGGTAAATTTCACCGATAACCCACACCTTCAATCACTTTATATCATTCACAGCTGATTCCGTATCTCTGTAGCTTTACTGGGGAAGGGGAGCGCTTGATTGCCTTGCAAACCCATGCCGTGCGGGCGTCTAAGCGCCGCCCGGCTCATAAGACTGTGAATGTGTGGCTCCAGGCGGCCCCGTAAAGACATCAAGCGCTATTCTCCCGTCACATAGCCTACTTGCAGCAAAACCAAGGACTGTCTAAAGAGGATGAGACGCGAAGACCGTATGGGCGACGCCATGTTGCTTATGGTGCTCCATGGAAGGAAAGAAACATGCGCAGTTGAGACCAAGGAAGCTGAACGCGGAAGTGTTGGCTGCATATAGCCCATTGCGCATGTTTCTTTCCTTCCATGGAGCACCATAAGCAACATGGCGTCGCCCGTACGGTCTTCGCGTCTCGTCCTCTTTAGACAGTCCTTGAGCAAAACCAAGGACAGTCTAAGAAGGACGAGACGCGAAGACCGTACGGGCGACGCCATGTTGCTTTGGAAGGAAAGAAACATGCGCAGTTGAGACCAAGGAAGCTGAACGCGGAAGTGTTGGCTGCATATAGCCCATTGCGCATGTTTCTTTCCTTCCATGGAGCACCATAAGCAACATGGCGTCGCCCGTACGGTCTTCGCGTCTCGTCCTTCTTAGACTGTCCTTGAGCAAAACAAGGAAGTGATGTGGCTCGCTCTGGTGGCGCAAAGCGTAGCTACTTTTGTGAATTTAATAGTTTTATTAGTTAGTTAATATTGCTATATGTTTGTAACCGTTTTAGAAAAGCAATAAGCCACTCGAGGCCCCAGCTTACCGGGTATTTTACAATGGCTGGGAGGGTAGAAGACCCTGCCTACGCCCCCAGCCATTGTAAAATACCCGGTAACCTGAGACCTCTCGTGGCTTATTGCTTTAGTATACCGTATATAGCAACATACGATTTTTACCACCTGCTGTGTGAAGCACAGCAGAGCTGGTTTATGATCAATCGATTTGCCTTTCTGGACAATTTTTATTTTTTCAGAAACCTCTTAGGATTTAGAACAGTGGTTCAGCTTGTATATCTGCTATTTTTGAGAACGTGAAAACTTGAAGTGTTGGAAACTTTAGAATAATTTTGATTTTGTTAAACAAAAATCCAAGGACCCATGAAAAATTGTGAGAACTACTGGTTTAGAAGGTATTTGTAGTATCTGTGTAATCTTAGATTTTTTTGCGTCGGCTAGTCAAAAATAGCAGACATACTTGTTATACAAGCTATACAAGCTTGCTATCTTTGAACTTTTTTGAAAAATCTTGAAGGTGTGAAGTGAGAACTACTGATTTAGAAGGCATTTGTGGAATCGGCCTCTCAGGTCTTATATTAATGGGTTGAGCTCTTGCAGGCCAATCACACCACAGTCATTTGTGTCAATACCATTTAGTCCCTCTGCGTCCTGGACATCCAGGAACGGGGCAGGCCCCCAGATGCGGATGGTGCCATCATCTGAGGCACTGGCCAGCAGGCCCGGCAGCACAGGGTTCCAGCTCACACAGTTGACTGTGCGGGTGTGTCCCGTCAGCTCCGCGATGGGCAGCTCACTGCGCCTGTGCCAGATGTACACTTTGTGATCTGCAGGAGGAGGGTGAGATAATATGAGTTCGGTGTTGACCGGTGGCCGTGGCCATAGCTCTGGTGTCTCATTTCGGCAACAAGAACCAAGTGCACCGCGAAACGTATATCACAGGGTTCTGGATTTGTTTCCACACGCTACACGGCTCAGTTTCAGATAAGCTTCTCAGAACTTAATTTGAATCAAAACTTTTACTTTAAAATATTTTCTAAAATAATATAAGCTGATCTACAAGCCCACAATTCACGTTTTTTGATGATTTCTCTTCCACCTCCAGGTGTCGTTCTGATTACGTTGGAAACGTAAAGAAAAAAAAACCTGTGAATTTCACAGGTTCTGCAAAGTTTAAGGTTCTAAAATGTTCTGGGTTATGAAAAGGGCCATCAGCGTCACGGATCTATAGACCTCACTGGTGTAGATGGTATCATAGCATGTCATTATGCAGTTAACCCCAATACAAATGTGTTATCTAATATTTTAACATTGATGTTTCTTTGGTGAAATGGTTTTAGAATATCTCAATATTACAATTTCTTTGGTGAAATTAGAATATTTCAATATTACAGTTTCTTCTTTTATTTACAGTAACTAAACTAGACATGTACGTGCCCGTCGCAGTCGGCCAACGGCCTACTTGGGAACTTGCTAAATAGCTTAAAAGGGAAATCTACACTTGATGTGTAATTTTAAAAACAGAAGTTACTCTTGCTGGATCACTATTTATAATGGTGATTTGCAAACCAAATTGTCTTGCAAAGCACACCGCAGCAGACCAATTATAGAGCCTTGGGGATCGCTACGCCGGTTCAACAGAATATTAGGGTTTAATCGGTTAAGTAAAATGGTAAATGGTGCATTTATAAAGCGCCTTTATCCAAGGCGCTTTACATAGATTGTGCATTACATTCACCCATTCATACACCGATTGCGGCAGAAGCCATGCAAGGTACCAACCAGCACATCGGGAGCAATTTGGGGTTCAGTGTCTTGCCCAAGGACACTTCGACATGTAGACAGGAGGAGCCGGGATTCGAACCGCCGACCCATGGATCATTGGACGACCTGCTCTACCTCCTGAGCCACAGTCGCCAGTAACATTTTTACCTTTTACAGACAGGCCCCGACCTTTCACACACTTTTAAAGCTACTCCACTCTTTGTTAACAAACAAGTTGGGAATTTGAGAGATGTATTGATTCAACCCACAGACACTTGAGTTACTTCTAAATGGCAAATTGCTGGATGTTGCGCTCACTGCCACAACATCATTAGAACTACTGTTGTCATCAGAATAATTAAGAGTAACGTTTCACATAATTGTCTCTGGCAGGTGGAAATCTCATATCTCCTTTCAGATCTGCTACTTTTGATGCTTTTGTGTGACACTGTAGTATGTCCAAGTAGGGCTCTAACTTGAGAAAAAACACAAAATGTTAGTAGTATATGGAGAGAAGAGGTTTCTGCCAACAGCAACGCAACAACATTCACCCTGGCAAACGGACAGTTATTACAGAACAGCTCTTTCCTTAGGTATTATGACCTACAGTACTCCACGGTCACTCACTATGTTTGTTGTCAGAAACCTTTCGTCTCTGCACTGCACTCTAGTGGATGTATTGCTTAACATTACAACCATGCCAACACGAAGGAGGCACAATAGTGAGCAGAGTGACACAGATGCATTGTTTGAAACGGAGACATTGATTTTACTAAGTAAAGAGAGTCTAAATGGACCTTAAAGGTCCCTGCACACAGAGCGTGTTTTTCTGATTTTTAGCGGCGTTTCTCCATAAATTTTCCGAAAAACGCGTCCAGTATGCAACCACCTTTAGTGTTGATTTGCTTGCCTGGTATATTTGTACTAATTTATTTATTTGGCTCCATGATTGGACATGGTTCAGATGGCTGATGGTCAGTTGAGTGAAACGTGTCAATACAAATGTATGTTAAGTGAAGAGTCTTCACTTAACATAAATTTGTCTTGCACACTGTCTTCACTGAAGACAGTGTGCAAGACAAGGCTAATAGTTTTTAACATTATGCACTTTATAAAATTAACAATGTGTATGTTTAGATGTACCAGTTAGCAAGCAGGGATCTACCATATGGGCACTGTTGGCACGTGCCCAGGGGCCCTTGGACACCAGGGGCCCCTCAAAATAATAAAATAAAAAAGAGAATTAGCTCCACGGACATTTTCCACACTAATCAGAATTAAATAAATGGTGTCTAAAAAAATAGTGTTTTATTGTTGCTGAGAATGCAGCTGAAAAGTGCAATTATGTGTAAAGCAGCAACAATGCGCTAGATTGGATGAAGGTGGGTGGGCCCACTGGGATGGGGTCAGGTGGAGAGGTGATTCTGATGGAATAAAAGACGTGATGTCCACCATCCAGCATTTCTTTGTTTTCATTCTGCATGCATAGCGTCAGGTGGCTTGACAAAAAAAAAAGGTAAAAAGACTAAAATACACTGGCGGATTCTCTTACCCATTTGCTTACTATGTGGGTCAAATAAAAATGATGTGCTTGTAACTGACTGACTCACTCTGGGGCGGGGTAGGTGGCCGGGAATAGGGCAATATAACAGCATAAAACTGCCCCAAAATGCCCCAAAACCGCTCAACTTTTGCGCGCACACGCAAAGATTCACACGTGCATGTGTAGTGGGGCCCTTCCAGCTTCAGTGCCCACTGCCCAGGGGCCCTCAGAAGTGTTAATCCGGGCCCGGACGGTTAGCTCAACCGTCTGGGCACCTAGGCTGCTGAGCCAGCCTGACACCGTGCCGCGGGTTCGACTCCCGATCCCGACGGCCTTTGCCGCGCGTCTTCCCCCCACCTCTCTCCCCATTTCCTGTCAGTCTACTTTCATCCTATCAATAAAGGCAGAAAAAGCCAAAAGAAAAGTGTTAATCCGGCCCTGTTAGCAAGCATTGGCAATATCACTCAGTGCTTGCTCTGTGGCGTCTCTAAAGCTACAGGATTCATTATTGATTTAATTATTTGCAGCCGTTTGGCTGCATTACGGAAATTGTAGTAGCAGTGAAAGAATGTATTACTAAGGTTACGGTACAAGAAATAATACCCGAGGCAAAATCATAGCCAACTCAAGTGTGTATAATCCTAACTATATAGAACTCTTAATAAAGAGTGATAGCAATGAGTAAAAGTCTAACTACGTGGTTAATAGAAAGCTCCCCATGCGGAGGCCTTGCCTTCACTCCCGCTGGCGATGAAGTCTTCATTGTGTCCTCCAAAGCAGGAGTGGATGGTGTAGAAGCCCTGTGTCACTCCCTGATACTTTCTCACCAGAACACGGTCCTGCAGATCCCACAAGTGCACTCCCTAAAATAAGCACACAAGTTAATAGTTTACCCAGATCCACACGTTAGGGACGTGTCCACCAAAATAATTATAATAGCTTGAATTTATATAGCATGAACATAAGGACGCTTTACAAAATGTACCAACAAACAATCAACAACTATATGCCATAAGCCTGAGAGAATAAGTGTCTTTTCAAGAGTCCAGTGTTGGCGAATCTCGTGAGAGTTCGCCATGGTGGAAGGACCGCTTGGGGTCACCAGGACCCCAAATTGAACTAGCGCCATACGTGATAGACATAAAGCACATACAAGCTGCTCACCTGAGTAGCGACATTCAGCAGAGCCAACCTTCCGTTCTTTGAGACGGTGAAAGACATAATAGGATGATCCTCCTGCACTCTGTAATGGCACACGACACAGTGTCAAACTGGAAGACGCACACATGCTTGCGCTTATTACTGCTGGTCGGGATAGGGTCATTGTTGGAATCAGACCGATATATCAGCCATTATTTGACTTTTTATGACAACATCGGTATCGGCAATTATAAAGCCAGTGTGTCCCGATTTCTAACCGTCATTATAGGCAAAGGTTTCCAGAAAATGTGAAACAATAAAATAAAAAAAAGCATTATTTATTTGGTAGTAAGTGAAATTATTCTCAATTAGAAACTTGTAGCACGTTTTGACAAAATATTTGTCAAAACATCATTAGTCATTGATCTAAGACTCAGTCATTGGTCATATTTAGTGCTGGTTGCAGCCGTGCGATTGCCTCACATGTTTCTGTCTGTGAGGTCCTCAAAGTTGTAGCCGCGGATTCTCTGGTGTGTGTCTGACGCCAGCACGGTCCTGGAATCACTCAAACACCACAGACACTGGACTCGTACTCCCTCCCACGAGTCCAGGAGGTTGCCGTCCAAGTCCTGGGCAACAGGAATAAAAAAAAAGAACCACTCAAAACACTTATCTACATTAGTGAGCAGTTTGAATCATCATATATAGAGCATATGTGCATGCATAAAGTGAGTGGCCAATCCAGTGTCAAAGTGAGTTTAACATTGTTTAATCAGAGAGGACTTTTCTGTTTGGATGTATAGGCTGGCAAGGCCAGGAAGTAGGTTTTTGCCACTCAGTAGGCCTTCCCGCATAACCTCCGGGTATGATGATGATGATGATGATTTCTTCCCACTTCAATTGTCCTACTAAACAACCGCCACATAGTTCATAGTTCTTAGTGGGGAAGGGACTTATTGACCTTCATCAGTTAGTTAATGCACTTATACCTGTGATACTATAAACTGTGAATACTCTAGTACTTTATATTTATATACCTCCTCCGATTGCAATTTTGCACCGTTCTTGTGATACTCTTGTGATACTGTACTTGTACATTGCTGCTATTGTGTATTGTCTACTGTGTATTGTCTGTCTGTTTTAAAAAGCGTCATGTACTACTGCACTTTTGCCCAAGACAAATTTCCCCTTGTGGGACAATAAAGTATATCTCATCATATCTCATCTCATGTCTCGCACATACCCTCTATAAAAAGAAAATAAACGCTGGCACACTGAGGGCTCCAATATGAATATTTATTGTAGAAAAGGTTGCTGTGATGTTTCGAGCTAAACGCTCTTCCTCAGTCTTTGCTACAATGAAACAACAAGTCAATTAGAGCCCTCAGTGTACTGATCATCACTCACAGCACCTGCCCAACTTTGGGTTTGGTTCTTTGGGATCACTAGACCTGTACGTGCCCGTCGCAGTCGGCCACCGGCCTACTTGGGAACGATGCAACTTGGGAACCTAATGATATACGTTGTCATAGACATTACAGAACAAATGCTGGGCCTCAGAGCTGATTAACTACTCACACACTGGTAGAATTGGCCTCTCTGGCCACCCGTGACGAAGCGCTTGCCATCTGGGTTCCAGGCCACGCTGGTCAGGCTGTCCTCGTGAGACTGGCTCATCTTTGTCCGCAACTCCCCCGTCTGGGTCGGCGGAGACAAGAGACGCAGGGGGTGGGAGATGAAACCAGAGCGTAATTTACATCCTTTGCAAGCAGCAAAGTGGGTATTAGTTTGGATCCACTGTCAGAGTCTATGGTGGCTATAGGGTTACCTGCACATTCCACAGCCACAGCTCAGAGCAGTCGTCGGGGCCGCAAGCGATCAGATATGCGTCGTCCGGGCTCCATGCCAGGTATGAAACACCGTAGGCGTGACCCTCCAGAGTCTTCATCAGCTTCAGCTGGTGGGTTTCCTGTCCAGTCAATGGGAAAACCAGTGATATCGGTCAATCAGGTCTTGTCATGTACTTTACCGAGACAATCTGGCACTTAACATTGATATTTACTATAGTAGTAGTAAGCCTTGCTGCGCCGTGAGGCCCATAGGGCAGTTTCTGTAGCGTTAGGCAGCTTGATGTACAAGTACACCCCCTGGACATGATGTACAAGTACACCCTCTGGACATGATGTACAAGTACACCCCCTGGACATGATGTACAAGTACACCCCCTGGACATGACGCTAGCATGTGCAGGGACTTACACCATCAAACCGTGATGCTGAGTGCCAAGCAGGGAGGCATTGGGTCCCATTTTTAGTCTTTGGAATGATCCCGGCCACGGACACTCTAACCACAAGGCCACAGAGCTGGTGATATTTACTTTGGGTCATACGAATCGTAACGTTAGTGTTGCTAACCGTGTCAACATGCCAAATGATGACTGTGGTGTCTTTGGATCCCGTTGCCAGCTTGGTGCCATCATTGGAGAACTTGCAGAACCACACCTCGTTGCAGTGCTCAGTGAGGATCTGCTGGGTGTAGCAGGGGAACTGTTTCCTGTAGATAAGACGCAAACATGTGAGAGAGGGGCCAATCTAGGCAAGGTTTCTGCTTTGTCATTCATGCAGCCACTGAAACAACCTTGTGAAGTGCAGCGATCAAAGTTAAAATAGATGATACAGAGCAGCAGGAGCGCAGCTGGTGGGGGGAATAATAATTGTCAAGAAAGGGGCAAGGACATTGGAGGTAAAGAGATGGGTCGGGAACGGTGATGACAGCGCACTACCAAATATGGACAGATTGTAAAGGAAGCCAAGAGAGGAGAGAGAGGGAGGGTGTGGGCCTGGGGAATGAGTGAGGTCTTTACCGGCTGCAGGCGTGATCCAACAGGAGAGACACAGAGTCCAGGCCACTGTCCAGCTTGGTGTTGTGGTAGAGGCAGCGCTCTCGCTGCAGCTCCACCGCCTGTCTCAGTAGAGTCTGCAGCCTGCGAGGCGGCAGCATCACGGACGGGGGCAGGTATGCTGGACAGACAAGCCAAGGGTCACATTCAGACTGGATCATCAGACTAGCCCATTTAGACCTGAAGACGATTCTACAAAGTCTTCTAAATCTTGACAGTTTTCTGAAAAACCCATGTTTCTATGACAGTGGTGTTCAACCCTTTTCATGTCAAGGACCCCCAGAATTATCTGTATTTGGCCACGGACCCCCATCTGAAAATATGTCGTTCCAGGGACTCCCCCAGAAGCAAAGATTTGAGTTTAAAAAAAAGTTCGCTCTGAAAGAATATATATTCAAAGATTTGTGGCACATTTTCACGATTTTTCAAAAATACAAGCTTGTAGCACAGCACTCGGTGCCGCGATATGAGCTTGTAGATCTGCTATTTTTCAATAGCTGAAGTATAACATAATGCTTAAAACACCAAAGGGGGTTCCCGCCCTGAATGGGCTAGAGGTGATCAGGGTTTTTGCTGTCCTAGGCTTTGGAATGCTCTGCTTGAGGAGATTAGAGTTACTATCGATTCTTCTTATGAAGCACTTTTTTCTTTTTTACTTTTCAATTTGAATTCTTATTATATTACTTTACATGAAGCAAATGCAAAACTATTGTAATGAGTCTGTGTATGTACGTACGCATGTCACTCTGCCACAATAATTAACTTAATACACCATCATCCTCAAATCACAACGCAATAAGTAATAAAGATGATTGCAGCAGGTAAACCTTTTTAATACCATAAAATAAACTCATAAAAAGTTTGGAAACATAACTTTGGTTGATTATTTCTCCCCTTTAATACCACCAATTGGTATTGTATTTTATATCGTTTTTATCGTTGATTAGTCACCTAGTCACCAATCAGGCATTTGTGGGATGAGCAACACAGCTAAATGTGTGGGCAGCACCCCCAAAAGATTTGCCAAAAGGGCAAATGGTTGCTATTCACCCTTGCTTTGAGTTGCTTAGTGGATTTGATGATTGCACTCTCCACAGTAATAAGGAAAAAACAAGACATATTGGCAATTTTTACACTTTATTAATTTTACACTAGGTGTTCGGGAACTCAGAAACGTGTGGAAGATCCATACGCAGCCACAACATCTTACTCGGCATGGTATGGGGCGGTATCTCTCTCATAGGCAATACAGAACTTGTCATCATTGAAGGCCATCTCAATGCAGTGAGATATCGGGATGAGATGTGGCGATCCCATATCTTCAGAATCTGGGACCTAACACCATCCTCCAGGATGACAACGCTCATCCCTACAGAGCCAGGATCATCACAGAGTACCTTTAGAATTTGGGAGTGGAGAGGATGGAATGGACTGCTGTGAGTCCAGACCTCAACCCAATTTAACACTTGTGGGATCAGCTTGGGCTTGCTGTACGAGTGACCAACAGAATCACATTGGCTGACTTGCAACAGATCCTGGTTGAGGAATGGGATGCCATCCCACAGCAAAATGTGGCTAGGTTGGTAACCAGCATGAGGAGGAGGTGCCAAGGTGTTGTGGCTGTATATGGATCTGCTACACGCTACTGAGTTCCCTATCACTTAGTGTATATTTAATAAAGTGTAAAAATTGCCATTATGTGTTTTTACCAGCTGCTGAGTCTATCATCGATGTGCATCCTCTAGTACAGCTGGGCTGGGCTGTGTGTGTGTGTGTGTGTGTGTGTGTGTGTGTGTGTGTGTGTGTGTGTGTGTGTGTGTGTGTGTGTGTGTGTGTGTGTGTGTGTGTGTGTGTGTGTGTGTGTGTGCGCGCACACCGCAAATATATCCAGGCGGAAACGAATGACAATAGTTCCACCTTAGAGAATTTTGGTTCCTACCTAAACTACTGCGCTGAAACTGACAGAGGCAGTTATATAATAATGCAGCTGGTAATTAATTGATTTAATCAATTCTTGTTTCCTTATTATTGTAAAACAGTGCAATCATCCAATCCACTAAGCAACTCAAAGCAAGGGTGAATACCAACCATTTGCCATTTTGGCGGATAGACTGGCGTTACCCACACGTGTTGCTCATTCAACTGTGATGGGGACATTGTGCATTTGTTTGCTTGTTTAACTGTATGTAATGTGTTTGTTTTTTGTTTGTTTGCTTTGTATTCAGGACGAAGATTGATCAAAAAGATGGAGGTTATTGATATCAAAACCGATCGCATCGCTCCACAGCTTGGGAGCGCCTGTTGCGCAACATTTGATGTTGCGCAAACCGAAAATCTTAAAACGTTAATAACTCTTGATCTAAATCATAATGTCAAAGCCCCTCAATTTTTAAGACAATATATCAATAACAAAAAAGAACAAAATTATAATTTTGTACCCATAAGTCATTATTAAATATGGGTATGAGGGTACCATATCAATCCTACTATCAATGAAGGTATTTACTGTGACTTTAAAGGCAAATTTATACTTTGTTGTACGATCGTATCGCACATAAAAAGTGCCATAGATGTATAAGCTTACAACGTGTCGCTGCACTCTTCATTGTCAGCTTGTAGATCGGTATGTACCATGTAATTGTAACTACTATTATTTAGGGCTGTCCAATGATTAAAACATTGAATCAGATTAATCACAGCTTCAAAATGAATTAATCATGATTAATCACCATTCAAACTATTTAGTTATTTTTTTAAATTCTTCAAATATGTTTTATAAAAATAAAAATGCAAACAAAAACTAATTTTAAAAATCCCCTTGGGATTAATAAAGTGACAACTTTTACAATATGTCCATTACCATTATACAAATTAATTCCTTATATATTTAAGTTTCTAAACGTCTCACATTCTGCATATTTCCACGTACCTGCAAATAGCCGATCTACAAGCTCACAATGCGTTCCGGATGCGACATGTTGTGAGCTTGCAGATCAACCATTCTCAGCATAAAACACATCGTACGACAAAGCACAAGTCAGGCTTCACTTCAATAACTTGAGATCTGTGTTTTGTTGGCCGAGGCGACGTTATACAGCGCTCCTCGACGCAAAAATAATATGCTATGGAAAGCTAGTTTTCGGTGGCAGTGTGGCAGGTTGTGTTTAATCAAACATCAAATTTACCTCAGTGTTTTTGGGTCGGGACATGACGACATGTTCTACTTGTGTCTTGGATCAGTGTGAGCGGCGTGCACCTCATCATAGAGTTGTGACTCTGAGCTGTGCGCATCAGAGTGTGATTACGTTTAATTTGTTAATAATTAAGGCCTGTTTAGGGTGTGTTATAGCTGGGTTTGAGACTATGGAAATCTGGGACACTGTTAACACTCCCATCGCCCAGGACGAAGTTCTTTGTCCTTTCTATTAGTAATGCCCGACGCCCAGGACGAAGTATTGTCCAAAAGACGAAGTTTATTGATATGAGAACGGATCGCATGGCTCCACAGCCTGGGAGCGCCTGTTGGGCAATCCTTGGTGTTGTGCAAGAGTGAGACGTCATCGAAAAACTCCCTCCCCTGTTTAGCTGATGAAAACTCGCGATCTAAATCATCAAGTCTAATTATGAAAAAATATCCTGTGTTAGATGGCGCTCCGCGGTCCAGTCGCTAGTCGCGATAGATTTTTTCTTGTCTCCCGTTGTTGTCGATCAACTCTAGAGTGGTGTGGCTATTGTTAGCTGCTACACACACATCAACAACAACTTCCGGTCCGTCCGGAAAAGGGGTCCGTGTTTATAAATCGACTGGGCGCTATAATGTAATGGATTAAATAACTCCGGGCAATTAAAGTGTTAAAATTTAACGCAATTGACAGTCTTAATATTATTACATAAGACAGATGTTTGTCTGGGTTATCGACTACAAATGATGTACACAGTCAAAGCACGTAGAATATAAGAGCTTTACTCATATCCATGCATATAAAACTATACTCACTTTGTAACTTGTCTAGGAGCTTTGTACGGGACATGGTTCCTTTGCCTTCCCATTCTGCTTTGGCTCGCAGGTCCTCTGCGTGGCTGCACATGAGGTACCTTCCAAGGAGATGACATGACATCCTCTTTAGTCCCTAACACTCTGATAAAACAACAGCCCAGACCTACTGCTAATGTACAACAACATTGGCCAGCTTAGAGGTCAGTCAAGGTCTTTGTTGTTGACATTAGACAACCACATGTAGATATACTGTAGGCTATAGTGGCAATTCCCAAACAGTGGGCCGGGATCCACAGTTGGGCCACGATGGTGTTGCAAGTAAAGTGAGCCAGCAAATCATAGGCAAAACACTAAAAATAATAATAATACAAAATAAATAAAAAATAAGTTAAATTGTGATACCGAATAACAACCGCTTAAAACAGTCGGGTAGTCTGCGAACGCCTTCAAGATTTCGAAGCGGGACCTCATCCAGAAAAGGATAGAACATCAGAAAAATATATGTTCTTAAAAAAATCTATCAATATAGAAAGGTATTGCAATGGAAATTCAACTAATAAACAGTGAAGTCCAGATAAAATGGCATTTTGAGAGCAACTAAATTCCGTATCATGACAGATTTCCAGGTGAAACAGGGTAGGGCGGCAATGTTATTATAACATTGGCAGAATTTGATTTAATTGCTGAAAAAGTAAGTATATCATAACCAACATGGAGAATAACAGTTGAAGATTGATAGAAGTGTAGATGTCATGATTATCATTGGTTGAAATTGGTTGATTTAAGATTACATAATGACTTTTAAAACAAATCTCGAAACGACTATAGATTTCTTTAGAAGGAGTTAACATGGCATTTTTAACTTCATGTCAACTTTAACCCATTTAGACCTGAGAACGATTCTACAAAATGTCTTCTAAATCATGACAGTTTTCTGAAAAACATGTGGTGCTCAACCTTTTCATGTCAAGGACCCCCAGAATTATCTGTATTTTGCCGCCGACCCCCATCTGAAAATATGTTGTTCCAGGGACCCCCAAGAAGCAAAGATTAAAAAACGTTCGCTCTGAAAGAATATATATTCAAAGATTTGTGCCACATTTTCACGATTTAAAAAAAAATAGCAGACCTACAAGTTCGTAGCGCAGCGCTCGGTGCCGTGCTATGAGCTTGTAGATCTGATATTTTTCAATAGCTAAAGTGTAACATAACGCTTGAAACACCAAGAGGGGTTCCCGCCCAGAATGGGTTAAAGACTTTGCATCAGGCTCTGGGTTTGCAGGTTTACCCGCTCAGGATGTGGATGCGCTCCGTGTTGTACTTGAGAGGAGTGAGTTCAGCTCGGAGGACCTGCAGAGCTTCCAGGACCTTGCCGTCCTCCAGGTACTCCAGGTACTTCTGCTGCAGCAGCAGGAACTTCATACGCTTCAGCGAGTTAAAAGTTGAGAAGTGCAGAAGGATGAACAATGGCAAACACGGAAGCCGTCATGATATCGTGCGTGCATGTATGTGTGTGGGTGTGTGTGTGTGTGTGTGTGTGGACAATATTATGTCTTGAAAATAATTGCGATGAATGATTTAAGCCTTTTAGGCTTCATAATCAAATCTGGCACAGGTCAGATATGACAAATAACTTAAATATACAAAGAAATTACTGACAAATGTAATAATTTTATACTTTATAATAAAAACAAGGCGATCTGCTATTCTTGCGAAAAAAATCAACATGTTAACGATTATGAACTTCTAGTCAATTTACTGTTTGATCAATCGCCTAGCAACCGAGAGCTATTCATAGAGCGCAATCTAACTTAATCAATAAAAAAAAACATATTTCTATAGGTTATACTATAATTATTCCCTCCCACACACGGCACTTGCGCCGTGTGTGGGAGGGAATACGATTTGATTTCTTTCAAAAAAGAATCAGACGGTATACTATGTATGTAGCGTAACACGGTAGAACACACCGCTGCTCCTGGGCTATAGGCAGTGCTACTCTGCTACATGTGTACTGGGATGTTTTTCAACCACATAATGATGTGGTTGAATTCCTATGAAATTCCTAAGATAAATGGCCTTACATCATGTTTTACAATAATTGACATAATCTTCAGCATTTCAAGGCTTACAGTCCTTCCACTTACCACGATGGCGCTCGGTGAATGCATCAATGCTTTCAGCTCATTCAGGTCACTCTCAGCCTAAATGGAAAAAATAAAGTATTTTAATTAAAAATAAATTAAGGCAGGTTACACTGTTAATTAATCTATAAATAACTTGAATCAGAGTGACAGAGATTGGGAGCACAGTGAATTATACACCAACCAAAAGGTGTTTTTGTAACATTATACCCCCTCTCTGCAGGCCAAAATGTAGTGCCTGGGATTATAGATGTAGTATAGGGTTGTGTGTGTGTGTGTGTGTGTGTGTGTGTGTGTGTAAGTTAAGATGACTTGAATAACCTTGTCCCACTCTCCTTCCATGACATGATTCCGGAACTTTGTGGCTGAAGGATGCTCCAGTCTGCAGCCGGACTCCTGCATCAACAAGTCCACCGTCTGGCTGTAGGACATAGACATTCAGAATAAAACAGTGTTTCTGTCTGGCTGTAGGACATGGACATTCTGAATAAAACACTGTTTCTGTCTGGCTGTAGGACATGGACATTCTGAATAAAACACGGTTTCTCAACTTGTGGGCTGGGGACCATACAACGGATACTGCAAGTGGACCCCCAAATAATTGGAAAAACATTAAGATTTTAATGAATAATATAACATTAATATATAGATTGGGGTGTGTGTGTGTAGGTGTGTGTGTGTGTGTGTGTCGGTGTGTGTGTTAAAATAACGTTTTTAAGATCTTCAAATGGGCCCTGATCCAGAAAGGATTGAGAACCACTGGAGTAAAACATCAATTTTACATGACAATCAGTGATCCGTGAAAGTCTCAGTGCTCGTGATACTTTGACTGGTATAAGAAGAACTTGTGTCATCATTTCTCATGAATCATGGGCATGATGGCTCACAAGTCTCAGTGCTCATGATCAATTCATGACACTTTGATTGGAATTGCAACTGGTATCATTATAGCATGAATCATGGCTCAAGTCTTCGAAAACAGATCAATAAATGTGACTGTGTGTCAGCCATCTGCCAAGTAAAGTAGGCCCTTTACCAAAGATTTAACATAAACAAGGCAAGCTACTTTTCAACACTGCTGTGACTAAGCTCTAAATGTATTGTGATCCCCCCCAGACTATGCTAACTATTACAATTTAATAGTAAAACACCATAATAGTCTATGAGGGACGGGGACACCCCGGTTCTACACAGTGGCGTCCATTTACGTTGTGAGAGACATGTCATGACATGTCAACAACAAGACTATTGTCGACATGTTCCAACACGACGATTTCAGTGATTGGGGATTTGAGGACGGTGATTATAATTTCACAGCTGAATAGAAGAAGACAGCTTTCATATTTGGCCGTGATTGGTGACATAACGGACAGGGCCGAGGGTGTATTATTTATTAGGACTTACTTTAAGCCTAAATCGTGTAGATGTTGCCCTATCAACCTGATGACATCTTCCTCGGACTGAGAGAGACGCTTCTTCTTCTTGACGGTGTTGTTGGCATCCTGTGCGGCCGTGCTGTTGTTGGACGCACCAGCAGCCTGGGCCGAGGAGGACACTCCGTTGTTGTTGTTGTTGCTGCTGACAGAGTTGCCATTGTTCGAGGCTGACGACGTCGATGACAGCAGCCCGTTGGAGTGAGCCGCCGCTGCTCCTCCAGCGGACGACGACTCGCCGTTCTGCGAGCCGTTGTTTCGGCAAGAAGACAGCTCTGGATCTTGACCCCCCTGTCCTGCTCCGTTGGCCTGCATGATATTATTGGTATGGCGGTTGATGTGCGTGACTGACGGAGCGAAACAACGAAGGACGGGCGAGCGTGGACAAAGTTAAAAAGCCCCCGAAAAACGCGACCGTCCGCAGCAGTCACAGGCCCGCTGACCCACTTGCACAAGCACCGGGCTCCCCTGCTCCTTCTGCGGCCGAGTCTCGGTGTTTGTTCCGCGGCGACGTACGCTGCTCCACCCGGCGGGTCCCCGAGGCGGCGGAGGGAGAAGCGGGGGCCAGAGTTAACACGACGGGAACATTTTGTGACGATCTCGGTCGAAACGGGCGACTGTCAACCGTGTGCGAGCCGTCAATACGCGGTGGGGTTTGTGGCCGTGTTGAGCTCCTCTCTCTTGTTATTGTTGCTCTTCAGACAGCTGCAAACCCATTATGGACTGATACGCACTGATGTCACCGGAAATTCCGACACGACTTCTCGTCCGGGTAGCTAGCTACGTAAAGCGCTAGGTGGCGCTGTTTGTTCGCTCTTATGTGAGGTCAAATAAGTGAATAGCAATCTGAGAACCCATCGTCAAAATATAAAGGAAAACCAGCGCCCTCTTTTCCTTGAATTGTCTGTCTCGAGAGACTAAGTGAATAGTAACAGTAGCCCAGTCTCAGCCCAGTTAAAAATGTCAGATGTACAAGCTTGCAGCACGGCACAAAGAGACAAGCTGGAAACTTGTATATCTGCTTTAGCTATGGTAACTTTTGATTGATTGATTGAAGAATTTATTAACAGTTTGCAGAATTACAGTACATTTCAAGCACAAACTCAATACAAAGGCTGTTAACTGTGAGTGGACGACCCAATTAAGCATTACACTTGTTTCCAATAGGGTCCACCATGTTCAAATCATCAAAACATTTAGAGACGTACAAATAGACACTTCTATAGACAGAACAGGAATTCATCATAAAGGAGGTAAAAAGAGAAAAGAAACATATACAGTGAGGGGAAAAAAAAGGGGTGGGCTGTGGGGGGGATTCACGTTCAGCTCCGTTAATTTGTTTGTTTTCCTTGGAGGAGCTGCGTTGCGTCACCAAGTCGGCTCCGTGGCCGTACCTTGAGTTGGCTGTGTGGCCGTGAACTCATGTTTTCTGGGTGGGACCCCCTGTCTGGATGTTACACAACTGTCTGTCTGTCTGTCTGTCTGTCTGTCTGTCTGTCTGTCTGTCTGTCTGTCTGTCTGTCTGTCTGTCTGTCTGTCAATGTTATATTATTCATTAGTGGGGGTTTTTCAATTATTTGGGGGCCCACTTGGCCACTTGCAGTATCCGCTGTACAGTCCCCGGCCCACAAGTTGAGAAACAGTCCAACAGCCAGACAGGAACAGTGTTTTATTCAGAATTGAACATGTATATAGGACATATGTATATATGTCCCGACCTATACAGCCAGACGGTGGACTTGTTGATGCAGGAGTCCGGCTGCAGACTGGAGCATCCTTCAGCCACAAAGTTCCGGAATCATGTTATGTAAGGAGAGTGGCACAAGGTTATTCAAGTCATCTTAAATTTTGCACACACACTCTGGATGTCAACGATGAACCTCTTCCCCAAGTGTACGTGCGTGTGTTGGTTGGTGTGTCTCCATGCATGCATGATTGTGCGCGCACGCATGTGTGTGCAACTGTGTGTGTGTGTGTGTGTGTGTGTGTGTGTGTGTGTGCGTGTGCGTGTGTGCGTATGTGTGTGTCTACCACAGGTTCACACTAGAAACACATCTGAAATTCAAGACAAACAAGGCAAACAGTGTTGATCATTGTTTATGATTAAAATTAAAAGCACAATAGTGACAGATACAAGACAAGAATCACGTGGCACGGTGGCACCAATAATGGCATCACTTTTTTTTCTATGGCAGTTAGTATGTCAATACGAAGAAGGTAGTGGATGCACATCCGTGGCCCAGCAGGTGCAAGACAAACAGAAATATCACAAAAAAGGAATAGAGTCTGCACACTGGTGTTGCTGAAATCAATCAAACTTTATTCAGGCAAATAGAAGACATGTACTGTACAAACAAAGAAAAAGCTCCTCTAAAGTGTATTTCTGCTCGTCAACATTTAGATCTTAATAGATCTTCATCAGGACATGTACAGTACATGGGAAAGAGCATACACACATACGTTTTAAATAGTACACTGATTGCACTCTGATAAGCTCAGTCAGCTCTACTCATCGATAGGCTGGTAATGCAAAAATAAAAACAACAGAAAATGTCTGTACCCAATCCCAGAATCCAAAAAGCAATACAATTGTTAACATTTACAGTATCCCAAGACTAATACATTTCATAAATATATCAGGTACTTGTGGTAAGGAGATCAAGGCAGGAAAGAAGAAAGTTTGAGCACTTTTACCACAAAACGTACAAGAAAATATGTATAAGCTTGTTTCACAGACGGCACAGCGTTAAAGGGCTAGGGTCTAGACAGAGCCATGGGTTACAGAACAAACTATCTTTCCTGCTTCACATTTAAGGCTTCCAAGGTTTGACCCAGTTTAACCCTAGTTTGGGGTTAACTTTTATAGGTGCTCATCCCGCGACCCGGCTCCGGATAAGCGGTTGAAGATGGATGGATGGATGGATAGGCACTCATGCCCATGTTGACTGGACAGTATGGCATGGGAACAGCACTAATCATGGGGTCATGTATCGTGGGAACAGCGCTGCTCGGCTTCCTCTGACAGGGCTGGCTTCAGGCTCTGTGTAGCCACTGATCTGGCAGAGTAGCGCACCTAACATCTGTACCAACACACACGATGAACAGAGCGATAGGTCCAGCCACCAAAATTCCCAGACACTACACAGGATAGATACTGTTAGATACAGAATAGAATAGAACAGAGTTGACAATAGAATAGAATAGTACAGAGTTGACAATATAATAGGATAGCATTTAAATACCATTCTCAGGACAGCAACGTTCTCTTTGTACGCTCCAAAGGTCCCCATAACGGAGAGGATGATACAGGACACAGCGATTATATAGATCCAAAGGAAACCACTGGCCGCATTGCCAATCTGATAGAAAGAGTCAACAGCAGAGAGAGTCACTCAGCTACGATCTAACAATTATAACCTACCAACTGTGTGGAGAAATGATGTGCAGGAGATGTTGAAAAGTAGAGCAATAATAATAAACTGACCAAATGGACAGCAAAAAGGAGAGCTGAACAAAGTATAAGTGGCTCAACGAGACGCTCTTCCATTACTAATAATAAGCTGGAACAAACCCGCCGTGACGGAGAGAATACACAAGCTAAGTTCCAAAAAAATGTGGATGCCATTCCTGGCAGTGCTTGACAATAGTGTACGTTGTGTATATCATTATCTGGCTTCAATGGTCTTTTGTTTTGTATGTATTGTTAGGCTTATGCTTGTCATTTGATGTCTTGTATTGTTGTGTAGGCCAACTATTTGACAAAAATCTAAATAAAGTATGCAAAAAAAACAAAAACAACAGACAGACAGACAGACAGACAGACAGACAGACAGACCATGGTTACCAGACAGTAACCATTACCTCATTGGCACTGTAGTTTGTGGCCATCAACGCGAGGATCAACAACACACATCCTGCAATCTGAACAAAACATCTACAACTCAGAACTCAGAGACTGGTTTTACAATTCACGCTACAGTCTAAATCAGTTGTTCCCAAACCTTTTAGCCTGTGACCCAAAAGAGAAATATGATATCACCCAGGGACCCAAACTAGTGAAAATAGCAGATCGTCTATTTGCACTACTACCTATACCATTTGTTTTCTAATGTATGTGATTTATTAAGATTCTTCTTTGAATTCTTCATGAAATTATTCTATTTGTTTTATTTGTTTTTATTCATGAAAAAAATAAAACGCTTTTTTTGGAAAGGTTTTTTCAAAATGTCTTGAAATGATAATTAAAAACGAAATCAGGGAAAACAAAAATAAAGAGCCCATACATTTGGGAAACAGGGGTCTAAATAGCATGAAACATAACACGAGGCATCTCCTTGTTGCATAAAATTGGAAAGTCCGCACCATGAAGACATATTTTCAGTTTACCTGCTGGACCACTGTTACTCAACAAATATTCCAATAATGATTTATATCAGTTATAGAGATATTGATCAATTAAAACAGTGGTTTTCACCCCCTTTTCTATAAAGGCCCATTATTTATTCAGTATTTGAGCCCTGGACCACCACTTGATGACATTTAGCCTCTCAGACCCCAAACTAAAGAAGATTTTGTCCACAATTCAATGCATTGATGTTTCATATAGGAACCCTGGATACCAGGCAACCATTGATCAAAATACCAATTATTCTACATTCTCTATAATTGTGTAGACTTCTTGAAAAATAAGTAATGCAGATGTTTAACAATAATTTAACTCTTGACAGCATAAAATGAAACCAAAAGGACCCGTACGGGTCCATTTGGTTTAATTTTACGCTCAAGAGTTAAAGATCTACAGTACAGGGACAGGGTCCATTTGGTTAGCAACTCTGCCTCATTTAGCTGGGGACCATCTGGAACCCCCTCAAGGCCCACTTGTGTATACCCGGACCACTGGTTGAAAACCATTGAATTAAAACTAATTACAATATTCAGTTATACACACAGATGATAAAAATAGATGTAGCAACCTGTTACCTGGTCATAAAGAAAGTTATATAGCTACTGGCAAAGTCTTGGTATATTACTCATAAATAATTACCAAAATACAATTAATCATTTATTGTCTATTTTATTTGGATGTTGTTTTAGCATTGCAGCATGTTTAGCCCACTGTACTAGGCAGTGGGCACTAGTATACTTAGTTATAGTTTGCATTACAGCCAAAACATTTCCAAAGTATGCTGTCTTGTTGTAAACCAGTTGTTTCAATTTATTTCAGTATGGTATGCAAATGACGTACTGTAGCAGAGATTTGTTTAACTTGCTAGAGAAAGTTAAGACCGTACAATTAACCATGAATTTAAGAAAATGTTAACTTTACTTTGTTATCGCCTTTATTAACCCGGCCTATCCTCCCTCTTCTAGGCATGTAATAACAGGCGAACAATGGGCGAAAATACCTGCACATATTACATTCGTTGAAATAGTAGATTAACAAAACCACAGTGAAGAGATTTGTTTTTATGGAAACCCATAGAATGTTTATTTATTTATTTTTGTAAGTGAAAGCTTAATTAAAATATAATGGTGTGGTCCAACTGAACATCCACCCGTTTTGTTCCCTTTATAGTTTCTTGTCCACCGAACCTTACATAATATATTTATTAGTTACTTTATACGTAACACTTACCCCCAGTAGAACAAATAAGTAAATAAAGCAACATTTCTGCACCCTTGGCATTTCCCCGCTGGAAGAACCTCACACACCAAAAGCTTACCTATTATAAAACAAAGAAAAAAACTACTACAACATATTTAATAATATAAATGTAATTGGTAAGGAATGCACATTATGATGCTCAATACTATATGATCACAACTTTCTATTTTACTTTTAAAATTCTCTTTCATGACAAAGGAAAACTTGACCCCTAACTATGTATGTTGTCTTGAATAAGATATCTGTGGGAAAATCTTAATTGGGCCTCCAAGATTATTCTGGAGAACTGATCTCTTGTTATAATAATATAGTGTTAAATTGCCTGTATACAAATGAAGAAAAATGCAGCAGACAGCATTATTCGTCCAGAGACACCTGAAAACATCAGCAATTAGATTTCACACTAACTGCAGAAAAGTCATAATAAAAAATCTTTACCTGCTAAAACTGAAATAAAACTCAAATCTGTGCAGAAGCTAAGACCAAAAGAAACTTCAGAAGGTATTAACAGTCCTCTCCAGAACTGACATCAGAACAGAGTTTATATATCTGGGGTGTTTAGGGGTGGATCAAAATGGATTTCCCAGAAATTACGATGTTCCATTTGAAGTTTACTTTTCCGCTCTATTTGCTGTTGTGTTCAACAAAGACAAAAATAGAATGGTTCCTCAAAAGGGTGTACAGTTTTTGAGGGGCTCTATAGGCCCTCCATGCATGGCATGCATGGCTTTTGAAGATTACGGCATGTGCCAGCCAAGTCTATGGACTTTAATATTTTGTTTAGGGCACTTGTGGCCGATCATGAAAGAAGCAAACTCTTATTTTTGTTAGTAGCATGATTTTGTTGTTGTTGAGAACAATGAGTTCTGCACTTCACTATTTTGTTGCTCTTTTCTTTGGTAAGATACATGTTTCTTAGTAATCAAGAGCATTTCACAGGCCAGATAATTGTCCATCCAATGCAAGGAAATATACATTTTAAAGCTGAGGAACATATAAATACATATAATTTAACCAAATTTAGATGATTATGTTGTAGATTCATATTATAATTATTGGATTGTTACATTTATGGGCAAAAAAATTATACTATTAATCCCATACGAGTCAGACTATATACTGTATATATAACACTTGGATGATGATTGTTTTAATTCAGTTAGTTAGTTCCTCACTCCACTTTTTAGCAAAAGGCAGATGCACACCTCAGAAGATTGTCTGTCCTGATGAATAGAAGGTCTAATCGACCGAAACGTCGACCCAATAAAGAGCAACATTTTGGCAAGTGTCTGACAGTGTGCGGGACCCTTTCTTTGTTTTTCAAAGATACCCTTTTTAAATTCCTCAATACTGACACAGCATAGTTTATCCATTTTGTTTTTGATGAACTGAAGTTCTGGAAAATCAACTTCATATACAGTTTATATTATTGCCACATTAACTTCAGTTGATATTGTCACATCACAAGTTTACACCAAGTATGAAAGAACGGGTGACTTTAGGGCAGTTTCCCATTGCAGGTTCTTTTAAAATAATAATGATAATAATAAAAAATAAAATAAAAAAACAACAAACATGTTTACTTTAAGTTTATTTAAGTGAAGTCATTACAACCTTTATTTGTTTCTAAGGTAGTATAAATGTCATTTGACAAATTAGTTTCCATGTAATTTATAGCAAATATGACACAAACTAAATTATATTTAAATGTTAGACCAGTGGTTCTTGACCTTTGACCCTTCTTACATGTTTGTGACTACTGAGTACTGGTTAATGTTGTGATTGGTCTACTGAGCACTGGTAATGTTAGTGAGTAAGTGCTTACAGGCTCAACATGGATGAATCATATGGGATTAGTTGCATGAATTGAACACAACTTCTCTTTCACCTAATTTTATATTAAATAGGTTGGACAACTAACTGTGTAGATCTTACTAGTCGAACATTTTCCTTCATAGTTTTATTCAAGGAAATCAACACTGGGCTGCAGCTCAGTGTCAAGCCAACAGTCATTGGTTTACTAAACCACCGCCGGTTGTGTGCGTTGGTGTTTCTGGGTCAACTGTGCAGTTTTTTTTTCTTCCTGGAAATAAAAACGTCTGGGTTTCCGAGGCTAACTGTGCTAACTGCTGTGTTTGATGGAAGTGCAAGAACCTGCACACATCCTCATATGGTACTTTATTATTGTCTCCACCAGGCCGAAGGCATGGGGAGAGAGTATTTGTCTCCACCAGGCCGAAGGCATGGGGAGAGAGTATGTTTTGCACTCCGTCCGTGTGTGTGTGTGTGTCCGTCCGTCCTTCCGTCCGTCCGTTACCAGCTAATCTCCGGCACCGTTAACCCAGTCGATGCCAAACTTTGCACACACACTCCCTGGATGCCAACGATGAACCTCTGCCCCGCATTTTCCACAACGGCCTGTTATAGCGCCACCATGAGGCAGCTTTTCACATTTTTTACCTAAAACTGCACCGATCTGCGTGAAACGTTGCATGCACACTCCCTAGAGGCCAAGGACAAACCTTTGACCTGCATTTTCCGCATCTGCCTTTTATAGCGCCACCAGGAGGCTGACTTTTGTAAAACACATTTTTTGATATTACTCCTCCAGATTCTGTCCAAAAATCTCCCAAATCGTTACACAGTATCTCTATGGTCATCTGCTCAAGTCGGACCTGTCCGATATTTCATATTCCATCCTAATTGGCTATAATTGGCTTTCACAGTTTGCAAGATTGCCCCGTTTTGAACAAAAGCCTCAAATCATGAACGCAGCATGCAATTTACGTGAAATCGTTCACACATTTTCTTACTAGGCTGAGGAATATATACCACCCTTTTCCCATTGGCCTGTTATAGCGCCACCAACAGGTTGATTTTTGCAAAACACATTTTTGGAACAAAATGCCTCAAATCATCCAATTGCCATCAAAACATGTTTATATTACTCCTAAACATTTTGCCAAACATCTCACACAGTCCTATCCTCCTGGTGGAGACCTGTGCCCAGAAGGGCACTTTTTCTAGTTTGCACTCCGTCCGTCCGTGTGTCCGTCCTTCCGTCCGTCCGTTACCAGCTAATCTCCGGCACCGTTAACCCGGTCGATGCCAAACTTTGCACACACACTCCCTGGATGCCAACGATGAACCTCTGCCCCACATTTTCCAGAACGGCCTGTTATAGCGCCACCATGAGGCAGATTTTCACATTTTTTACCTAAAACTGCACTGATCTGCGTGAAACGTTGCATGCACACTCCCTAGAGGCCTGCAAGGACAAACCTTTGACCTGCATTTTCCGCATCTGCCTTTTATAGCGCCACCAGGAGGCCGACTTTTGTAAAACACATTTTTTGATATTACTCCTCCAGATTCTGTCCAAAAATCTCACAAATCGTTACACAGTATCTCTATGGTCATGTGCTCAAGTCGGATCTGTCCGATATTTCATATTCCATCCTAATTGGCTATAATTGGCTTTCACAGTAAGATTGCCCCGTTTTGAACAAAAGCCTCAAATCATGAACGCAGCATGCAATTTACATGAAATCTTTCACACATTTTCTTACTAGGCTGAGGAATATATCCCACCCTTTTCACATTGGCCTGTTATAGCGCCACCAACAGGTTGATTTTTGCAAAACACATTTTTGGAACAAAATGACTCAAATAATCCAATTGCCATCAAAGGCGTATGAAGAAATGGCACCCTTTTCACATTGGCATATTATAGCGCCACCAGTGTGGTCAAAAACAGAATTCTCCTATTGCTGCTCCATCAATTTGAAAGTGTACCATTCTGCTAGCCTAATTATCGGACTCTGAGCTTCCTGAGTGGGCAGGGTCTATGGGCTGGAAACCAGGCTACCATTCTGCACTATGATGCGTCACTGGTGACAGTTATGGCCGCCCTCAGTCTTTGTACACTCTATCTATAGGAATGTGAATACACTGAAGGGGGCATCAGTGTCGTTCTGTGTCCCCAGCATGTCAGCCAAAGCAATGTTACCAAATCCACGGAGCCTTCACCTCAAGTCACCTGGGGCTGGGTGAGCAATCATATCCTGGATCTAGCCTCAAAACCAATTACAGACACTTGACCAGACTACCGCTACAACAGTTTGAAAGGGTCAAACCCCTCATCCTGATTGGGGCAGACAACCCCACCTAATCACACCAACCGAGAAAGTGAGGTTGGGGCTTCCAGGTGGGTCAGCAGCCATCTGCACAAGACCCTGCAGGGCCCAGCCAGAGCCCTGGAAAGCAACCTCCAGCCAAGACAATGTATGTTGACTATAGCAGAGCCCTGAACACAGAGCTCATGAGAAGTGTGGAGAAACACTGGCAGGAGGTCACCAAGATACAATGCCCAGAGACCCAGAGTGTGCCACCGCTCGCAGTAAGGAGATCAACTGCCACAGCAACAATGTCATGAGGGTAAAGTCTCCACCAAAAAACCCTGAACGTAATCAGAGTGCAGAGACCAAAGTTTCTCTCCCACAGTACCCTGCAGTGGCCAGTGAAGTCAAACACTGTGCCTGAAAGGGATGAGTCAAAGGTCAGAAAGCCCACCTCCTGTAATAAGCCCTCACTCCACCCGGAGAGAGCTCATCCTTGAAAATGTATGATTAGTTACCAGAATCAAGATCCTATATATGGTCTAGAACTTGAGTTATTGGTAAAACAACAGCAGGTGGTGGCCATTTTGGAAAATGGCTGCCATGGTTACGACGGGACAAATCTAAATAGTACCACTGTGTTCCTCATCCTTGAAAATGTACGATTAGTCACCAGAATCAAAATCCTAGGTGGTCTAAAATAACAGCAGGTGGTGGCCATTTTGGAAAATGGCTACCATGGTTACCACTGGACAAATCTGCGATGGCCCTATAGCCAAAAATGTTCCTTATGGCATGCTCCAACGGTATGCCAAATTTCATGCTTTTATCGTCTTTTTTAAGTGCACGATTCCATCAAAATACTGCCTGTGGTCAGGCTGGACTACAGCATACTATGTCAAAATGTGTATTTGGCATGCAAAATGCATACTTGTATTAGTTGTACAAAAAACATTAACTGTCATACATCACAAAGTGTACTGTACATCCATTCTATGACTCGCCCCATCCAGTCAGACTCCGTAAATACAGAATGACGTGTGGGACACCTCAATGCGTTGTGTAAATCATTTTAATCGTTCTATTATCTTTACAAAACACTTGACACTAGCAGATTTAAAAAATTACATTTCCAAAAAGTGTGCTGTGTATATATTTTCATCTTTCTTAAATGTAGCAGAGTGACTCAGAGCCTCAGCCTGATGGCCTCAAAAGTGAATCAGTGACGTCTCTATTGGGGCCAGATCAGGTCAATCCAAGACTAGTCAGATCTTGCCCAGAATCACCTGATTTCAACCAACATAAATTCTGCCCACTAAGACGGACGTCCCTGGATGAATCAGAGAGAGTTCGATCGAGGCCAGATCAACTTAGGTCATATCATAACTGGTCAGATCTTGCCCAGAATAAGCTATATTATTAAAACTGGTGAAGACGTCCTAGGAAATGACGTAAAGATCATTCCCATATGGGCTGTGAGCTGGCCTAGTCCTGAACGTCACCGGAGTCACTGGAGGACGTCATCATAACGTCATCATGACGTCATTTGGCTTGCTGGGAAAGGAAACACATAATTGCGACTGCAGGTCGCATTTACTATGAAAACTTACATTTCCCGTCAGTCAATCCGTCACCCCACACCTATAACACATTGTGACATCACGTATAGTCACCCATGTCTCCATATATGGTCACACATCGTGACATCACGTCTCCATATATGGTCACGCATCGTAACATCACGTCTCCAACTCTCCATATATGATCACACAATATTTTTGAGTGGTGTAAACCACTCCTACAACTGGCTTTGTTAGTTTACGTGTCTGTCCGTCTGTTCGTACCAAAAAATTAGCATGGTTGATGCTGATTGGTTGATGCTGATTTCATTACGTCAGACATTACGTCAGACCACAGCTGATCAGTCTATATAAGACCTTACACCACTCAGTTCACACGGGTGTGATTTTTTATTGTACATTTGGTCAAAGTTGATCCCATGCCAAAGCGACAGCACTCATCCAGCAGTCTGTGTTCACACGCCGATCTGCCCCAGCAGCGTGACCTCCACACTCTCACGGAGGAGACTCCCAACGAGCAGTGCCGCCATCTGGCCAGGGAACGCATGGATCTCCATATGTGGAGCTGACTATCATCACCTGGATCTCCATATATGAAGATCACGGCATTGACCTCATCAAACCCTGAGGATAGCCAATTAGCCATGCATGGTTTGACATATTAGATCTGCATATATGAGCCGGCCAGCAACTCTATATCTGACCTCACTGACACCAGATTAATAGCTTAACTCCTGCTTCTCAACTGTGCCGTATTAAGAATCTCTGTTGTTTCAGCGCAACCTCGCCCCTTAGGGCTTCTTACTGGTATTATAGAAGCCATAAATAAAATTAACTGTAATTGTTTTGTCTAAAATCAATGCTTCACAGGCCTCACTCTTGGTCCAGCAGCAACTCTGCACACTGTCTTGCATACATAGTTGTCTCACACATAGTTGTCTCCTAGTGCAGCCAGTCTTGCAGCTTCATTCATTCATTCAAATAATCAATCAACTACTTTATTGTCTGTATGAAAATTGGCTTTGCACCCTGTCATGTGTCTCACTGCATTTCAGACATTTTAATGATGCAGTATCTCTTTCCTTTTTTATTAGGCTACCCTTCAACAAAGGTGTTGTAATCTAAATACGGGACCCTCGTCTGGGTTGACAGACAGGTAGTGTGTGCAGGCTGGGTGGTGTGTGACAATCCTTCACAAAGGTTCACAAAGTTTATTACACAAACATGAAACATATATAGTGCTGGATCATCATGACGTAACAATAAGATATGAGACAGAAGAACGTGCCTACTGCAGCAAGGCTGACCTTGCTGTCGCCTAGATGTCTCTCGTAGCCTATCTATAAAGAATGCTACAGTACCGGCAGTACACAATACATATCAAGTACACTGTATCTCAAGTTCAAGTACATAGACTAAGATGTACTGTGCATGGGCTAATATCACAACAAAAGGTGTGCTGGTTGGCAGTATATTAATCTATTTAATGACACATAACTTAGTTTTATGACCTAAGAAACAGTTTTTCATATCAAATGGTGCATAGACAGAGAGAGATGAGCCTATTTCACCAATGCTGGGTACCAAAAATCTAAACATGCTATATAATGCCATGTTTGTGCGGAATGTGCGCAATTTACCAAATGATAGTCATATACTTCACTAGCTGACTGACATAGCAGCCCCTGACAGACACATGCATTTTCTAATGTTCAGCGTTATTCATTCATTGTATGTTATGCTGTATTGTATGCTCAGTCGCACAGAAGCTGCACATTCTGCTGTGACATGGAATCTAATATGCTTTCTTTTGTATCTGCACAGATGCTGTTATGGGGAAGCTGCCTTGAAGCCTCACTGTGAAGTGGGGTGGGGTGTGGTGCCTGAAGATCTGATATGGGGAGCATCTTGGGTGGATTGCTCAGTTGAGTGTGGGCACCTTCTCTGTTAAGTTGTGGTGTTTGAATTTTGAGTTGTCTTTTCTTTAGTTGTAATGTTTTCACCTATGTTATCCAGGCCTGGATTAACATAAAAAGCTTTATTCATTCTGCAAACCTGCCTTGTGGTCCATTTCTGACATTTTTAAGGGTTTTTCACTGAAATTGACAAACAATCTACAAACCCACTTGGTAATACTCACATAATAGGCCAAACATAATAATAGGCCAAACATTCCAAATTGTAACTCCAATAACTCAGATCAAACAGCAGTACTATATGACAACGTATCAAGTTATTTTGTTAGGCCACTGGCCAGCAGCTATAACAATAAAGCTGTCACTCTAATTGAGCCACATCGGACTGAGGACTGGCATTTGGGTTAAACTAGGCCTAGTTGCAGCTGCCCCAACTGCTATCCTCTATCCTCTCTCTCCAAACAATGGCTGTACCTGAAATGAAATGAAATGAAATCTATATTTACCCAGGGTATCTGGACTAAGCTCAAGAACTTGTTTCCAGCCAGGCCCTGCTCATAGAACACATTTCATCGTAGTGGTTGATGCCTTGTTCAAGGGCATTTCAGCGGTGTTAATTTTAACGTGTCGGACGGCTGATTCGAACTGGGAACCTTCCGGTATCTAGACCGCGCCGCTATCCGTTCGGCCACCGCTGCCACACCTATCAAAGTCCACTTCCCTGGCAGCACACACATGGTCAGTGCGGCATTCAGCATCACAGTGTGACAGTTCAAAGCTGACAGAGTTGTAATCGTAGTACTTCTGAAGGTAACAGTGGTCCGTAGCCATGCGGTCCAGAACCTGGTGCATGGATGCTGGAGAGCTGTCTGCTACTCTGAAGCTCTCGGTCAGACGGTATTCCTTCTCCCACCGTTCCTGTGCTGTGTTCGCATAGGTCGCATAGGTCGCATTTGAAACAGACTTATAGCATGTCATGTAGACAGCACAATAATTGCATTGTATGTAGTCATAGCACATCATAGTACATATGTATAGCATAGTATAGTATATATGTATAGTTAATATGTATAGTGTCATTATATAGATATGTTCTAGTTACGTTCTTAGCTTACGCATGTTTCTTGATAAATGCATTTTATATATGTGATGTATTCCCATACTTTTGTTCTTGCCTAATGTAAATCGCTCTGGATTAAGAGCGTCTGCTAAATGCCTAAATTGTAAATTGTAAATTGTCAGGTTCAGGAAGTAGGTCACCACATCCTATTTGTCAAACACAGAGACATGTTGTGATTGCAAGCATGATTCTTGTCTAGACAGATTAAAATGAGCACTTTAGTAAAAGGATAAAATAAAATAAAGTTACACTTGCACAGTAAAACCCGATCTTAATTGAACCCAGAAAGTGTAAAAATGGACTCAAATACAACCTGGTCCATTTTTACACTCAGAGTTAAATTAACACAGATTTATATTCTGTACATACAACCATAAGAGAAAAATACAAATAGGGTTCAAATTAGTCTTCTCTTACTAGGAGTGTTTGGGTGTCATATTAGTCTCTTTTAGTCTGTACTTGGTTTAGTGGATAGCTATTTAGACTCTCTCTGAGTCTCCCTGGTAGTTGGTTTTTGGTATTACGGACGTCATATGTTTGTCTTGTTATGTCCTGTATTTGTTGTTACTGGCAGAGCTGTGTAACATTTATTTGCCTCTTCTCTTGGCCAGTGCACACTTGTAAAAGAGACTATGGTCTCAATGTGATTTTACTGGTTAAATAGAGGTTAAATATTCAAAGACACGGATTCCAGGGTTATTAGCTCCACCAACAACTCCTGGTAACGTGGTCTTCCACGGCGTCACCCCTGGGCTAATGAACATTGTACTGATAGGTGGAGCCTGGAGGAATTTAAAGGAATTTAATACTAAAAGACTTCACTTCAGAGGTCGAGATGTGACAAATGAGAAATGCTCATTACAACGGACATGCATATCAGAACACGCTTCACCATTACTTAATCAATTGTTCTTGAGGTGAAAGGCATTTTAATGGTTACCGTCTGAGCTGTAGAACATGCGAAAACTGTCCATATGCTGATGGCCGAAGAACTGTCCCTTTATTACTGGATAGTGTTTCACAATAAGTTCCAGGAAGCGTCTGTTGAAATTAGACCTGTACCAAGACTTATTACGCTTCTTCTCAAAGACACCAGGTGGAACATGGCCTATGATATACACCTAAGACAAAGGAATACGAGACATCTCACCCCGGTGAGTTGTCTTCACTTTTTGACATGTCGGGGTGAGATGTCCGGTCAGCTCACCCCGGACATCTCACCCCGGAAAGTGAAGACATCTCACCCCGGAAAGTGAAGACATCTCACCCCGGTGAGATGTCTTTACTTTCCGGGGTGAGCTGTCTTCACTTTCTGACATTGCGGGGTGAGTTGTCTGTACTTTCCGTGGCACCCATTACAGTAGGCATAATTCAATTTCGGATCTAACTATCGGTTCCTACAGACGTGCGCAGTCACGGCTAATTATTTATTTATTTAACAGTAAAATCCGGTGAAACACTTGTAAGGAGTAGAGCGTCTCTCTCTCTCTCTCTCTCTCTATGCAGCATTGGGGGGGGGGGGGCCGGGGGGGGTCGTTTGTGGATAATGTTTGCGCTTCAAAGGCAGAGTACCTTGATCGACTTCCAGCTGCGTATGGTGTCAGAGAACAAGCTACGCCGCTACCAGCGAAAGCAGACCAAGGCTACACAGGGCAATCTGGCCCAGTTGTGGAAGGACTTGGAAAGGAACGATCTGACCATCATGGACATGCTAACTCTCGCTTCTGAAGTGAATGCCCCAGTGTGGAGATGAGCACACTGCACTGCACAACTTTTGACCAAAATGGGACAGCACACAGCACAACTTTTGTCTTTCTTTTTGTAGATATGACAACTTTTTAGTGCACAACTTTTGACCAAAATGGGACAGCACACTGCACACTGCACTGCACACAGCACAACTTTTTTCTTTCTTTTTGTAGACAACTTTTTAGTGTTTTTGTAGCAAACTGATGTTTTTTTTTTTTTATGACAACTTTTTACTATATTTTTTAGTTTACATTTTTTCTATACTTAACTTTTTTCTATATTTTTTTGTACAAACTGATGTTTTTCTAAACTTTTGATGTTTACCTTTTTTTTATATTTTTTGTACAAACTGCTGTTTGAACTTTGTTTACAATGTTTCTATATTTAAATAAACTACATTGCATTTGACCGTACATTTGACTGTTGTGTTATATTCTTGTGAAATATTCAGTAAAGTATAGCTCAAAGGCTACATATTCAGTCAGACTTTTGGTGAGTTGTCCTGACAACTCACCCCTAAACGTGAAGACATCTCACCCCGAAAGTGGCCAAAAGTGAAGACATCTCACCCCGGAAAGTGAAGACATCTCACCCCTAAAAAAGCAGGGGTGAGATGTCTTCACGTTTAGGGGTGAGTTGTCTGGACAACTCACCAAAAGTGGCTTTAGGGGTGAGTTGTCTTGTTACCAGACAGAGCAGTGTGGGATTAGTTCATAAACTAAAGAGAAACTGATGCTATGTTTAGCTTGTGCTTTCAGTTTGAAGTCATTTATCTTTCACCTTTTCATTTTTGTTGGCAGCTTCTGTTAGAACCTGATCGGCCCAGTTGAACTGTTGAGCCGGGTCTTCTGTGTGCTGTGTCACCTTGTTCTGGTCATAGTAAAGGTTAGAGTTTAGCACCAAGATCATAAAGCCAGGTTGTTTCAGCAGCTTCTCTGTGTAGTACCCCCCTGGAAGTTGTGAAACATGTAAGAATAATGTAATTATGTATATTTCAGTATTTAGCTTTCAGTGATCCTATCATAGAAGTGTTTAAAATGTATGTACCCATACTTTCAAACTGGTGTCCCTATTTCAGGCATGTCATTATAAAGGCGAATATTGCAAAAATTGCGAGCCAGTCTACAAGCATACAACACATCGCAACACATTGTGAGCTTGTTGATTGGCTATTTTTTTTTACCAAACAACACCGTCATATGATAAAGTACAACGCAGGGCTGACATGGTTAAATAATGTAGCATTTCCAACCAGTTTAATAATAATATTGTGAGTGTTCTTTTCGCATTGAGAGTGTATATGGATCCATTGTGTACCTTAGATGAAAGTTATTTGAGCCTCTGGATCCAGCCAGTCTTTCCACATCTGTGCTATATCTGCTCATACATGTAGTTCTGTTCAGCTGGGAGCTGGCTTTTGGGATGGTAGTCATGATTACCCAGAGCTGGGTATACTTTGGTCTCTGACATTTCATGATGAAGAGGATTGGTAACATGATAGCTCATTTTTATTTTTTTATTTAACCTTTATTTAACCAGTAAAAACCACATTGAGACTTAAGTCTCTTTTACAAGTGTGAACTGGCCAAGACAAGAGGCAAAATAAGTGACACAGCTCTGCCAGTAACAAAACAATACACAACAAAAAAACAGGACAGACATACAATGCTCATAAATACAGTACCCACTACTAAGAAGCTCAAAGGGAGAACAGGAACGTTTAGTAACGCGACCAATAAGGACTAATAAATAAAAACTAAGCATTGCTTAGTAGACTAAAAAGCAGGCAGACATTTGCTATACGTCAAAGCAGGAGCAGTGCATGGGAAGTGTGCCCATGGCAATCCTTTTAAAGCTCACTAGGGGAATCACAGCAGCCATTCCAAGACCAGGGTCCGAAATAAGCAATGCTTTTTTTTCCAGCCTCAGATTTAGTTGGGGGAATGACATAGCGTAACCAAGCATTTGATCTGAGGTTGAGAGAGTTTTGGACAAGTTCAAATTTATTTTTATTTATTATTATTCATCTGTCTTATTTGAAAGCGTTAAGCTGCCAAATTGGCCTTTGAGACCTTCCAAGAAATTCAATGACACACCTGGGAACACTTGCTTTATGAGGTGGGTGATGTTGCCAATAATCAAAAGCACTGCCTCTTCTCCCAGATCACTATGAGTGTCATCTCTATGAAGGTAGAAACATTTATTAAGTAAACATTAAAAAATCCCTCACAAATATGTTTTCAGCAACTGTAAATCTTCCTCTTTCATCTTTCTTTAAGATTTGGCTATAAGATGAAACTTTACCCTCTGTTTTCCCTGTTATTATAATTTTAATAATAAAAGTTAATACTTTTTTTTCTTACATTTTTATCCCATGGTTTTTGCAACCCATTTTTTCACCCAGTGTAAATTATCTAATAATGTAATCCTGGGCGCTACACTTCCTCTGCCTACCTGGGGAGGGCAGCAGACTGACCTCATGCTTCCTTCTATGCAAGAGGAGTCCAAGCTGCTTCTTTTTACCTGACAGGGAGGAGTTTCCCTGGCCGGACGTAGCGTGTGGAAGGAACACGTTATTCCGACCAGTTCCTTTCCCCTCCATCAGGCGCCCCGGCTGGCCAGGGGGAGGTAGTTTAGAGACCAGGATTACTGCATGATTTTTGTGAGGGTCTAGCTGTGAGGCGACAACACTATAGTGACTGTGCCACTGTCCCCCCCATAAGAGTTAGTAATTGTTAAGTTAATCTTTTTCCATTACAAACTTTTCTTGTATTGCTAGTTTTACTGCACAACTCCGGGGCCAAAGTGGATGAAAGAGTTTGGGAACCTCAGTAAAACTGAATTATGGTTTCATTTTCAAAATAAAGCACTGATAAGTCCTATATCTCTGCAATAGAGATGGACGTGATGGACCACAATGGGGCAAACATTAGTATTCAATCAATCAATAAACCTGGGCCAGAAACGTGATTTTAGAAATGGCTTTCAAATTGAATGATTGGATGCCTTGCAGAGGTATGCCTATTATCCTGGAAAGTGATTGTTCTGATAAAGTCAACGAGATAACAGAATAATAATAACAATACTATAATAAGTACACTTTATGGTTACCGCTGTAATCTTTGTACTTCAATAGCAACAACACTTCACTAATACAGTACAAAACATACCTCACCCATTACTACTACCATGTAGTACTGTATAACATTTCAAACAACTACTGTACAAAGCAATATAATAAAATACAATAATATAAAAATACATTTGTCAGATGCCATGTTTCATAATGTGCTAATGTAGGTTCCAGTACCCGGTCCAGATGATAAAGTCGGGGTGTGGTAGGATGTCCTTCATGGCATTCACTGAGGAGTTGATGAGATCCCATGGTGCATCACAGAGATCTCCAAATTTCCCAGGATTGGCTGCAGGACGAATCCCACTGGACGCGCACACAAGTTTGGGGTTGTCTGTAAGAGTGTAACTGGGATCCCAGTGTAGATCTGTGATGTGCCAAAACTTCCCTAAAATTACACAATTATGGGGAAGACATACAAATGCCATCTTTTAATGTTGCATGACAAATGCGCCCAGGTCAGGTGCATGAATTAAATTTGTATTGGATCCCCCTAGGGTAGCAACTATTCTTCCTGGGTTACACACAAAACCTCACAAATCACATAACTGTAGGCCTGCATGAATCATCAACAACACATGACATCATACCAAAACCCAGATTCCCCTCACCTCACAGGCTCACACCCACCCAGCATACCAGTGATATCACCCACCCATAACCACACAGAACAATGACAATCACACTAACAATAAACAGGTAAAACAAAACAAAGTATAAAATAATAAATTAACATTGCAGAACGTCATTAGCTCATCATACAGTACAGTACGGTACAGTACACACACACACACACACACACACACACACACACACACACACACACACACACACACACACACACACACACACACACACACACACACACACACACACACACACACACACACACACACACACACACACACACACACACACACACACACACACACACATTTCAATTTCTTTATTTGAGTCCACATTTATAAAATACATTATCAAGGGCACAAATATTTTCAGTTGCTTCTGATATCCCACGCACTCGAAACATCATGTGCTTGAGTCCAAACAAGCCCTAAATGTGCAGAATATAGGCAACACATGAACTTAATCACAGCCAACATTGGTCACTTCAGTCTGTCATATTACCAACACCGAAAGTAAATCATGGGTACAAAAAGCACCTTCTCCTCCAAATAGACAGACTGCCTATAATGGAGGAGATTGAACAGTATGTTGCAAGCTGCTTTGCTTTACACTTGGACAACCCTATAATCCTCAAGCCTCTGACCACTAGCCTGTGGACATGGCCCAGGCTGCCAAATATAAAAACAATGAGCTGACACGTATAGCCCAGTTGTATAATGGCCTGTACTAATGGTTGATATTTTACTTGTTTAGTAAGGAAAGCTTCCTCTAAACTTGAATCAAAAGCACAGCCAACTTCCACTAGAAAAACCTCTCTGCTGTTCGGTTGGGTCATTGCATTGAAACATTTCTGGTTTCACACAGGATTTTTTGTGAAACACGACACACACACACACACACACACACACACACACACACACACACACACACACACACACACACACACACACACACACACACACACACACACACACACACACACACACACACACACACACACACACACACACACACACACACACACACACACACACACACACACACACACACACACACACACACACACACAGTGCAAAACATAATCTCTCCCCGGACCCCATGCCTTCGGCCTGGTGGAGACACAAAGCAAAGCTATACGTTGCTCCTGATGCACAGGTGCAAATTAAGTTCCCACAGGTTTCCCGGCAGCATTTGGCACCAACACTGGTTTTCCAGTCAGCGATGGGGCGTTCCACACAAACACGTTGACATTGAAGGCATTTTGGTGGTAACCTTACTGGATATAAAGGAGCCTCAACCAAGGACTCTGTAGCAGCTGTCTGGAGGACTCTCTGAACCAGCATGGTGAGTATTTCACTGACCTCTTGAGAGAACAACCATTTGTATGTTTGACTAGTGCAGGAACCCTTTATCCCTAAACTAATTTACTTATTTATTTATTTACTTACTTACTTAGGCCTACTTATTTACTTTAATTACTTAGGCCTACTTATTTACTTACTTAACCCATTTACGACTGAGGCCGATTCTAAAATAAAATCTTCTAAATCATGATTCTTTGGGGGGAAAAACCTATGTTTCTATACCAGTGGTGCTCAACCTTTTTCGTGGACCCCCATCCGAAAGATTATATATTCAAAGATTTGCGTCACATTTTCAAGATTTTTCAAAAATAGCAGATCTACAAGCTCGTAACGCGGCACTACGTACTGTAGATCTGCTATTTTTCAATAGCTAAAGTGTAACATAATTCTTAAAACACCAAAAGGGGTTCCCGTCCTGAATGGGCTGAATGTATTTGAATAGTGCGACAGGGACCGTGTCCAAACATTATTCAATGAATATGGAATATAGTCTCTCTGTCTCTGTGGGTCGAAACCTCATATGTCCCAAACTGTCACTTTTCATAAAAATTGGCAAAATTATCAGATTACAGGATAGAAAGTGATGCTTTGATGATCAAGTATAGGGAATTAACTAACAAAACACAAACAGTTTAAATATATTATAAAATATATTTTAAAATGTGAACATATCTTCATACTGTACGACCGTATGAATAATTGTATTAAATACATTAGGCCTACAGTAGTGTGTTTTTGGTGCATATTCTACTGTTGGTTTCCCTATGATCCTATAGATTACTATCTTTATGCATTTAATGTATTTACCTTTGTGTTCTTACTAAATCGCTCTGAATTAACTCAATGGTAGCCAAGGACTTATTTAACTTCTTTTTCATGATGTCCTGGAGCGCCAAGGACGTGTTTTTCGTGTTTTTAAAAAAATGAAAAAAATAAAAAAATAAAAAATAAAATAAAATATATATGGTGGCGGTCTGGGACTTTTGGCGCCCCCTAGTGGTGGTGAATGAAGAGCGTCTGCTACATGCCTAAATTAGTGCCTAATATAAATAACAACACATTTTGTTTTTCATCCAATTTTGAAATCCTAGCGATTTCCTGTGGTGTTGGTCGTGTGTCTCCTGACTCCGGTGGTTGTGACTAGTTCCCAGCCAAGAGACTGTCATGACGTCTACCTCCTGGACAACAATAGACCCAGTGGGGTCCACACCATCTATCCCGGTGGTACTGCTGTGAGGGTCTACTGTGACATGGACACCGATGGAGGGAAATGGACCGTAAGAATGATGTCAATGTCCTACAAGACGTTATGTCACTGTTGTCATCTTACTACATTATGTAAAAACAATTGCACTGAATGCATTGAAAGGGTATTAAATGCCATATCCATGGGTGGCACTAAGTTAAAGTACTATACTTTTAAAAGTACTATACTTTTTCGGTTAAAACATTATTTTATTTTTTTACTGAACAAACATTCTAGTCAGAATCTAGACAGAAATGCTTACTATCTTAATATAAAATATTACTTATGGCAGCTTTCACTAGCTTTCTTCTCAGTCTGAATAACTTTTTCAGAAACATTTTGCAGGAAACTAAATAGTATAGTTCTGACTCCCATATTTTGTTTTTATGTCTGGAAGATCTGACATTTAAGTGTCAGTTAAACTGCTTCAATGTACACACCTTACCTCTCTCTCTCTCTCTCTCTCTCTCTCTCTCTCTCTTTCTCTCTCTCCCCCTCCTAAGGTTTTTCAAAGACGGATGGATGGTACAGAGTTGTTTGTCAGACGCTGGGAGGAATACAAGAGAGGCTTTGGCACTGCTGATGGAGAATACTGGCTAGGTGAGGAGACAACAATAGTACCATATCATAATGACTATTAGTGCAATGCTGATGGAGAATACTGGCTAGGTGAGGAGACAACAATAGTACCATATTATAATGACTATTAGTGCAATGCTGATGGAGAATACTGGCTAGGTGAGGAGACAACAATAGTACCATATTATAATGACTATTAGTGCAATGCTGATGGAGAATACTGGCTAGGTGAGGAGACAACAATAGTACCATATTATAATGACTATTAGTGAGGACCAAATATATAGTCGGGTCAGGTTCAAAATGGGTGAAGTGATCCTTACACTGGTCTTTATGTCCTTTAGGTCTGGAGAGCCTGTACCATCTGACCGAGAAGAGAAGTGATCTGAGAGTGGACATGGAGGACTTCGATGGGAACTCTGCATACGCTCAGTACAGCAACTTCTACATCGGCTCTGAGGACCAAGGATACGCGCTGCACTTTGACCAGTTCACGGGCGGAGGAGCAGGTATGTTTACTAATTAGAAATCACCTTTGTTGTCATCGCTGGTTTCAGGGAGTAAAGTAGTGGATGACATTAAACACATTAATAAAACTCAATATATCTATAGCCTACACATAGCAGCATAAGACGAGCAGATACAGGACAGTGCTGTATATGTACATGAAGTTAAGTATAAGGCACTATAGAAGTAACACATATACTGTAGCAGCTATTTGCATGATTAGACAAAACAACACAACACACACTTTACACCTGCCCAGAGAACGTAAAGTCAACACAACGGAACATAATTATCCACATGAATGGAGGAATACATTAATAATAAGTAGTATATGAGTAAGTGATTTCCACAAATAACTATATCACACGCACGCACGCACGCACGCACGCACGCACACACACACACAGACAGTCTTGAGTGTTTGAGTTTAATTTAAAAAAAATGGCAAACGTACACCCTCAGTTAAATTAACACTCTGTGTTGAATGTAACAGTAAACAATTTTATCAATTCTGTATTTGATTAATAGAATAATAGATAAGTGCATTACTGTATACAGTGTGTGTGTGTGTGTGTGTGTGTGTGTGGGGGGGGGGGGGGAAATAACAAATCTACAAGCTCACAACTAGTGGATCTGCTATTTAAAATAATTTTACTAAACACAATCTATTATTTTTATACTCATTTCTTAATCCCAACAGTAGAGCTAAAATCAACACATGTAATTATTTTCATAGTATAAACAAGAACTAATTTACAATGATGATGATGATGATGATGATGAAGAAGATGAAGATAGTGTACTGCATTACATTCTCTTTTTAACTCTTTCCACACAGGAGACTCACTGAGCATTCACAATGGACAGAGATTCTCCACTCTAGACCGAGAGCAGGATATCCATTCATCAGTACATTGTGCTAGACTATTTCTGGGAGGGTACTGGTACAGCTATTGTCATGCTTCTAATCCCAATGGAGTTTATCTGTGGGGAGATTCTACTGGCTCACCTAGTAGTGTTGGTGTTGTATGGCAACATTGGAAAGGTAACATGTATTCCCTGAAGTCCATCAGTATGAAGGTCAGACCTCAACCCAGAAGAGGAGCAGGACGGACAGACAGACAAATAGATTCACTATCTGAGGCCTAGTTCACACGTACCAAACACCAATCAAGCAACGTTTGGTCGCTTTTTGTTTTTTTGGGCCACCACAATGCTTTTCCAATGGGAGTCACATGGTTTGATCAAACATTTGTGTTTGATTGCTGATTGCTCCCCCCTCATCATACAAAAATGTTTGGTCAAACCATGAGTACAGTACAGTTACAGGCGGTTACTCACCAGAGAGTGCAAGAACTCCATATTTAAGGAGACAGGAGAGGAGGAACAATGGTCTTTCCATCCTGGCTGTGTCTCCGAGGCAAACAGCAGCTGTTTGTAGGCCTACAATCTACTTGCTGCCACTGATAACTGATAACAGCCACTTGGAGGGCTAAAGATTATTTCATAATCTATTCATCTGTGAATTATTGTTTGATGATTTGGTTAAACAATGTGATTAATAATTTATAACATACAATGTCTGTGAGGAAATAAAGTACTAAATGATCACAGACATCTTGGAATTGCATTAATATTGATTGCTCAATCAAAGTAGCAGCCATGACAACGGCTATTATAAGGAAACACTATTTATTGTAGCAATACACCCACACAAGCTAACCAACTCAAATAGGAAGAAATAACTAGGAATGTCATGCTGTTATATGATCAGAACATACTGTAAGTGTAAATGATAAATGGATGACACAAAATGACATGTGGCAGGTATTCACAGCTCTTTATTTTGAATGTAGGGTTATGTATTTTTGTAAACAGTGTTCAGTTGTTTCATTTCAGGTCTACCTGAGGCCCATGGGCTAGCAGAGGCTCAAAGAGCACTGAGGCTCAAACCATAACATTTGCATTTATTTAAAAAAATGATTACCAAATAGAACGTCAGGGATAAAGAGCTTTATAAAAAACAAAATCAATAACATCACATTACACAATTCAAAATGACAAACAAAAGTCTATACAAAAAAAGGGAAGACAACGGCTGCACAGATAAAACTACTGCCATTTACACCATTGGGATTTGAGTCTAGAAAGAGTTTAAAGGTATATTCAGTGATTTGACTTAATTCAAATATCACTTATTTTTTCGTTTTTTTCTGGATAATCCTCCCTACTATAGAGTGTGCTGACCATATAAGGAGTTCCTCCCTGTCCCCAGTGAGCCCCTGGGGTCAAAAAACCCTAGTTTCAGTTTTGGTGGCGGGTGGCAAAACCTTCATCCAATCAGGATGAGTGGGGCCTTCCTCCAATCATGATCGAGTGGGGGCGGGCCTTGGTGCACATGCTGTTGGCCTGTTGCACTTCCCCCCACTGTAGAGCGTGCATGTGCACATTTTGTTACCGGGGCGGACTGGGTGGTTTTCCAAATCACTGAATGCTCCTTTAATGAAACCAAAATCAATCTAGAAAACTACAGTAGTCCTGTAGAGTAGTCAAGTTCCTCTTTATTGTCATTATAGCGCATATTTGTATCACATGTAGGTATAAAATATAAAACAATACAGAGTATATACAGAACATGGATGCACATGAAGGTGCCAGGGGTCAGAGTGCGAAGGCTTAAAATGCAGTTCTTTTAGGGTGCATTCAGAAATTCGCACTGGTGTGCCGTCTCGTCGTTTGTTTATTCAGTGCACTAGGTGCGCTGTCGTTCGAAAATCGAGTGTGCTGTGCCATACTGTGCCCCGGGTATGCTGAGTGCCTGACCCCACTGACCGACCCTACTCAAAAGTTGTGGTTGTCCAATGTCCACTTTGTCCAGTGTGCGTGCATCACTGCAGTGTCTCGAGGGCTCCCCAGTGGCAAAATTGGTCCTTTGAGCTTTATTATTACACACGCATCAACGTGTAGACCAACAACACATAGGCTTATGAATTAATTACCTTTCAATGTCATTCGTAAATATGCCACACTAAGTGCACTCTATGACGTCACCGCCCCAAAACTGAGCACAGATAATGTCATTTTCTCCTACAGATTGTTTCAAAAGAATGACATTAAAGAGAGGATGGCTTTTCTACTGGACAAATGGATACTGAGGATCAAGTCATCAGCCCAAAGCCTAAATGCGGCATATACGGGCGCCTCAATCTTTGTTTGAAATGTGTGCAAATGGGTCAGCGTGTTTGAAGTGACGCTGTATTGATTGATTGATTGATTGAAAAATGTATTAACAGTTTGCAGAATTACAGTACATTTCAAGCACAAACTCAATACAAAGGCTGTTAACTGTGAGTGGACGACCCAATTAAGCATTACACTTGTTTCCAATAGGGTCCACCATGTTCAAATCATCAAAACATTTAGAGACGTACAAATAGACACTTCTATAGACAGAACAGGAATTCATCATAAAGGAGGTAAAAAGGGAAAAGAAACATATACAGTGAGGGGAAAAAAAGGGGTGGTCGGTGGGGGGGATTCACGTTCAGCTCCGTTAATTTGTTTGTTTTCCTTGGAGGAGCTGCGTTGGGTCCCCAAGTCGGCTCCGTGGCCGTACCTTGAGTTGGCTGTGTGGCCGTGACCGTCTCTTGTGTTGTCCTTGTGTTGGGTCCCCAAGTCGGCTCCGTGGCCGTACCTTGAGTTGGCTGTGTGGCCGCGACCGTCTCTTGTGTTGTCCTCGAAATGAAATGAAATGAAATGAAATCTATATTTACCCAGGGTATCTGGGCTAAGCTCAAGAACTTGTTTCCAGCCAGGCCCTGCTCATAGAACACATTTCATCGTAGTGGTTCAATGCCTTGTTCAAGGGCACTTCAGCGGTGGTAATTTTAACGTGTCGGACGGCTGATTCGAACTAGGAACCTTCCGGTATCAAGACCGCGCCGCTATCCGTTCGGCCACCGCTGCCACTTGCATTCGTGTTTGAGGGATTCCGATTTTACAGGGGCCAGTTTCGAATTGCAGCCGTCCGTAGGTGCCCTTTGAAAGACAGGATACCTGCTGGCCAGTCCAGATACAATCCCAGTCGATTGGAGTACACAGCAGGGACAGGTATGATGGTGTTCTGCCTGTTGTGCCGTGCCATGTAGTTGTCATTGGCACAGCGGATGCTCCAAGAATGCTCGTTGCGTCCGAGGAGAGAACGGAATTGCCCTCCTTTTCGGGGAATCCTTTTGTATGCCACCCCTACGTAGGCAGCCAAGTCTCCGGCATGCCTGCTCCACTCTACCTCCCAGTAGTAACGCCCACTCAAGCCCTCTTTACACAGAACCATCGCACAGCTTTCAAATCTCTCAGGATGATCTGGGTGCTCTCCTTTCATCACTTTTTTCAGGTCTTCACTCAGCGTCAGCTCTTTGTGTACAGTATTTGGATCCAAGGTTAGGTCACAAGCAACTGCGAAGGAAGATGATGTTAAAGCCACCTGAAGGCTGACATAATGGTTGATTTTAGTTCAAAAACTATAATCACAAATAAACTACTGTATGCTTACCATTATTGAAAATCCTAATACAAAAGCTTTATTGTGGCATTTTTGGTTGCTAGATTATAGTAGCCTGGCATGGCCAGACTAATATCACTGTGTTAGATATTAGTCTACAAATATGACATTAATAAATAAGCATTACTAGTATTACATAATATAAATTACACACCCTTTATTAAATAGTAATGTGGTCTTTGATGTCACTTTAGTGATGTGAATTCTCTGGAGAAACTAATCACAACTAGTCACTAATTCATTTTCATAAAAAGGTCAACCAAAAAACAGACTTGTGTCATTACGCATCTGTCACATGCAGTGGCACGACAAATTCTGATCATTACAGATAATTATGAATTTGATAGCCATGTGGTTATGCCACTGCCGCTAGTTTTTAGCCCTATGCCTGAATAGGCTATATTGTGCCACTTGATATTATGACCTCCATTTCAACATAAAAGTGTAATTTCATCAACAAATATCACAAAACAGCACTCTGTTTAATTCTGTTAGTTGGGTAATGTTTTTGTTAATGGATGTCATTAAAAATAATGCTCAATTAATTATTACTTATGTAAGTCCTAAAACTACTTACAATTTTTCAGACCAGATTTTAGCCAGCAGTCGGCATCGTGGTCAACCCTAAAGAAAATGGCATTTATCAAATAACACAGGTTAATAGGTGTATTATAGATAAGTCAGAAAACGATTGTACAATGAAATCAACATAAACTGGTTCCAGACACAATTCTTCGCATGTGGAAACAGCGAAGTGTGACATACACATCATGATGCTTATACCTGAGTTTCTCAAGTTTGTTCATTGGGTCTTCCTTCAGCTCGGATAGCAGCCTGACGCCTGACTGTCCAGGGTGGTTATAACTTAGATCAAGCTCCTTCAAATATGAAGGGTTTGACTCTATGGCTGACGCCAGAGCATTGCAGCTTTCCCTTGTGATGCCACAGAATGGAAATCTACAAAAAGAACACTTTCATTCAACAAGTACGTAGGCTTTGTTTGGAAATTATACAAATCGTAAAGTGAAATTATGGTGAAAGGAATTCAGAAAAGACAATACCTTAGACACTCCAGTGTGCATTGTGGTTGTGCCAGTCCACCACAAAGCACCTTGACAACAAAGTCCAGCAGGTCATTGTCACTCAAGTCCAGGACTCTCAATTTTGAGGAATTCAAACTGAGAACTGGGACCAGAGCATCACAGCATTTTCCACTGATGCTGCAACGATTCAGCCTAGCAAAGACAACATACATTATACATTAACTATGATTTCAATACTTTATATAGGTTATACTCATAACATGATATACCAGGGAAACTAAAGTCACCTTAGGGACTCCAATTTACAATGTGGGTTCTTCAGTCCAATGCAGAGTTTCTTGATTCCTGACTCCTGGAGGTCATTGTCGCTCAAATCCAGCTCTTTTAACTGTGATGCATTTGAACTGAGGGCCGGGTAAAGTATTTCACAGCATCTTTCTGAGAGATTACAGGCATCCAATCTAAATCAACAGATGGGACAACATGATATATGCATTAAGTATAAGATGTTTAATAAGAAACACTGTCAGTGTCAGCTGCTTATAAAACAAAAAGATATGAAGCACGCAAATGTGTAAAAGTAAAGTTACTGTACTTACAAAGCTGAGGCTTTGACTACTGGTAGCAGTCTCTGGAGGCCTGCCTCGGACCTGGAGTATTTCTTTAGATCAAAGACCTTCAACTCCACTTCCGAGGCCAGCAGCACAAAGACTAATGCTGACCACTGTGCAGATGAAAGGTTTTTGTCAGAGAGATCAAGAAGGCTTGAATCTCCTCCACTAGCGAATGGTCATTAAGTTCACCAAGGCAATGAAACAGGTTGATGCATCTCTCTGCAGAAGGCGTTTCCCTGATCTTCTCCTTAATGTATTCACTTGTCTCTTGACTGACCCCAAGCTTGCTAATGTCTCAATAGGCTTTGAAGGAGATTTTGAGTGGTGTCCACGGAAAAACCAACGAGGAAACGGAGGAAAAGGTCTAGATGCCCCGTGTCACTTCTTAATGCTTTGTCCACAGCACTCTTGTACAGGAGACTTGCTGACGCATGCTCAACTGGTGCGTCCACTGAGCCATGTCGCTCCCCTGCCATCAGTTAACATGGCGGCGACGTACAAAGCAGCCAGAAACTCTTGAATGCTCAGATGCACAAAGCAATACATTTTCTCCTGGTACAGGCCTTTCTCTTCCCGAAAGATCAGAGTGCACATGCCAGAATATACAGAGGCAGTTTTAACATCAATGCCACAGCCCTTCAGATCGCTCTCATAGAAAAGCAGTTTGCCTGTTTCCAGTTGTTGATAGGCCAGTTTCCCCAGTAACAGAATGACTTGATCCTTATCTTGCTGAGGGTACTTTTGATCCATCAGTTTCATCTGGAGTATCAAGAAGTGTATGTATATTTGCACCAGTGTCTTGGGCATCTCCCACTTTTTCACTTCGATCACTTTGGTCTTGGACATCTCTCCTATTTTCACTTCAAACACATTCTTTAATGCATCTCCAGTTTTTTCTTCAGCCAAAGTGTTGGACATCTTCCCTATCTTCACGTCAACCATGGTCTTGGGAATGTCACCTTCACCCTCCTCCTTGAGTGTCCTCCGTCTCTTCACATCAGGTTGTAATTCTTCACTCATCTTGGCTTCAGTCAGAATGTTCTCCAGGACTGTTGCAGACATCCAACAGAACACTGGTGGCACATTATGGCACATTATGTGCAGGCTCCTAGTTGTCTTAATGTGTGCAACACTTTGGTTGGCCAACGTCTGATCTTCCAGTCTTTTTCTGAAGAATTCCTCTTTCTGGGGGTCTTTGAAACCTCTGACTTTGGTCACCCGGTCCACACACTCAGGAGGGATCTGATTCGCTGCCGCGGGCCGAGATGTTATCCAGATGTGGGCAGAAGGCAGCAGGTTACCTTCAATAAGGTTTGTCAGCAGGGCATCCAAGGTAGTTGGCTGTGTGATGTCACGGCAGATCTCATTGTTGCCAAAAAAACATGGATCATGGCCCATGGGTGTCATAATTTCCCCAAAAATGTCAGAAGAATTGCACTTTAAGTTAAGCCCACTACTAAACAGAAGAAAATACTGAGATATTGCTTACCTTGATTAATCAATCGTCTGTATACATTTCGGCTGTATACTGTGGTGGTGCGATATCATAACTTGCGCCTTGATAAGATTAAGCCCATCGTCCTGCTGCTGCATATGTGTTCATCGAGTGCGCCAAACAACCTACGGCAGGGGTGGGCAACTTTGACGATGGAGAGGGCCACTATATCTCCACACTCACTCCAGAGGGGCCACATTGCTGTCGTAGCAAAAATAGCCGATCTACAAGCTCAAAACGCGTCGCAGCTATTTTTGCTATTTTCGAATTGAAATCTTGAATTATGTTTTGCTATTTTTGAATTGGTATCCAGAAAATTAACATTCTTATGTAATTTCAAATGCCTTTAATTATACGTGTGTTGAAGCATTGAGCTACTAATTTAGACTGAAGTAATTAAAGCGGGTCATGTTTGCATGTTGTGGAATTGTAACAGCTGAAACCAATATATAAGTATTCTGACATTAACCTGAGGGCCACAATAAGTGAAGGTAGGTCATACATGTTGCCCATGTATGACCTACGGTATTCCCCTGCTGGCTGCTGCTGCATCATTTACTGGAAGGCAAGTTTCAAGTCCTGTGGCTTCCTTTCACTTCATGTTTACTGTCTGCGGAAAAACCTGATGTAACAGAACACTTCTTCGTACAACGGCGTCGTGTGACGAAAATAGCCGATCTACAAGTTCACATTGCGTCGCAGCGCGACGCATTGCGAGCATGTAGATCTGTTTATTTTCAACGTGCGACACCGTCCGTCCCAAGAGCACTGCAACCAGGATACATAACTGCAGATAAACAGCTCCTTCAGTGACATACATGTCATCATATTTTTACTTTAATTTTACCACCAAGGGCAAGGTGGAGCCTGCGGAACTGTTGCGGCTCGAGAATCCACCATTCCTGAATAAAGTGCCTGGTGCTGGGAGTCTGGTGCAACGCACAGGGCCTGACCTGGTGAGAGCAGGAGTGGACCTGGTGAGACGTAGGAGGGGCCCGGACAGGAGTCAACCCACAGAGCCTAGTCCTTCCACGCGCCAGAATGGTACCTCCCAGTCCCGGCAGAGTAGTTCAGGAAGAACGGATTGTGTGGCCCTGGTTTTTCCCTAATGGGACTGATCGAGGGTAGCTAGTGGGACGTAAGTCGGGACTTGATCACCCCGGCCGGGTCACCTGAGTGAGGGGTATGATGTTGGGAGACCCGAAACCCCGATGACCTTAGGATACATCACTGAGGATACGTCCCAGGTGCATCCATGTATGTATGTATTTTGTTTAGTTTAAGTACGAGGAGTCATGAGACTTGAGGACATTAGATTCAAGGTTTAGGTTCAAGTTTTTTTTTCTTTTTTTTTTATCAATTCACTTCATGACGAAAAACAATAAAATCAAATGGGAGTACACAATAAATAGGCCAAAGTAAAAAACAAAACAAAACAAAAAACAGGGCTGGTCTGCTGCTCAGTCAGAACCAATAAGTAGATGCACTTCACAAACAAAATTGACAGTAAGCCCAAAGGGAACGAAACTTACAATTTGATAATAATTCTAATAATGCATGAATTATTATTGTTATTATTGAAGCCTAGGATTTAAACTGCATTCTTCTGATGCCATATAGCCACCAAAAGATCAGCATTTTGGCTGTTGTGTGTTTCGTCTTACACGAGGACTCGGAGGATGGCATTTAATTTATACTTAAAAAAGCCTGACTTGACCAAAACCCAGACTCAAATACATAGATTACAGAATACAGATCATTCAAAAGTGCTATTTTGTTCCCAATCCTGAGATTCTATAGAAGTAAAAATCATTCCTTCAACATTGGCACATTTTATCTGCTTCAGAAAAAAAAAGAAAAAAAAAGGTCCCTGCAATAAATAGATCAGATCAATAAAACATTGGCCAAACTGTATTCACAACAAGAACAATTCTGTCCTCTTTTAAACGGAATGAAGCTTAAACAGTATAATATAAAAATATGAATTAAAGGAATGTTTACTTCACCTTAAGGGAGGACAACATGAAGGTTGTATAAGAATAAACTATTGCACTTTCATCCAACCTTCAACACGTGTGGGATTTACAATCGGCAAAAAAGAAAAACTCTCCCGAAATACTGTCCACCTCAACATTCACATAAAACAAACATTCTTATACATTCCAACCCGATTGGTGTCCTTGAATTGCACTTCATTACACTTGGCCTCCGCAATCATCTCTAAAAAGGGATATTTCACCTTCAAACTCCATTTTAACCACGATAGATTAATTGAAAACACACATCCTTGGTTCTAGTGACCGATATTGTCCTAATGTGCGAGGGGCCATGATTTTTCCATTACTTTTTATATTTATTTTTATTTTTTTATGTTCATTTCATTTGAAAGTGAAAAATCCCTTTAACCTCCGACTTGATTGCCATCATCCCGCTTGTCCCAACTTAGCACATGTGCAGATGCAAACGGTACAGCCACAAAAACGCATACAATCATGTGCAATTTTTCCCTGCTCATGAATGCTCCAGAGAGGCACAGAAACAATCACAACATGTGACCAATATCTCCAGTTTCATTCTCGAGGGTCCCACACCAGCTTGGTGGTCCCCCAGTTGTCGACAGATGAGACACAGGCATAGCAGTGACGTGACACAGGGAGTCCACAGGCCAGATGAGACACAGGCATAGCAGATGAGACACAGGTGAGACCCAGGTGAGACCCAGATGAGACACAGGCATAGCAGATGAGACACAGGTGAGACCCAGGTGAGACCCAGATGAGACACAGGCATAGCAGTGACGTGACACAGGGAGTCCACAGGCCACGAGAAAACCACAGTACCCAAGAGGGCAGGACGGTGGCATCTCTTTGTCTCAATTCAGAGCCGACTGTTTTACTGGTATCCAGATTGGAATAAAGAGGGAAAATACTATATGAATAATGCACGCACGCACACCCACATGCACTCACACACATACACACAGGCAGAAGCAGGTGGCAACTCAATCTGCATCATCTCACACTTTGGCCTATCTTTGTCTAACGCTAAATAAATTGTCATCGTCAGTAACAGTAAGAAAATGTCAACACAATTCGGTCCATTTCTTTCCACATCAGGGAAGTATTTCATAAAATGGTAAAGGGTGAATAAAAATTAGGTCCTCAGCCCAAAAGCCATTTTGGTTTTAGAGTGCCGAGTAGATGGCGTTGTTGGGACTTCATGAAAGCGTGCCCCGTTACAAGGCAAACGCAGTGCCAGTGTCTGTCAGTTTGCGTTTTGTTGGAGAATGAACAAATGTCCAACTGTACAGCAGAGTGACAAGGTCTGCAAGTGAGCATTTCAGTAGTATTCAAAATTGCTTTCATTACTTGTAAACATTCTGTCAACATGAGTGCATGTATCAAAAATGTTTCCATATAGGCAAAGATCTTCATTGTCAAAAAAATATCTCCTCTGCCCATGATCTATGCATTCAAGAAATAATATTTTTGATTGGCGGAGTGTGTGTGTGTGTGTGTGTGTGTGTGTGTGTGTGTGTGTGTGTGTGAGCGTGTTTGTGTGCGTCATGTAGGCCTATTGTACAATGTTTGTGTTTCATAGGCCCAAGTAGTCAGGTTCTTAGCTGTCCACCACCTGATGTGGCAGAGTGCCAGACGAGCCATTGATGAAGGAGCCTTGCTTGTCTCTCCCCTTCAGGAAGTAGGTGAGTAGCTCTCCTTTTCCCTTGACAAAGATCGGACCCCTCCGTACGAAACGGAAGCCATAGTCCTTCAGAATATTATAGCAGTCCTCCACCACCTGGGGGCGACAGAGACAACATTGTAGTGTGTGTGTGAACATTCTATTGTGCCAGAGCCAGTCCAGAGCCACAATTCCTGTGAAGAACAGGCGCAACAGCTAACCTCCTGATGTTAAACCCCTGATATAAACTGTCTATAGGTTTAATCTAGCCACCTAGAAGATAATACTCATTCCTCTGTCAGGTTTTCAGGATTCAACTTAAACCCCACCACACATTTAGTAGGTGTATATTTTTCAGATTTTGTGAAAAGCTTGAAAGGGTTCTACCAACAAAGTTTGCACATGCTATATAGACAAAAGGCAGGCAGTCATGTATGCCGTCGGCCGAATACCTACCTACAATAAATCTACTGCCTTTTACAGGATTTGCGTCACTCAGACAGTCTAGTCTGCCTATTTGTAGAAGTAAGGTGTGTACTTTTAAGTGTCCTCTAAAAATCGAGCAGATTTTACCTGGATGTTCCCCATCACCCCTGTAGACTCCATACGACTGGCCACATTCACAGTGTTCCCCCAGATGTCGTAGTGCGGCTTACGAGCACCTATCACTCCAGCCAACACTCCGCCTTTATTCAGACCTGGAGAAAAGGATACATATTGTGATCTTCATACTGTACTACATACAGTACTGCAGATCAAAAATACCCAAATGAGTGTGATAACACACAGTAGCACACACACACACACACAGTAGCACACACACACACACACACACACACACACACACACACACACACACACACACACACACACACACACACACACACACACACACACACACACACACACACACACACAGAGATAATCACTGACCTATGCGCAGCATGAAGTTGTTGAACGACTGGTAGTTGATGTTCATAAGCGTGACCTTCATGGCCAGAGCAAAGTCTGCCAGGTCCGCCAAATGTTGCCAGCGTTCTCGATCTGACAGTTCCTCCTTCCGCTGAAAAGAAAGACCAATCAAAACATTACTAAAAAACAAATGATATTGTAAGTAATTAAGTATTATATCGACAGCTATATATATTTTCTTCACATCTTCATAGTTGCGCAATACAAGGGGTGTAGTTTGGTTAGCTGCCAGTCTATTACACAAGGGGTCATTTTAGCGTTCCCTGTGCTACACGGGCTGTGAATACACTAACCTTGATGCAGGCGTAGCCATTGCTGATGTCAGGGGTGACCCCGGATGCAGCCATGTAGGTGCTGCCGATCGTCTTGATCTTGGTGATGCAGCGAAACTGAGACTCATCCAGCAGCTGTCAAGAGACGGAGACCCAAAGTTATTTCTACCGATAGAAACTAAAACAGAACCTTTTTCGGGACCAGGGAGGGACCACTTCCAGGGACAATTCTCTAAAGCGAAACATTTTAAATATTAGTGTTATATTCAAAGAAAGTGTTTTGCCAATTATTCGGGGGCTCACTTGCAATATCCTCAAAGCCCATCAGTGAGCGCCAGCCCACAGGTTGTGAATCGCTGAGCTAGAATATCTGTGTTGATCATTAAAGAGCTTTACTGTTACCAAATAAATCAGGCAGATTTTCAGGATCTATTCTAAATGGATACACAAATGAAAAGGCTAAGATCATGAATCTTCGGCTACACTTACACTATCAAAATCTGAGATGATCTCATTTAGGAACCTGAGGCACTCAATTCCTCCATTGTTGATGCTCTCCTCTGTGTAGAAGTCAGAGAAGTTGGGGATGGAGGCAAACATCACACCGATCTCATCGTAGGACTGACTGTACAACTCCTACAAGATGACAAGACAAAACAACAATAAAGTGGTTAAAAAGGGGAAATATTTGGGTTTGATAGGTTGAAATCATTGACCGCCATCTAGTGGTGGCTTAGTGTGGTGCAGGCTGCCATACACTATCTCAGAGCGAGGCTCTTAACTCAAAAGCTGTTTTGGCCGGACACCGCTGAGTCAGGAAGTAAAAATCTGCTATTTAACATGTCTCACGATTGTCATTTAATCCACCCAAAACATCGTTTTTGTAAGCGAAATACTATCTTTAGATAAATCAGCCACAAACCAAGCTTGTTTTTGGTCTAAAAAGAATAATCCGAGATATTTACATTCTAAGAAGCTGTGTCCCCATAGAAAGCATAAGCCAGAAGATTTTCTATTTCCGGTTTGTTCTGTTTTTTCCCCCACCGGACCGAAACGGGAGTGTTATGAGGGGAAACTGGATGCAGCAATTGAGTACTGGATGCACCGTACTCAATTGATATTAAAAAAGGCATGATAAGGCGTCATCGGCAGGGAAGAACATACGTCGTCTATGTCTACACATTAACATTCTCAGATTTGTAGTCTACAGGACAGTTTAACGCTTAGGTGTTTGCCGAGTCTTCTTCAGCAATAACAGTCGGTGGATGTGCTCGTCTTTACCTCATCCCTTTTCTTGGAACCCAGGAAGTGGCGTGCCACGTGTTCTGGTAGCATGTTGGTCACCAGTGCCTCATTCCAGCGCCTCATCTCGTACACCTTCTCCTTCTGCTCGTGGACCTCAATCTTCCACAGGAACAGAGTGCGTGCAAGCTTCTCCACCTTTAGCCAAAGATCCCAGGATGATATTAGAGGCCAACTGCAGACAATGTTACTAATAATGACCATGTTATTGTGAAGGAACGGCCAACTGTGGCAGACTGTGTACTTACATGGCGAGAGAAGTAATAGAAGCTGACCATTGTGATGAAAATCATGATAGTCATTGTGAACTTAGAGGGAACAAGGGATGACCTGAAATCAAAGGGGGGGGGGGGGGGGGGGAGACACAGATCTATATCCATTTTGCTCACTGCAAGTGATGTAGGCAAAGGGTTTCCCATTCACACATTTCCAAACTAGACCTAAAAACCTTACATTTGTCATTTCAATTATACATTTAAGGTTCTTAGGTTTAGTTTTGCGACTGATGCAAAATATAAGCATTCTTTCATAATGTTCACACACACACACACACACACACACACACACACACACACACACACACACACACACACACACACACACACACACACACACACACACACACACACACACACACACACACACACACACACACACACACACACACACACACACACACACACACACACACACACACACACACTATTTATCAAGATAGCAAGTATGTAAATGAACACCGATGGTGAACTGTTAGGCCCAGAGACATAACCTTCCGATTACCAGGCGGCCTCTATGCTAATGCATGGCTGTATAGCTATAATCCATGTTGTGGTTCTTTGTCTTGTTGGTTATATTACAGCTAGCCAAATCTGATGACTTGGACCTGTAATTTGATCACTGCACAAACAAAACAATCCTCAGCTTATATTCTGCTCAAATGTGATCATGTGACACAATCACCTAACGTTACCTAACTGACTAATCAGTTCATTACTTTAAATATAAATGTAAATCCAACACAAGCTTACTAAAAAAAACATTATAGTCAGGGGGCCACAGGACCAAAAGCTCATGGAATAGAGTTTAACCTGTGATGTCATGCCGTACTTTTTATTTGTGTTTTTTCTATTAATTTGGTCATTAAGGTCCACAGAATGAGAGGTCTGCTCTGCTGGAAACATCGCAAAATTATTTTTGTATACCACACCATAGACAACCAATATAAGGCAAACTTTTCCAAATTGCATCATGCTTTAGTAGTTGGAAGATTTTGCCTTTATAAGTTTTCTATGGTGTGGTATACAAAAATTGCCATAACCTTTTTCCGCGATGTTTCCGGCAAAGCAGGCCTCTCATTCTGTGGACCTTAATGAAATGAATAGAAAAAAATCACATGTCCTGTCTAATTTTGGGTGACTGGCTCCATTAGGAAGGATAGCTGATCTAGGATTAGGTCCAAATCCTGGTAAATCAGCTGGCTCCCAGACAGAAAATACTATGCAATTGGAAACACTAGAGGGCAGTGTTACACTAGTTGTGTGTGGATGCCGGAGGAAGGGAAACTAGGGGATATTGCTCGGGGATGTAACATTGGGGAAAATAGTGAAGAATATAACATTTCTATTCGTTCAATTGTACATTACTTTCGCATTACACACACACACACACACACACACACACACACACACACACACACACACACACACACACACACACACACACACACACACACACACACACACACACACACACACACACACACACACACACACACACACACAGTTTCCTTCTCACCTGTAGTCCTGGAAGCGGGCCATGTCGTAGCGGTCGAATATGTCCCTCCAGCTGTAGATGTTGACTATGCCCGTGGTTATGGTGATGAGGAGCATGAGCGTGAGCTTCACCATGTGACTGACCTGAACCAGCATGGTGGTTGCCATGAGTGCCAGCACAGCCACGTAGCTGTAATACTTGGGGTTCTCCACACAGCCCTCTGGGCCAGACAAGGTGGAGGAGGAGGGTGGTGGAGCTACAGTGGAATTGTCTGTGATGGGGTCTCGGGGCTGACAACTCAACTGGAGAGAGACAGGCAAAGAGAGAGAGAGAGGGGAGGTAGAGGGGGATAGAGAGAGAGAGGGGAGGTAGAGGGGGATAGAGAGAGAGAGGGGAGGTAGAGGGGGATAGAGAGAGAGATGGGAGGTAGAGGGGGATAGAGAGAGAGATGGGAGGTAGAGGGGGATAGAGAGAGAGAGAGGGGAGGTAGAGGGGGATAGAGAGAGAGATGGGAGGTAGAGGGGGATAGAGAGAGAGAGAGGGGAGGTAGAGGGGGATAGAGAGAGAGATGGGAGGTAGAGGGGGATAGAGAGAGAGAGAGGGGAGGTAGAGGGGGATAGAGAGAGAGATGGGAGGTAGAGGGGGATAGAGAGAGAGAGAGGGGAGGTAGAGGGGGATAGAGAGAGAGATGGGAGGTAGAGGGGGATAGAGAGAGAGGGGAGGTAGAGGGGGATAGAGAGAGAGATGGGAGGTAGAGGGGGATAGAGAGAGAGGGGAGGTAGAGGGGGATAGAGAGAGAGATGGGAGGTAGAGGGGGATAGAGAGAGAGATGGGAGGTAGAGGGGGATAGAGAGAGAGGGGAGGTAGAGGGGGATAGAGAGAGAGGGGAGGTAGAGGGGGATAGAGAGAGAGATGGGAGGTAGAGGGGGATAGAGAGAGAGATGGGAGGTAGAGGGGGATAGAGAGAGAGAGAGGGGAGGTAGAGGGGGATAGAGAGAGAGATGGGAGGTAGAGGGGGATAGAGAGAGAGAGAGGGGAGGTAGAGGGGGATAGAGAGAGAGGGGAGGTAGAGGGGGATAGAGAGAGAGGGGAGGTAGAGGGGGATAGAGAGAGAGATGGGAGGTAGAGGGGGATAGAGAGAGAGGGGAGGTAGAGGGGGATAGAGAGAGAGATGGGAGGTAGAGGGGGATAGAGAGAGAGATGGGAGGTAGAGGGGGATAGAGAGAGAGAGAGGGGAGGTAGAGGGGGATAGAGAGAGAGATGGGAGGTAGAGGGGGATAGAGAGAGAGAGAGGGGAGGTAGAGGGGGATAGAGAGAGAGAGAGACAAAGCAATGGTAATGTGATGAAAAGCGATAAAATAAGGGAACGAGGGCAAGACAGTACAGCGTGAGAAATCTTAGATCGGAACTGTGTTCCAAAAATAAACAAATCACCCCAGTGATTTTACTCATATAATTATGGATATGAAGCATCAACTGGCTGTGAAAAAGTAGCCTACTAATTTATCCAAAGAGTAAGAAAATGAAAATAAAAGTTATTTAAACACAGATGTTATGGAGTAGTAATAAAGGAAGTTTGCTGGTTGTATATCACCCTTACACCAGTGTGCCTATTAGAGCACCAGAACCAGACCGGCTTGTGGTTTACATGGAATAATTATTGAGGATGGTGAATAAATGATGGGCATGATGATGATTGAATTATATTAACCCATTTTGACCTGAGATCAGATTCTATAAATGTCTTCTACATCCTGACAGTTTTCTGAAAAAGCTGTTTCTATGTCAGTCGTTCTTCGATTTTTCAAAAATAGCAGACCTACAAGCTTGTAGCGCGCCACTCGGTGGCGCGCTATGAGCTTGTAGATCTGCTATTTTTCAATAGCTAAAGCATAACATGATGCTAACACCAAAAGGGGTTCCCGCCCAAAATGGGTTAACGCATCAAGATGGACAGAATCAGGTTTCTACCTCTTCACCCTTCAACATTTATAAACAAAATGAGACCAAATGTTTGCTCTGAGGGTTACACCTGGGCCTTTATAGTCCTACCACAGGTGTGGTGAATTAGTAGCCCCACCCATCACCAAATGAGGCAATCTCTTCTCACTCCACTCAAAGGTTAATTAAATAAGGTTAGGAAGTGAAGACCGTATGGTAGACTCCATGTTGCTCCATGGAAGGAAAGAAACATGCGCAATTGAGACAAAGGAAGCCGAACGCGGAAGTGTTGGCTGCATATAGCCCATTGCGCATGTTTCTTTCCTTCCATGGAGCAACATAGAGTCCACCGTACGGTCTTCGCTTCCTAACCTTATTTAATTAACCTTGCTCCACTCCAACCTTGCTCCAAATACTTTGATGTCTGGACTTCGGTGCTCCATTTCTGTCTATAAAATGGTCTCCCATGCATTAGAGCCAGTTCATGGCATGATCTCCACATTAAAGCACCCTGGAGGTTGTGTAACGAAATGAGAAAAGACTCACCATATCTACAATGTCCACCATTGTAAGGATAAAGATGGCCGCCATGGCCCAGGTGTTCCGCGCCCAGCGGGTGGTGTCGATCCAAGTGGAAAAAGACACCAGTTTCTTAGGGAAAACCTGACACACAAAACACCCCATTTTCAACCATCAGCTGCCAATAAAAGGTCACCATGCACAGAGACCTAATCTTGAAACGTGTTGCATTCTAGATGCATTATGGTAAACAGGAACTATACAATTATGTATGTAATTGTGTACAGGACCTAATGTACAGTGAACATTAGGTCCTGTGGTCTCAGTGTCAATAAGACAAACAATGATCTTCTTGTACTTTAACTAATGCAAATGCACAGAGCGCTGCCCTGCAGTTGCACAATCAATAGCGACTTTAAGCAACGACGGCTACGCCAGTCGGATACGGCAACCGGAAATGGATCAGTGCTCGATACATAAACCTGCTCTCCGTCGCAGCCCTTTCTACTACGGGAGAACCTACACTTACACGTAGTGTCTACAACGCCATGTCATAACCATGTTTATTGAAATTATAGCTGTCATACATTTACACCGATTGCTCCATCACCTCTCTTATGCTGTGAACTTCCTCTTTCCACTGCTGATCATGTCCAGCGCATGTAAGAATTAAGCAATATCGGCAAGTTAGCTGACGCGCGACGGGGTGTTTTTGTTTGACACATGCTGCATAGACGCGTCACCATGGGAACCAATGTCGCCGTCGCCGACGGCTGTTTGCTTAACGATTTTGACAGCTACGGAGACGGCGTCATAGCCGCTGTACTTCCGCATAGCGTCGCTGTCCTGAAACAGTCATTGCTTAAAGTCCCTATTATTGCGGTGCACAACGGCAGCTCTGGGGGATACAAAGTGTCACTGACCTTTTGCTAGCTGTATATCTTAATCTCAAGTTAAACCCTTGTGGACTTGCCAAGTTCAATTGTATACATACTATACAGCTCAGCTGTGAGTACAGTATGTCTTTTAACCACTTTCAACATAGCGTCCCTATTTTGGGCATGTGAATATAGGCGCAAATGAATACAAATACTTACTATTAAAATCTTCCAATAATAGTAAGAAATAACAGATATACAAGCTCACAGTGCATCACAAAGTACATGTTGTGAGATGGTAGATCTGCTATTGTGCTATTGCGTGATCATCATCATAGGATGAAGTACAAAACAAGATTTGTGTGGTTAACCCATTTAGGACTGAGGTCGATTAAAAAAAAAAAAAAAAAGGATTCTAAATCTGAAAAACCTGTTTCTATATCAGTGGTGCTCAATCTTTTTCACGTCAAGGACCCTCAGAATTCTCTGTATTTGGCCACGGACCCCCATCTCAAAATATGTTGTTCCAGGGACCCCCCAAAAGCAAAGATTTGAGTTAAAAACATTCACTCTGAAAGAATATATATTCAAAGATTTGCGCCACGTTTTCAAGATTTTTCAAAAATAGGCACGTAACAAGCACGTCACTATGAGCTTGTAGATCTGCTATTTTTCAATAGCTAAAATATAACATAATGCTTAAAACACCAAAAGGGGGTCCCGTCTTGAATGGGCAAATCCACTATGTTGTGTCCACGATCGCATTTTAATGTGGATGCGTGACAATATGACATTTAATATTGATGGGAACCAATGAATGTACTCCTGGGCATAATTTGCAATGACGCTGCACAGCACATCTGATTGACCCGCTGTGTGTGTGTACCTATGAGTGGCTTGGGTCCTGACAAGCCTGGGGGAAGAGTGTTTCCTGTTAGGATGACAAGACCAGTCAATATTGCTAGCTCGCCATGTAACTCTACAGTACATGTCAATACTGGTCGGTTACAGTGCTGGTGAGCGTCATGCTCCCGAGTGGTACTTACAGTTGGGTGCCACCGATATTGTCCCTTATCATTTAACTGTCCTTTTGCGCAGATCACGCAAACCTCAGCAAAAAGAAAAGGACAATATCGATGGCCTCCAACTGTAGGCCTTCTAAATCAGTAGTGTGCCAAGGACCCCCACATTGATATGCATTTGGCTGCAAGAGTTTACTGAAAAACATATGTTGCTATATAAATATAGTAATGCAATCTAAAATGACACAGATGCTTTCCTGATTTGAATGGGTTAACCATATCTTGCATAGATAGGAGGGTGCTTTTGTGTCTATATTGACTTCAAGAAAATAAAATCACTTGTAATATTGATTGTGATGATCATGAACACACAAAGCCCATTATGATTATCGCACAGTGGCCATTTTGCCGCTTTGTCATACTTTCAGGTAACTACAAAATGACCACTGTGTGAAGATGGCCAAGTGCACTCCAGAACACAAATTCCGTCACTTTTATTGAACCTGTGCATTTTGCTATAGAGAAGTGGTTTTCAACGTGGGATCCAACGTAGGGATTACATTGAGTAGGATCCAGGGTGTTCCCAGCTAAATAATGAATAGCCAGGAACAAAATGAACCCTGAAACTCTGAGTGTATGGCATGGAAACAAATTACTTGGTTCCATTTGTCAACCATCAATGAATATTCCATATCTCTGCTGTCCGGAGGAAACCTCCTAATTTTTTAAACGATGCAATACTGCCGCATCAAAGTTGGTGTTGTGACTTTAGATATTGTCATTTACTTGCATGAGAAGGAGAGAGGTGGTGGAGTTAGCTGTTTTAGCAGTTTGAGGGTCCAATGGAGTTAAGAGGTTTTGTCCAATGCGTTTTTTACTACTTTCCATTGGTTCAATATTTTCGAAACAACACACAGACGTAAAGGGTGTTCAATAGCACTGATTTATGGAATAATATCAAAAACCTCAAAAATGGAGTTATGAGGTTTCCTCCAGACAGCAACGTTATTCAAAACTATATATGAATAAAAAAAGTTTGTTCTTTCTGTTCGAGCACCCGTTGAATTAGCTTGGGATGTGCGTGCACCTCCTGACCACTTTGACCACCTCCTGACCACAAACAAACACGTGAATGTGAAAATGAAGGCCCAAATCTTTTTTTTTCTCTTTCAAAATAATAATGTGCTTTGTGAGGTCTCACATGGCCCTGGGTCCCTGTAACCTTGCACAGCAACTAGCCTTGCAAAAATCACAGAGCCATCTGTTTGCAGACTGCAAGCTGCAGTACACTTCCAAGTCTGCAGACTTGGAAGTGTTGCGCTGAATGCACATGGGAATCACACATCATCATTTTAATTGATTTAAATGTAGATCAAGCTGAAATGGGAGATCCATTTGGTAATGATGGCAGACAAGGTCACGGCCAGACGTGTCTTGTTTCTCACGGTAAAATCTGCCTCGTCACATCCTGTGTGCCTTAATTTAATTTAAACTAAATCATTACAAAAGTGTATGTAGGCTATGCAGAGTCTGACTTAATAGATTGGGTTTGATTATTCTCAGTTCATGTCAAGGTAAAGATTGTTCCATCACAGCACGTTGCTTGTGGTGATGCTGAAGCGAGGAGTCCTCTATTAATAGTCCAGGCTTTTATGTAGTAAACCATTATATTACCTAACCTTATTAAAGTGAGGCTGTATGAGTCACTTGTTTAAAATGGTAAATGCCTGTTGCATGAGGATTTCAATGAATGTATCCTGTAATATAAAAAAATGCAGCCTTGTTTTAGTTTTTCCTTTTCTTTTTTGTATTGTCTTTTTTTTTTTTTTTTTTTGTCTTTTCATCAATAAAAATTAACAGTGGTTCCCAAACTTTTCCGGTCAAAACCTAAAAAAAGATATTAGACGTACAGTATGCCCGGGGCCGAAATTAGTGAAAGTAGCAGATCTATCAGCGAATGTCTTAATTATTATAATTTTTATTTATGGCATTTCTACATTTTTTCAAATGTAATTGGATTTTTACTAGAGTCGTGACCCATAAGAATTGGTCCGGTGTCCCACGAATGGGACCCGACCCACTGTTTGGGAAACAGTGCTTTACAAAGTGCATTACATCACACACATTCATGCCCTTGGACACTAACCCAGGGGGGTCAGGCGGGATCGAACCGGGAAACTTCTGATTCTCAAGTGGCCGCTCTACCTCCTGAGCCAATGCCATCCTATTTGATCTTGCAAGAGAACGTGTTTCTTGAACTATGACATTCAATATCTTATATTACAAATCACACCCTTGTGAAGTGAGGGGCGCTCTTATCATCGTACATCATCATACATCATCTCATTCCGGCCAATCACAACTTGCGTCCTCACCTTCGTCATCAATGTTTGTGTTACGCAATGTTTGTGTTTACACTATGACGTAAAACTATCAATTCATTGTCAATGGGAATTTAATGTTTGTGTAGGACAAGGTTTGTGGACACACTAATAGCTGGACATAGGAGGGTGGATAGGTGTGTGTGTGTGTGTGTGTGTGTGTGTGTGTGTGTGTGTGTGTGTGTGTGTGTGTGTGTGTGTGCGCGTCACTGCTCACTCTGGGGAAGATGGCAGCTAGAGAGCAGACTGTAAGGATGAGTAGCAAGACCTCTCCCACGGCCAGGGTGATGTAGTTGACTATCAACCTAGACACAAACATACACACAAACACACACACGAAGACAGCACCTTCAAATGAAGACAGCAATACAGAAGAAGAGTCCCTCCTTTTGAGACTGACAGTTCTTGTTGTCCTAGTTATTAAAGTGAGGCTGTATGAGTCACTTGTTTAAAATGGTAAATGCCTGGTTGTATGAGGATTTCAATGAATGTATCCTAGTCTATGTTTTTCTCTGTCTTCTCTCCTCCTCCGGACTGCGCCCGGGCTAGTGTAATAACTGGATGCGGGGCACAAATACATAATGAATGGGGAGACCACCTAACATGGCACACAAACACGTACAAAGCACGTCAAACTTACAAAATGGACCCGAGAGGGACAGAAGGGGGACTGACAATAGCCAAATTCCAATACCCAAATCTCTGCTCACCCGCTCACTCCACACTTGGGTCATCCAGCCCGGAAATAGTCATCCCACACGGAAATAGCATTGTCCCGAATGGCAATTTGCTTTTGAAGAAGCCGCGACAGGAGCGAGTGAGCTCTCTTGCGTGCTCATCATATCCTAAAATGTAATCAAAACGTGCCTGCATGTGTGTGTTGAACGGTTTGAGGGCGAAAGTGTCCCACTTAATTACACTGCAGAGATACCGAAGTGCCATTATATAGATCATTAATTTCTGAAGCAACAACTTAAATAACGGGTTGATTTTTATTTATAGAATCATGCTGTTTGTTGTGTGAGAATGCATGTCAAACACCTCATATATGAGAAATATAGCAGCAGCATCTATGAAACATGAAATGCGGGAATAGCAAGTGAGTGAGCAGACAGAACTGAGGAATTGGAATTTGGCTGTCAGTCCAGCCGGCTTGATTCCTCCGGACTCTCATATAATCCTCTCCTCCTGGCACGGTGGAGGGACTAATGCGCAAGTGGAGGACGTGAGTGGAGAGTGCGAGTGTGGAAGTTTGGATATTGGAATTTGGCTATCAAGTAGCTGAGTGCCGATAGCATGGCCTCCTGGTGAACTCACAAGGCAGACCTGTCATCATAATTATTACATAATCTCTTGATCCCAATAATCCCAATAATTTTACACAATAATTTTTGCATAATTGTCAAGAATCGTTTCTACTCATCTGTATAAATTAATCTGTTGAAATAGCCAATCTACAAGCTTATCTCACTATGGCACTTTTGATTACTGGCACCGTTCTTTTATTTTGGTATATCTTTTGTCATACCTGCAATTTCGGTTTACAAAGCCTAAAAGGCAAACAGAAATTTAATTTTGGTTTACATTCCAAAGGTCAATGCCCAGAACACAATAATTTGTACCGCAATATTAATGGTGAACTAAAATGTCCTGATCATGCCAGGCCTACTCACAGGGGGTCGATGAGGGCCTCCATGACTGCAGTGAAGAGGAGGACCACACAGGAGCAGCTGAAGGCGGCTCCACTCTGCTTCTCCTTCTCCACAGAGTACCGGGTCTCCAGGTCCGGGTCCACGAATCTCAGCGAGAGGTGGTAGGTGCGTTTCCCCTTCAAACTGACAGAGGTACACATCATCACAATTATGTCTGCTGAGGAGAAAGAAGCTGCGCCCCCAGCACACCCACACAGCTTTTAGTATTATCTTATTATAATAAGACTCTCCTTTCACACCCGGGACATTACAGATTGGGGTTGGAAATCGGTTGAGTTAATTCAGAGTGAGTTATAAATTGTAGAAATGTATTACTGCTTCTCATTGTCACAGCAGTACAGAGTACATGTTTAGGAAAAACAATTTACAGTTGCGATGCACCAAGTTGTTATGTATTCACCTTTTGTGACAGTTTAATAAAGAAATCTTCATTATAGAAATAATAACTGTAAAATCTATACTATCTTTGAAAGAGCACAAATTCAATCATCCAAATTTGTTTAAAATGAGCTTTCACACGACAAAGATTCTTCTTGTGAAAAATAAATGTGGCTACCTAAAACCCCTGGCCACTGCCATCAGTGAATGTCATCTGATTTGCAGATAGGCAGACGGCAAAGGTGAATACAGCTGATGATACCCAACGCCGATATATCAGTGCATCCTTTGTAATCGTATGTAAATGTTTGTTTGTATTTATTTTCAGATGGAAAAGTAGCAGGTAATGACGTTGCTTTACTTTACTTTACTTACGCCTGTATGGTCTCCCTCTCCAAGAGAGCCTCGTTGAGGAGTTTGTTGAGCTCTTGCTCGTTCTCCTGGGCGTCGATCACCCGCTCAGCCAGGTCCCGCAGCCGCAGCCTCCGTCGAGGGTTTGGGAATGATGGGTTCACTACCTGAGGTCACATGAAGAGTTCTGGGTGTAAAGTGCACTTATGCATACTGGGAAATAGGAGCCCATTTCTTTTCTTTTTCTCCATTGCTCTGTAAAGCACTTTGAGCTGCATTTCATGTCATGAAAGGTGCTATACAAATAAAGTTTTAATATTATTATTATTATTATTATAAGCTTGTCATGCTGAGATTTTTGCCAAAGAGGTAGGGAAGAACTGTGATGGGACATTGTGCATTTGTTTGTTTAACTGTATGTAATGTGTTTTTTGTTGTTTTTATTATTTTATTTCTTTAATTTGTTCTGTATTTATGGACATTTCCTGATGTTTCTTCGAAGATTTTGTTTTGTATTTGTGCTGCCATGGGGTTGTGGGGGGGAAAATATATATGTGAATAATTGCTTTGAAATTACTATGTTGTAAAGAAAAATCAATAAACATATGTTTAAAAAAAGAGGTAGGGAAGTTCTAAGCTCAAGGCATACTAGGTATGAAGACAGGTGCGAGAGGCCAGCATGAAAGTCCATGGTAAACAACAAAAAGGCTCGCACACTGAAAAATGAACATTGAGGCTCTTGGTTGGTTAAATAAATCACACCCGTGTGAACTGAGTGGTGTAAGGTCTTATATAGTCTGATCAGCTGTGGTCTGACGTAATGTCTGACGTAATGAAATCACACCTGTGTGAACTGGGTGACCATAGAAACCGTGCTCATTGTTTGCGCACAGACAGACAGACAGACTAACAAAGCCAGTTGTAGGAGTGGTTTACACCACTCAAAAAAAGAATAGTTGATGCCACTGCTTTTGAGGCCCAGTCCAAGCATCCATCCAAGTATCGAGTGCCCAGCGCTGCTCACCCAACAGGCGATACAGGTCTCCATCCGGAACTGAACCAGGGATAGGGAAATCATGTGGTCTGTGCTTCATTTACCCGTGTATCCAGTTCTTCCTGTTCATCTGGTGTGGTGCAGGCGGTGTGGACACTGCCGTTACAGTCGGTCGTGTTGATCAGCAGCGGAGAGTTGCCATTGGACGAGGTCACAGACAGCTTCTAATGGGTAACCAGCAAACGGGACGTAAACTGGTGATCACTATGAGCATGTGCCAAATAAAATGTTATTCGAAGTGCAATGAAAGCCAGTGTTCTTTTTAAATGGAGATAGCGTCACACTGCACTAAGTGACGCATGCAGTAGTTGAATAGAAAGGATCTTTCTGAACTGAAAATGAGCCTTCAGATTCTAACATACAGTTGTATGAGCGACACAGAATCTAATATATCCTTCATATCAAGTCGAAGAAATGAAATGCACAATTTGCATTTCCAATGTAGTGATTTAGCAGATGCTCTTTAGCCAAAGCAGCTTGCAAAAGCGCAAGCTCACAATTAAGTGTGTTGAACAATGAACAACAAAAAACAAGTCAGGGGAAGTTGCAAGTGGTATTAGACTACAAACATACAGTAGCCTAGTAACAGTAACTTAGGAGACAGTAACTTAGGAGAAGTACTGTAAGTGTAAACAACACAAGTCTATATCAGGAAGTAGGGTAGCCAACATAGGCACGCTACTAGGCACATTACTAAAATACACTATCCCGGGTCAACACTGAAGCTGGGAAATTTGCCTTAATTATAATGCCCACACAAGTAGAATGGCATTCATAGCTCTCTAAAATTGGACAGGTCCAATTGATCAATAATGACTCATGAGTTTAGGTCTCGTCTCGCCCTGTCTGTCAATTGAAAAGTTTGTGTTGTGTGTATAAGCTGCTTTAGATGTTATGACAGGCACTCCCTGAACAAATAAAGGTTTGCAATTAATTTAAAGTACATACAGTACACCGAGGCAAGTAAATAAGTGCTGGACAGGGTGGAGCACTGGTTCTCAAAGTGGGGTCCACCCCAGGGACCCCCAGGGGTCCTTGAGGGGGTTCCAAGGGGTTCCCAGTAAGCAGATTGGAGACTGTTATTTCCAATGAAAGAGTGAACGTGAACACAGCTTCTGAACGATTATTTAGCGCCATGGTCACTGAACTAAATATTGGACCCGATCTTCACAAGCCACACAATCCTACAAATTTTGTACGATTTGCCTAACATTTTGCCTCTACTGGCTCCAATTGGGATGGTCTATCTTTAATAATTGAATATCTTTGCTACCACTCACCACCCCGTTGATTCCGTTCTTTCCCAGGGGCCCTTTTGGCACGAGCACCAGATAGGTTTCAATGCCTCGCTCCTTCAGGTAGTCACAGCGATCACCTCCGTTACCGGGCTCCACATCAAACTCCCCGTGAAGACACTCCATGGTGCTCTGGGAGATATGAACGCGCCTGCACCGTGCAAAGAGGTGGAAGAAACGGCTGAGCCAAGAGCAGACAAAGGGGGAGGTTCCATGGACTTTATGGAACCACATAAAGTCTCCTATCCTTGTTAAATTCACGTTTTTTTAAATCTATTTAATTGTTTGGCAATTCGAAAATAACTGATCTACAAGCTCACAAAATGCTGCAATGAGACTCATTGCGAGCTTGTGGATCTGTTGTTGATGATCTTGTTTTTTATTAAAGATTTGAAAAATCTTAAAAACATCTTAACACCATAAATAAAAAAGGGGTCCCTGGCACAAAATCTTTTCAAATGGGCCCCAAATAAATGTGGGGGCCATTTACATGAAGGTGTTGGGAGAACCACAGAGACTTAACCCATTTTGGGCGGGAACCCCTTTTGGTGTTAGCATTATGTTATGCTTTAGCTATTGAAAAATAGCAGATCTACAAGCTCATAGCGCGCCACCGAGTGGCGCGCTACGAGCTTGTAGGTCTGCTATTTTTGAAAAATCGAAGAACGACTGACAGAAACATAGCTTTTTCAGAAAACTGTCAGGGTGTAGAAGACATTTTTAGAATCCGATCTCAGGTCAAAATGGGCTAAAGTGACTTCCTGGTACAGTGTAGCCTTTGCTGCACCATTAGTGCTGAGCTGAACCTCCCTGGATATCTATCTATCTATCTATCTATAATGTATAGAGCTATGGAGGTTCAGCTCAGCACTAATGGTGCCTAATTATGTTCGAACAATAACGCACACATCACCTGGGAGCCGCCCAGTACATGCACAGCCCTTCCTCATTTCCCTATTTCTATAGAAGCAAAGGCTGTACTGTACCAGGAAGTCACTTTAGACTGGTATCATGCAGGCCCGGTTCTTCCTACAGGCCGACGAAGCGGCGGCTTCGAGCGCCATGGGGGAGGGGCGCCAAAAAAAAAAAAAAAAAAGGTTTTTTTTTTTTTTTTTTTTTTTACTCTGTCCCCACAGTGCCTCCCCAATGGACCCCCAGTGCCTCCACAGTGTCCCCACTGTCCCCCCAGTGCCTCCACAGTGTCTCCTCAATTTTTGGGACAGAGTAAAAAAAAAAAAAAAAAAAAAACTTTTTTTATTTTTTTTTTGGGGGGGGGGGGGGGGGGGGGCGCCGCGAAAAATCCTGCTTGGGGCGCCAGATTGCTCAGGACCGGCCCTGGTATCATGTAGAATATTAGTTAAGTCTCTGTGGTTATGTGTATAAGCTGCTTATACACATATTACAGTGATGTCAAACATACGGCCCGCCGGCCCCAGGCTTGTGTAGACTCTACACAAGCCTGGGGCCAGGCGAGTACAGGTGATTAACATTACTAATGGCCGATGGTCGTTAGAGTCTATTGTTCCGTGGTTGTTTTTGTCGCACGTCTAATTAGACGTGTGACAACAACGACGACGCAACAATAGGAATCCTGCAGCTCAATAGCTATTGCTTTCGGGGGAGGGTTAGTGTTAGGGTTAGTGTTAAATTTTCGGTCAAATCAGGCGGCACACCTGGACACATCAAACGGCACAGTAAAGTGCCGCGGCACACAGGTTGGGAAACACTGGTGTAGAGCATAAATGTCTGAGTCTGTCAAAAAAAAAGTAAGTCTCTACTAGCACAAATGCTCAATCCTTGTTCTGAGCTCCCCTCTCTAACTAGTCTGATTGCTCTCAGCTGTGGCACTCAATTGAATGGAGACACGTGTAAAGAGTACTATACTTCTCCAGTACAAGGGTCTATAAGCGAGGGACCACTCAGATCACAGCTGACCAAAAAAATATCGCCGGCGCCATCACGCGTTTTCTAGTATATATTATAAATATGAAAAGTCATCATTACCCAGGTATTCCTCCTGCTTCCATCTTGTTGGCCACAGTGACGTCAGTAGACCAGACGTCGTACTGCCAGCGCTTCTGGCCCAGCACGCCTCCCAGGACGGTGCCGCTGTGGACCCCCACGCGCATGTCCACATCCGTCTTGGTCTTCTCACGAACGTACCTGCGGGTTGCCGTCGCAAGTGTGTTAGGAGGATGCAATGCAACCACTGCCGTATATACCAGTATTTTTCATATCAAGGTCCATTGTTTATTCTGCATTTTGAGCCACGGATCACCATTTGATGAGATTTAGCCTCTTAGACCCCAAACTTGTTTTTGGATAAGATTTTGTCCACAATTCCATTGGTCCAGTGGTCCAAAAGTATTCGTATCAAAAATAGTCATTATGCAGAAGGTCTCATTTCACCAGTTTTCAAATGTATAATGTTAAAAAAATCTTTTGAAAATAGCAGATCTACAAGCTCGATGTGACGCATTGTGAGCTTGTAGATCGGCTATTTTCAAATGGTCGAAATGTATGGGCTGAAGTGGGTAGTGTTTTGTCATAATAATCAAAATCTAAAACTAGTACCTAAAGTTTTCAAATAATAAAGATGTAGTGGAGTAGAAGTAAGAAGTACTGTGAATTTGAAATACTCCAGTAAAGTAAAAATCTGAGCGGTGCTGTGTGTTAGCTAAAAGAAAATACCTCAAATTGTACTTATAATACTTGAGTAAATGTATTTAGTTACTTTACACCATTGACCACTACACTCACGAGATGGCCTCCACCATGGCCAGGCCCATCCTGATGGAGCACGCGGCGTGGTCCTCCCTGTAGTCCGGCAGGCCACAGATACAGTAGTAACAGTCTCCCAGGATCTTGATTCTCAGCTGGTGGTATTTCTGCAAAGACCAATGGTATATAATCACATAAAAGACGTAGGCAGGAATAAATGAGTTATTATTAGTAATGTAATGACTAGGAGCAATCACCGATGTCATCGTCGTCACTGTCGGGCACACAAACCTTGTAACTCCACATTTCATCTTTTCCATGTTTGTTCATAGATTAAAGTCCTATTTTATACTGTGTCATATGACAGTGTCGCACAAAAGGTCTACGTGCTTGTAGATCTGCTCAATTATACGACTGTAATGAGAAGCCAGTTTTGAAAACTAGAGATGTGCCCGTGGGACCTCTACGGCGGTGCCCGTTGGGCACTGGCCTACTTGGAATGATGCAAGTTGGAAATGAATGCCCCACCCAGATATTCTGTCTGTGTCCCTTTTATGCCCTACGTTTCTGTATGTGTCTCTCTGTGTCCCTTTATTCCTTATATATGGAGTTCTGTATCAGCCATGCCCAAATATGGAGTGTTGGGATGTCAGAACAGGCCAGCTTATGGAGTTCTGTGTCAAGCATGGCAGAGGCCTTTTTGGGGCGGTTCTGGACAACCGTGGGTCCGACCAACTCGACATCGGGCACTGCACTCCCTGTGGTGGTGTTGAAGTCGGTGGGGCTAACGGTTCTCGAGTTACGTGGATTACAGACGTACAGACGTACACACAGAGACTTGGTGCATTTATAGTTAGATGAGCAGTGCATAAGATTTCAGTCTGTACTTTCATCCCTGTTGAATAAATAAAAGAAAAGTAAAAGATAATTACACTATAGTCACACAATGCTGTTTGCAAACTACTGTACAGAAGCCCAGCAAGGTAAATATTTTTTTATAGCGTGACCATAGATGGAGGTGTGGCGTGACACACAGAAATGCAGGTTTTCATAGTAAATGCGACCTATGGTCACAATCATCATCATTATTATGAGTGCGATTTTTACCAATCATGTACACAGGTAGCAAGGAGAGCAGATTGTGAACTATTTTGTTTCAATAATGTTTCACTACAACCAAAACATAGCCACCCAGGCCCAGCATCCATACACTGTAAACAAAGGACCACTGCCAAGAAAGTCTATGAGTTTGAGTGGCCTTGCCATCATTTCCCTGAGTTGCTATTAGTCACAATCTCTCAATCAGCCAAATCAGTCCTCTCAGGAAGGCATTAGAAATTGTCAATCTTCTGATGGTCAATCTAGGCCTGGGCCTTCCCATCTTACAGCGAGTTACTGATGACAAAGAGGAGATAAGAGATGATCTAAGTGCCTATAATCGAGTGTCCACCATCTTGTGAGTGCTCATGTAAATACCATGTAAACGGATGAATGACAATTGAGTATGAATGTAAAACTGCACATAACAATCAGCATTTTTTTAAATGTTTTATCACAAGTTATACAACGTTACATCATCATGTGCAGATTGTACATGCTAAAGGAAAAAAAACATATGTGCATATCGTTGAGACAGTCATTCATTAGATAACATTATAAGACTTACTGCAGCCAGTTTGTCGAAACGGGCAAACAACTCATTGAGCAGCTTGACCAGCTCCTGAGCACTGCACGAGGAAGACAGCTGGGTGAAGCCCACAATGTCCGCAAACACAATACTGTAAATGAAATAAATGAACACATCATATTATTGTACACAGGCTTAATCCCTTAATGCCTTTTCACACTATATTTGTCCAGACTAAATAACATTATCTTTTTCCTACGTACTTATTTTGATCACAAATAACTTGATTGCCCCTGTCGTCCAGTTTCCCCAGCAGACCCCAGCGGTAGCCTGGCTAATAAGCCAGACTCAAATCACACTGTCGTGTGGTATTTGAGTCTGGAGATGCTGTGTATGGATCTTGTTTCCCGGGGGGCAGGTTCATAAAAAAATTCTCTTTGACGCAATTGGTCAGAGCTACTGTCAGTCGAAGGTCTCAAGCATTGAACGTCACTGTACCAAAGCCCGCCCATATTGCATACCGTGTCCCGATTGGCCACACCAGTTCTCTGGTGTAGGAAATGGGCGTACAATTGAGCCTCTCCAGACCGTAATCCGCCGGCAGGCAATTTCTTTTTTGCCAACGGCTGATTCGGTCTGGCTTATTAGCCAGGCTACCCCAGCGGAGCCCATAAGCATATATTTTTTTACGCCATTTGTTGCGTTCAAGTGAATCCCCCCCCCCCCCCCCCCCCAATAATGTGGGATTAGTTGTCATTACAAACACATCCATGCCTTGGTTGTCCCACACGAGCCGTGAGAACAGTGTTTTTCAAAAATAGCATATCTACAAGCTCGTAGCAGCACTTCACTTTGTGCCACGCTCTGAGCTTGTACTGTACAATGTACATCTGCAATGTTTGATTTTTTAAATCAGTAGTTTGAGAACTACCGATTTAGACGGCATTTGTAGAATCGGCCTCATGTCTTAACCCATTTTGGGGCGGGAACACCTTTTGTTGTTTTAAGCATTATGTTATGCTTTAGCTGTTGAAAAATAGCAGATCTACAAGCTCATAGCACGGCACCGAGTGCCGCGCTATGAACTTGTAGGTCTGCTATTTTTGAAAAATCGTGAAAATGTGGCGCAAATCTTTGAATATGAATGAATGTCAGGATTTAGAAGGCATTTGTAGAATCGTCCTCATGTCTTAAATGGGTTAAGTGGGTTACAGTAAGTGGTCAGGGCTGCAACCACTTTGGAGGTTTTGAAGTGGGCCCTGATCCAGAAATGGTTGGGAACCACTGAGAGGAGGTTTTCCATCAGTGGTTCCCCAATACAACCATTTCTGGAAACCACCAGACTTTTGAGGCTTATCCTCAAAAACACCACTGGTATAAAGATCAACAGTGTGAAATGAGGTCAGAACAATGTTAACCCATTTCGACCTGAGATCAGATTCTAAAAATGTCTTCTACATCCTGACAGTTTTCTGAAAAAGCTATGTTTCTATGTCAGTGGTTCTTCGATTTTTCAAAAATAGCAGACCTACAAGCTCGTAGCGCGGAGTGGCGCGCTATGAGCTTGTAGATCTGCTATTTTTCAATAGCTAAAGCATAGCATAATGCTAACACCAAAAAGGATTCCCGCCCAAAATGTGTTAAGTTCGCTGTCAAATGAAAGATGCCTGTGCTGCTGGATAGGGCTGCAACAATCAATTATTTTCTCAGCGATTATTCTATCGATTACTTTTTTCGGATTAACCGAGATGTGCTTTTTTTTAATACTTGAAAATAATATATACACTAATGAATCGATTAACTATACTTACACTTAGTTACATAACTGTGTTGCGCAAATACAGTGGGTTGCATCGTAATGTGCAACCCACTGTGACGACCTGACCAAATGATCACCCTGAAAATGTAGACGACACCTAGTCGACTCTAATACAACAGTTGCGATATTGAGGGGGCAGAAAACAACTTCCGGTTGTCCCCATTCATGGTCCCCATTCAATAGAAGTCTATGTAGAAGAGCCACCATTGGACTGGCCCCATGAAGTGAACGGAGTTTGCGTAACTCTGGCTCTGGTCGACTCCACGCAGGGTTGCCAAGTCCGCTTATTTCCAGAAAAACTTGGATTGTTTTTTTTCCACAGTTGCTTGCCTGGTTTTTAGAGGTTGTTTAGCTTATTTTTGTCACGACAGTTGCCAACACTGGCAACCATATTACTATGCTGGCAACAACCTAGTGATTGGAGTACGGACTCGCAGTAAACACTCACGGCTTGACGGGGAAGACACATTTGCAATGTTAGAACGTCACTCAATATAACTTCACACCAAACGCGGCTGCATACACGTTACTAAAATAATAATCATACTAATATGGGGGGGGGGGGATACACAACGGAGACAGCGCACGCAAACGGCCGCGAAACTTTGTCTAACATACACAAACATTAAATGCCATTGATAATGGCCAGTTTTACGTCATTGTTCCAACACAAGCAAATTGTGATTGGCTGGAAAGTGTGAGTCCACCCTGGGCTTACATTACAAAGGCACTCTAAGCCAGGGGTTCTCAACGTTTTTGGCCGGGGACCCCCGGAAATGCTTTGGCAATGTCTCGGGACCCCCGCCCCGCCCCCTCCCGACCCCCAATATAAATTGACTGCTACAATAACCTTAAACCATTTTTTAAGCATTGTTATAATAAGCATTGTTATAATTTAGCTATTGAAAAATAGCAGATCTACAAGCTCATAGCGCGCCACCGAGTGGCGCGCTACGAGCTTGTAGGTCTGCTATTTTTGAAAAATCGTGAAAATAAAATGTATTTATTTTTTTAAAACAAAATTTGTATTGTTAAAAAGCTAAAGCTCTATATTCCGACCCGGTAATCATTGCTATCGAGTGTTAAGTCAAACGGGTGGCTTAAAAATGTCATCCAATCAGTATGAAACTAAAGAGCAAAACTTATTTTTAACAAAGAAACATCACTTACAGCCCAATTAAGCTAGGGATAATAAATATGAGTGAGACTGTGAAATAAGGTTTAGCTAGCCCTAAGCTTTCTGTAAGTGTGAAAAACCCTATGATAGCACATCCTCCTGAATTCGGCATTAGGCCTCACTCAGACCTTTAAAACATTGATACATGCTTGTTGTATGAATGTTGTGAGTGTCATGGCCGCCCCAATGCATTTCCAATGGAAGTCACATGGTTTGTAGTCCACATTTTGGACTACAAGCTGTTGTATGGCTTTCGGCTGTGTTTCGACTGCGCCCCTCCCCCTCATACAACACAAATGTTGTGTCAAACCATGTGACTCCCATTGGATTGCATTGGGGCAAGCTGTGTCACACCCTTTGTATACAACAAGCATACAGCAATCTGTTGCGACCGTGTGAGTGAGGCCCTAGAGTTAAACAGAAATTGGGAACAAGTCATGTTACTTGTGAACACACCAGGTGACAGAATCTGTTTATTATGCAGACTGTGAAATAGGGCAGGCATGAGATGGCTGAACTAAATCAAGCCTGGCACAGACAACAGGAAACTGGACAGTACTGGGAAGTGAAGTAACCTTGGAAACTAACTTTACTTGATTATTTTGGGGGGGGTTTTATACTTTTGGTACTGCAAGTTCATTTTGGTGCCAATACTTTTGTACTTTTACTCAAGTGGTGGTATCCGGGAAGTGACATTCGAAATCCAACCCGGCTAGGGTTGTGCTTATAACCACGCCCCGTTTCTGTGGCCAACAACACTGAAGTACCCTCGGGGTAATGGGCCTTGAAAAAGGTTTAAAACAACTGGTCTAGTGCACCGTGGAACGCTCCGTCTGATAATAACAATAAGCCTCTCTGACCTACTTACTTACCTTACTCAAGTCAAACATTTAATACTTTTATTTTGTAACAAAGTACTTCCACATTGTGGTTTTGCTACTTCTACCATATTTTCTTTTTTTTATTTTTCCACCGCTGACAGAGTAAAAGGGAGTGAGGATTAAGGACAAACAAGAAATGTTTCAGGAGGTGTGGGGCCGTTTTATAAGATACATAAAGAACAGTAATTTGTCACATTTAATGGATGGAGCTGAAGAGGAGTAGTGCTGTTGTTGTTGTTTCTTTGTTTTGTTTTGTTTTTTGGTTATTGTTGTTTTGCTTTCTTTATATCAGTAATTGTCTTGTAATGTTCATTGTTGTTTTTTTGTATATTTGTATTGTCATTTGTGTGTAAAAAAGGAAAATAAATACATTGTTGGAAAAAAAAGGGAGTGAGGAAGCAGACAATACCTGACATTCTCATGTCTGTACATGTACATGGTGTTGAACTGCTGCATCTCTTTCTGACTGGCCTCCTTCTTCATGTCCTGCAGCATCTCGTCTGCTATGTGCTTCGGAAGGATGGAGAGCAGCAAACGTTCCTACAGAACAGAGGCACGTGTGAAAGTTAAGAGCAAGCATGAGGCCCAGGCGGTGGCGTAACCGTCTGGGCACCCGACTGGTAATCCAGTCGCAGTGTGCCGCGGGTTCGACTCCCGAGCCCGACACGGCCTTTACTGCATGTCTTCCCCCATCTCTCTCCCGTTTCCAGTCAGCCTACTGTCTGTACCTTCAAAAAACCAATAAAAGGCGTAAGCCGCAAAAAAAATATCTTAAAAAAAAAAAAAATAGAGCAAGCATGACATTATTTTGTGATAAGCTGTGACCTGCTGTAGTTTTATCAGGGGTCAGGAGGTACGTACATACGTACGTACGTACGTACAACTTATTACATTCCATCTGTAATGGAAGTCTGCCATTTACTGTAAACTTTGGGCAAAATGGGTGTACCCTGCCAGGGATAACAAATGCATGCCTGACCTCATGAAACGGCAGTAAATCGGGGTACATGAATCTAATGCCTAATTTGACATGCTGGCACCAATCAATTGATTTCATGTCCAAAATCGGCAGAAAGTGTGACCCAAGTAAGGACACACACACACACACACACACACACACACACACACACACACACACACACACACACACACACACACACACACACACACACACACACACACACACACACACACACACACACACACACACACACACACACACACACACACACACACACACACACACACACACACACACACACACACACACACACACACACACACACACACACACAGAGAACAGTTTTATACTTGTGTGACAGAATTTTGTGTGAGCAGTGTCTGTGTGAGATATTACTTCATACTGTATAAAAAATGGCCAAAGATTTAAATAAGCAGATCAATTTGATAACATCAAAGAAAAAAAAGCAATGCGTGCAAGCAAATTAGAGCCTGGAAATCAAATGATCTACATAGGTCAGAGCTGAATGGCCTGAAACTCAATCATAAGGGATGAAATGTGTCAGGCAAAACAAACTCCACAAGTAAACACTCACACACTTATACACAGGTGACGCTCGTGAATTCTGTACATGCATGCACAATTGACCATACACCCGGGCAGATGTAAACACCAGTGTTGTTTTCAGTGACAAAAACTACATAAAAACGAAATAAAAACTAATCCATGATGACTAAAACTATGACTAAATATATTGACAATTTCGTCAACAAATAAAAACTAGACTAAAATGCTAGGAAGGGAATAGTGGACAAGAGATCCAGCAGTATAAGTCATTTTACACTTGCATGCTGCATGCTGAAAATAGCCGATCTACAAGCCCACAACGCGTCGCGCTGCGACGCGTTGTGGGCTTGTAGATCAGCTATTTTCAGCATCGTCATTGCGATGGCATCAACGCCCACCAAACTACATTTTAGTCGACTAAATCAACTGTAGATTTAGTCGACTAAAATCTTATGATATTTAGTCGACTAAAACTAGACTAACACTAAAACATTCCGGCTGACTAAAATGTGACTGAAACTAATTGAAAACTATTGAAGAGACTATGACTAAAACTAAAATCAAAATTTGCTGCCAAAAACAACACTGGTAAACACACATTTTAGCCTGAATTTGGAGGGAAATAGCATGTCAGGTTTCAATGTTCTTATAAAGAGAGAGAGAGAGAGAGAGAGAGAGAGAGAGAAATGGGTGAGCGAGTCAGCACTCTGATTACAGCTGACATCTTCTCAGGAGGCTGGTTGCCATGGTAACCTGCAGCGACCGGATGCTCCTTGATTGGCTGACGGCCCTCGTCTCCCAGCAGCCTGTGCTTCTCCATTAGTATTCTGGGAGTTCTGCTGCTCTCATGGTCTTATCAGCCCCTGTTGCACTCTTTGTCGGCTGCTCCTAGGGCAGCAATACTTAATACAACTAATCATTGTAAAAAAAAAATTAAGAAAAAATGACGGGAATGTTTTGCTGAAAGTTGTGAAAATAACAGATCTTCAAGCTCACCACGATGCAGCATGTGGTGAGCTTGTAAAGTGGCCATTTTCACTAGTTTTTCAATTAATCTCAAAAGTACATCTATATAGACTAATCGCTAAGAAAATAATCGAATATTCACAGTTGCCCTACTCACAGTCACTTCCTCACTCCTTGAGCACTCCTGTTCACCTTTGGTCCGCCCTTCATAATAATCACCCCCGTTCTTCGCGCGCGCCTCTTTGCCTTTTCCGTGCTCACTATGGCAGTAATCGCCTGTTCCATAAATAGTGTAGCAATCAAGGACGCCCAGTGGCCACATCTGTGAGACGGGAGAATGGAGTGGAACCGACTGCTGACACAGTGCCAACTAAAACAGACCAACACATTCAAAACGCACACAGATCACAGAGCACGCGCGAACACACACACAGATTTGTGTGTGTGTACACACACACCCCATTAAGCGCTCTCTCTCACAAGGATGTTATACCATCATACTTCCTTATGTAGATTTACATAAGAGGCAGCTTCTATTTTTAATGTTTTTACCTCGCCTCATGGTGGCATGTTAGACCATGTTACACCTGCATATGATAGCAATATGTCTAGAAGAACATGTAGACACCTGCATACATGATGTATGCACCTATTTTCCACTGCTCTCGCTCTACCTCTATCCCCTCTCTTCCGCTCACCTGTAAACCTGACAAATGTAAAGCCAACGGCTGCTATTAAATGCATTTTGTACACTCTCAGAGTTATGGGGGTCTGTGGCCTAATTGCATACCAAACTCGGGATCCTTGAAATTAAAAGGTATAAGAACCACCACATTAACCCAGTGGTTCTCACCTGAGGGTCCGGGGAGCCCCAGGGGTCCTTTAGGGGGTCCCCATCTAAATGAGTTAATATACCGTCAACCCCCTGCTAACCCCCACAGTAGGTCATTTGGAGGGTGAAGATAGCCACGAGTCTCGTGGAAACTTATATGAAAATGCCAGGGACCCCCATGACCTCCGTGTAACGGAGTGGTCCGTAGTCCGCCCTGCTTGTTGATGTAACACACCGTTGGTTGACCTTACAAGAACGTGGCAGTCTTTGACGTAGCGTTTGAAGTGGCATAATGCTAGCACCGCCAGCAACTCCAAGTAGTTGATGTGGTGAGATCTGTGGCTCTGGTACCAGACGCCGCTGGCCGTCTTTGTGAGGCGCTTGGCTTCATCGTTGATGCGTCGTGCTTCAGCAGCCTGGGCTGCTGAAGGGACGTCTCTAGCGTCTAACATAAGGACGGTTAAGGAACCCTGGAGCAGGGCTTCTGCATTCAGGATTTTGGCCACATACGCTTTAGCGCCTTCGATGCTTCCTTGTCTTTCTGACTGGGGAAGGTTTATCTGCTGGAGGACAGCGTGGCTGTGTGGGACACATCAGGTAGCCCACCATAAGGTGGTCTATGTCCTGGATACCGGCCAGGCCTGCGGCGCTGGGTCTCTCAGTGTCGAGGACAAATGCGTTGCGACGTGGGGGATGGTCCTGAAAGGAAGGAGCGATCCATGTTAAGAGTCAGGTGTTCCATGAAGCCCTGGGCGAAGGGTAGAATGGTTCCCATGCTAGCTTCACGGGAACGTCTGGTTGCTGCGGCAACAGCGGCTGGTGGCGGCAGCTACTTCGAGGATCAACAGCAGGGGTAGGGCCCCTGGGGGGTCAGCTATGGACCTTCGTCAACCAGAATCTCGTAGTGCTCATCGAGCCCGAAGTCTCCGTCGGAGAAGTCGGAATATCTGGCTTCGTCGAGGACAATAAAGTCACCCACATCGGGGAGAGGATCTTCCTGGTAGGACGGGAGATCCTCTACCGGCTCTACAACATCCATGATACCGCCCCAAGAGCGGTCCAAAGAAGCCGGGGAGGGTCCTCCTGGAGAGGTACTGGTTCGGCAACAGTGCTTTGTGTAGCTGTGGTCTTGCTAGCCTGCGATTTAGGCTTCGCGCCCATCCGAGTGTACACACTGCTCATCTGGGAGGAGGTGTAGACCCACAGGTCTATCGCAGGCGGGTCTGGGCGACGTTGTTGCTCGATATCCTAGTTAAATTCATCGTCATCGAATGAGGCTAGGAAATAGTTTCGGGCACGTCTCAGACGCTTCTTTTTGGATTGTCGTGATAGCTCAGCGCAGTTAGTGCAGTCATTCTGCTCCTCTAGAGCGGACTGGGCATGGATCAGGCCTAGGCAATAAACACACAGTTTGTGTGTATCGCCAGGTGCCATCGTGTTGTTGCATGTGGACATGCGGCAAAGCTTGCGTGGTTTAGCTGTGGCCCCGGTCTGTGGTGTACAGGCCAGGCCGTAGTTTTGGTTGGTAACAGTGCTACTGGCTAGCGGTTGCTGCTCGTGTAGCTACGGGTTATATAGTGTTTGTAGCCAATGCCAACCCTCGCCGTAGCGTGGTTTAGCGCTTGATAATAGCTATATGTTGCGGTAGCTAGCTTGTTTGTGTACGAGCTATATGTTGCGGCAACTAGCTCATTTGGCTACAAGCTATATAGTGTTTGCAGCTAATGCTAACCCTCGCCGTAGCATGGTTAACACTCGTTTGATTTGATAGCACCGTTAGCTTTTTCAGTTTTTCACTCAAAGTGACCCAAAACTTAGTCTGCGTTTGTTGCTGTGATTTGGAATTACCACCGGGTAGAAGACAAGTCACCTCGCGGAACAAGTGTGTGTCCACTGTTCCTTGTGAGGCTATTTGGACAAGTAATCTTTCCCTCTTAGTGATAACACAGCTTGGTTCGTTCTGTAAAGGCGGAAGAAAAGGAAATGGGGTGAGAAGCGGAAGTCGCAGAGGGGTTTTACCCCTCACAGAGGGGTTTGAACCCCTCACAGAGGGGTTTTATCCCCTCACGCGCGGGAGCGTGCTGCGTCATCACGCACAAAGCCTGAGGCCTTAAAGCAACAGGCCACGGGAGTGTATAACAAAATAATTCTGTAAAATGGAACAATTGGGATGTTTTCACAAGCGTATTTAGAAGCAAATGTTAGAAGTTAAAATAACTGTTAGGATTCTGAAGACATTTGTAGAATCGGCCTCAGGTTTAAATGGGTGAACCGACATGCACCACTCTCATCTTGGATCGCACCTGTTGCTGGCTCTGCTCTTCCAGGTTGAGTTTGACCTCCAGAGATTGCCTGGCCTCCAGGAAGGCCTTGCGGTGCTTGCGGTCAGCCATGTAGTAGGACATGACGCCCACGGTGATGGCACACGCGTAGATCACCATGTTGGCCAGCAGCTGGACAAGACAAGACAACAGAACATCAGTCAGCCATGTAGTGGAGTAGGACATGACGCAGTGATGGCACGCGCGTCAAATCGATCACCAGCAGTTGGACAAGACAACGCAAGGAATAAAGCAAAAAAAGCAAAATAAAGCAAAACAAAGATTAATAAAAATAAAATAAAAAAGCAAATAAAATGTCATGACTGAAAGTTTAGTGATGTTTATCATTCTAAACCTATGTTGCTGCTATTCCACATACACCCAACGAGTTGAAGAAATCACAGATTTGAGGCATTAACCTTTGCTTTTATGACATTTCCGAGACCATACACGCGTTTGTGGAAGATGCTATTGCTAGTTTGATCAGATCATACATAGAATAAATACTCTTTAATCCTAAAACCATGTTATTAGTTATTACGGTCGTAATAACTAATTACCAAAAATAGCCGAGCTAAACTTCTTAACACATCACACTCGGGCCACACAATATGTATCTTTTGCAGTTCCTAACATTTCTTAATTTTCAATTACAATTGGAATTACTATGTAGTAATTGTAAATTGTACATTAAAACTTGGTGTGCATTGGCACCGATTGGCACTGCCCTCACAATTCAATTTGATTACGATTCACCAGGTAACGATTTGATTTTATTCTACGATGCATTGCAATGCATCACACTTTTCTATTACTGCACAATATGGAAATTATTTAATCAGTCAATACAAGCAGTCAGATATACTGAACAACATATTTATATTTAGTATTATAATTGTATATTCTATATAATTATATTTAGGCTTCAATTATCGATAGCGTCACATTGCTGCATGCAAGGCCAAATCGCGATGCATCACTGAATGGATAATATTTTAAACCACTAAACGATAGGATACCAGCCAGGTAAACACTGAACCCATGGCATCTGTCTAAATCACATCTAAATTACATTCTTAACCTTTGTGGTCACTGTTGGGGATTTATAGCCACCTTAATTTCATGACATCTGCCCATTTTCTACATGGTGTGTGTGTGTGTGTGTGTGTGTATATATATATATATATATATGGGGGTGGGGGTTCAGTGGCTATGAACCATAGAGGTGTGACTAGGAAGCAGCCACAGCAGGGGGCCTTGCATATTTAAGTTGGTACAATTCGGACCTCTACATACCGGTAGATTTGCTGATTACAGGCTGGTAAACAACCGTACTCACCCGTAAATTTACTGGATTTACATGGCCTCTACATTTAGTATATCTGCCCGTAATCCTTGTTTTTTGCGCAGTGTGTTGTGGATTTATTTAATGAAAATGAATGAATATTTGACGCCAGGAAGCTATCTTATTCTCATTTCTTACACTTGTTGACGCTGTGATTTTAACCAAATGAACCCTAGCGTTCCTAATAACGGGACAACATTCAGTGAAAATAGCAGATACTAGCCGGTACTAGCTTATAACGTGCCGCAATGTGACAAATTGTGAGCTTCTATAGATCAGCTAATTTTGGCAAAGCGGTTTGGTGTAGAGCTGTGGTTTTCAACCCTTTTTATTTCAAGGTCCATTATTCAATCAGCATTTGAGCCACGGACCACCATTTGATTACATTTAGCCTCTCAGACCGAAAAGTAAAGAATATGTTGTTGTCATTGGATAAGAGTTTGTCTACAATTCCATGCTTTTGGCAAACATTGATCAAAATAACAATTCTTCTACGTTCTTAAATTGTGTAGACTTCTTGTAAATTAAGTAATGCGGATGTTTAAACAATTTAACTCTTGAGAGTGTAAAATGAAACCAAATGGACACAGCGCCGGCTAATACCGAATGCCAACCTACCTCAAACCCTAACCTAACCATAACCGCAAGCACGGCGCATCCCTCACCAACCTTAATCCGGTAGTTTTAACAGACCCCTCACCAACCTTAATCCGGTCGTTTTAACGGACCCCTCACCAACCTTAATCCGGTCGTTTTAACGGACCCCTCACCAACCTTAATCTGGTCGTTTTAACGGACTCCCAGGAATCGACTCCCAGGCTCTGCGTAAAAGGTCATCCCAGGAGGGGAATATCTATTCTACGTCCGAGCATGATTGGCCTACCGACACTGCCAGTCTTGCCCCAATGGTCTCACCAGACTGTCTGTAACCACGTACGGGTCCATTTGGTTTCATTTTACGCTCTCAAGAGTTAAATATCTATAAGGGTCCATTTGGTTACCATCTCTCCATCATTTAGCTGGGGACCACCTGGAACCCCCTCATGGACCACTGGTGGTCCCCGGACCACTGGTTGAAAACCACTGGTGTAGAGGGATAGAAGGAGCGGACCAAGTATAGGCGCCAGGTGGGCCCCGATCAACAAAGTATATATTATAGGGTGTAAGAATGTTTTAAGAATATAATCTCAATGTTGTCACATGGACAGATATTTGTCTCCACCAGGCCGAAGGCATGGGGAGAGAGTATGTTTTGCACTCCGTCCGTGTGTGTGTGTGTGTGTGTGTGTGTGTGTGTGTGTGTGTGTGTGTGTGTGTGTGTGTGTGTGTGTGTGTGTGTGTGTGTGTGTGTCCGTCCTTCCTTCCTTCCGTCCGTCTGTGTACAGCTAATCTCTGCCACCGTTAACCCGGACGATGCCAAACTTTGCACACACACTCCCTGGATGCCAATGATGAACCTCTGCCCCACATTTTCCAGAACGGCCTGTTATAGCGCCACCAGGAGGCCGACTTTTGTAAAACACATTTTTTGATATTACTCCTCCATATTTTGTCCAAAAATCCAGCAAATCGTTACACAGTATCTCTATAGTCATGTGATCAAGACAGATCTGTCCGATATTGCTTATTCCATCCTGATTGGCTAACAGTGACTTTCAAAATTTGCAGGATTGGCCCGATTTGAACAAAAAGCCTCAAATCATGAACGCAGCGTGCAATTTACATGAAATCTTTCACAGACGTTCCTACTAGGCTGAGGAATATATCCTCAGCCTATATATCCTCAGTTATAGCGCCACCAACAGGTGAATTTTTGCAAAACACATTTTTGGAACAAAATGCCTCAAATCATCCAATTGCCATCCAAGTCGTAAGAAGAAATTGTACCCTTTTCACATTGGCCTATTATAGCGCCACCAGGAGGCCACAACCTGACCTGCCCTGGTGGAGACCTGTGCCCCGAGGGGCACTTTTTCTAGTTCAATTCTGATTTCCAACTCCTATTTGGGAAGGTAGACCCATGAGATAGATTACACTTCATTTGATTCCTTGGCAAATGCTGTATCAAACCAATCCCCCTGCCAGCAACAAGGAATGTACAGTATTGTCTGTTTGTGATCTATTTGCGAATTAGATGCATGGTACTCGATTTGTATTTCCATGTACTATTCTAATGTAAATTTGTTACATTTTTCTCCCTACTTTTGGATTCATTGAAATGCTGATCGATCCGTCAACTCTCAAGACAGAAACAAACAAAAGACTGTTCAAAACATCCTTCTGGCACCCTCAAAGTTCCTGTCATCTTAAACACAGGATGTTTTTGGAACTATTTAAAGCTATCTTCTTCCTTCTTGTTGTACCACCAAAAAATAAGTCACAGCAGTCACATTTTAATTTCGTTGACACTTCAATAACTTCAATTCCAGGTGTGTGTGCCACAATCCATTCGGCAGAGCAATAGCCTGCATTTCTCTCCATCTACCTAATAAATAATGTCCACCTAATAAATATTCTCTTCAGTTTATCCTTCCGGCCTACTGTATGTGTGCCCACTATCCTATTCCCCGTGTTATTTCTTAGTCAGATAATCTTCAAATAAATGGAGGAGAGAAGAAAAAAAACTTCCAGCCCGCCAGGTTTATTTTTTCCCCCCTCAAGCCTCCTCCTAGCACCAACCTGTCTGCTCATAAATTTAGCTCAATGTACTATTCCAAAAATAGATTTGCCGTCTTGACAAACAGTGATTCGCAGAAATCCTAGTAATATTTCTTTGTGTCCATCCACACCTCCATCCGCACCCCCCCCCCCCCCCCCCCCCCTCCCCCCACACTCACCTGTCTGCCCAGTGCTGATGCCTGTACATCCTCCTGCTGTTGCTGGGCGATGGTGACCCCCAGAACCAGGGTGTGGACGCAGCAGGACACGCTGGTGATCAGCACGATGGGCGTTAGCCTCAGGGGCAGAGTCAGGAAAAAGCTGAAGCTGAAGAAGGCCTGCCAACCCACCGTGTCGCTGGCCTCGTGGAAACGGGCATAGTTCAGGCCCAGGTAGCAAAATATCTGGGCCGCTATGAGCACCCACAGGGCGTACGGCACCACGCGCCGCGAGACGCGGTCCGGCAGCAGGCCGTAGCGGCACAGCAGGTAGAGGAGGATGTCCGCGGCCAGCCCGACGGACGCCACGGTGACGGAGGCCAGCTTGTCGCTGGTGTAGACCACCGCGCACATGACGATGATGTAGCAGTCGAACAGGGCGGCGAACACCACCAGCACCAGGAGGGTCTCGTGTCTCTGCCGCCTGAAGTAGGTCTGGTAGAGGTTCTCCAGGGACTCCGGGGCAAAGGTGAGGCGCATGAAGCGCGGCAGGCAGAGGCAGCATCCCGAGCGCCGCACGGTCACCTCGTGGGTGCGCCCCACCGCCTGGCCGGGGTCAGACGGGAGGGTGACAGAACAGTCCGCGGAATACTCTGCCGAGTACTCGGGCTCTGAAATGGCCCGGTTCCGAGGCATGGTGTGGCGTTCCCTCAATTCTTCCTCCTCAAATTAAATAGGGACAACGATTGAGTGACAGGCGTGACTACAGTTCTGTGGTGATCTTGTTTTCTTTTTTTCCCCCTTCAGGATTGTAAACTCTCTTTTGCCCTGAGCTGGCACAGATGTAGTGTGAATCACGAGTACTGTCTCTTGATTGTCAGGCCCTTCACACTGGAATGACGACTTCTCACATACTTGGGTTCTTTCTTGCCCATCTGACGGCTGTCAGTTGACTCAGCAGCAGAAGAACTGTTTGCGCCTATACTCTTCAATGGCACAGTTGGGCAAATGGGTGTCGTTTGTTCGTTTCCTCCCCCAAGTGCTTTATAAATACACATCCCTCTCCAGCTCTATTCCTACAGCGGACCCCATATTTGTGTCTCATGGTACAGTTAGGCCAAATGGGTAATTCACTAAGGACAGAAATATATTGTTTATATTGCTGCAAGTTCCTCCATCTCTTCTCCTTCATTCCTCTGGGATGGACAAGACCACTCTTCATTTGCAGCTTCCATAGTCAGTCACACCTCACATGGCCTATAACAACATGAAAGGGGACACATAAGGAGGAAAGATTACAAAATTAGTGGGGCCTGTACAGACTACAGATAAAACACAATTTGTTGTCTTCAACAACCATACACGAGAAACAGGTAAATCATATGCAGTTCCTCCTAGCAAACTTAAATAGGCAGAATATTTGTGTTAGAATCCCTCCATATGCGTCCGTATCCTTCCAGGAAACAGCTACCTTATGTAGTCGGTTCACAGTCGTAGAGGCCTGTGTCATGTCTGTCTACATGTTGCGCTTCATGCCTTCTTCATCATATGTAGGTTCATATTCATGTTTTTTTTTAACCGAACGTCAAGAATTACAACGATGACAAGATAAGACAACACCTTTCATAGAAACAACCACAAGATCCATCGCGGTACGGTCTCTCCTACACGAAACATAATTTAGTTGAGAGAACAGATGTTTATGCTATATAATAAAGGCCATGCAATGCTCATCAAACACATTCTATGTACAAAATGAGTCGGGTTTAACATCTGCAAGCATTAACAAAGTCAGAATCGCTCCATTTCCTATCATAAAACGTTATTCCATCTCACACACACAGACAGACACAACGCAGATGGATATGCTTTTTGGCTGAGACAGACATGCTATCTGACACCACCTCGTTTTGCGATGTGTTGTAAACAGAGATTTAATTCTGTATACAATCCAGATGTTGTACAAAATCACCTGCATTGTCGCATCGCTTACCCGACTGTGATCTTCTGGACACTTTTCGGTCTCCTTTTTAAGCTGCAATTCCCTTGTAAAAAAAATGCATGGATGGATCATGGGTGCCGTTTAGCTGCTAAACTAAACGCGGCGGTAGCTTTTTTTTTACTTCAACATTTACATGGTATTTAAAGAAAACGAAAAGAAAAAGTATACGTATAAAATGGTCCCGACGCGAAGCCCACACGACTCTTTTTCTTCCGTGAATGACATGGTTGGAAGGAATACAGCCAGCCAGGAGCAGAGCAGAACAGAGCGCGGCTGGGAAATGGGCATTACCGCTGCATCTCCTCCTCGATCAACACTTTGCTTTCTGTCTGTCCCCCAATACAATAACCCCGCCCCCCTTTGAATACAAAGTAGCCTTAAGCATCATCAATCATGTTCTTCTTCATCATCATCATCATCATCATCATCATCATCATCATCATCATCCTGAGTCATAATTATCATCATTTTCCCACCGGTTAGAAGTAATAATAATAATACAAAAAAATAAAATAATAATAATAATAATAATAATTTTAAAAAAAAAAGTTAATTAACTACTTTAATCCAGTGGTGTGTACCAAGTACATTTACTCAAGTACTGTACTTAATTACAGTACAATGTTGAGATATGTTTTACTTTCCTGGTCACTGGTGTATCGGTATTTACACATTTCATGTACTTCTTCTCCAGAGTCAAATATTATACTTTTAACAAACTTATAGTTATATAGCTATTATAGTTACTTTGTAGATTTGTATTACAGTCATATATTAACCACTTACATTTATGCCATTTGAAAATAGCAGATCTACACACTCTCAGCTTGTAGATCTTCAAAAGTTTTTTTATACATTTAATATATTTGAAAATATGTGAAATGGGATACTCAAATGTATAATGAGTAGGCGTACTTTCTCCTTTTGATAGGCTACTACATTTTGATACTAATACTTTTGTACTGTTCTTTTGTAGTTTTGAATTCTGGACCTTTTAAGCACTATATATTGTAGTAATCATTGCTATATAGCAGATCTTTAATAAACTGAAAATACATTTTCAGTTGGGTGGCCAATCTTCAACCAATCAGGAGAAGAAGTAGTGTACCCATTTATCAGCTTCAATTTTATAGTGTTCCAGTTCCAATTTCGTATTCTCATTTCTTTGCGTAATCACTTCCAATTCCACTTGTTTAATCTGTATCCTGTGTGAGTTCTGTCTCCTGATTGGATAAAATTGGTCTCCCGACCTGAAAATGCATTTTCCTTTTAATCAAGACTCGAGCTGGAGGGATGGGGAGAGCCCTAGCTGTTACTGAACACACTCTCTAGTCTAGTCTATACCAATGAGTACTCTCAGAATATAAAGCAATGTGACACTTATTTTTCAAAAGAAAAATCACTTACCCAACCTTCAATGAAGGAATGGTGAGCTGTATCTAAATATAATCTACACATTTAGTGTTGTTAGGATGGTAGTTTTGTCTGAGACCAACTATACTTTCAATGACACTGCCAGTAGGCCTCTATTGATTGTTCCACTGAAGCCTTCATTGAACCTCTGATCAATACACAGACCGCTCTGACCTTTTAACAGGAACAATTCATCAACATCTGCCTGCAGATCCACTGTTCTAATTAAACAATCATAACCTCTCTCATCTCGCCCTGCCTGTCTGTCTGTCTGTCTGTCTGTCTGTCTGTCTGTCTGTCTGTCTGTCTGTCTGTCTGTCTGTCTGTCTGTCTGTCTGTCTGTCTGTCTGTCTGCCTGCCTGCCTGCCTGCCTGCCTGCCTGCCTGCCTGTCTGTCTGTCTGCCTGCCTGCCTGTCTCTCTCTCTCTCTCTCTCTCTCTCTCTCTCTCTCTCTCTCTCTCTCTCTCTCTCTCTCTCTCTCTCTCTCTCTCTTTGCAGGCAGGTTGGAATTCAAACCATTAAAAAGAACGCACGCACGCACGCACGCACGCACGCACGCACGCACGCACGCACGCACGCACGCACGCACACACGCACACACACACACGCTTAATGGTTCATTAGCTTATGCTGGGTTAAGGGACTAGTCAATACGGTGTACAACATGTCATCTTTAGCCTGGAGTATAATGTGATTTAACTTATGTCTCTGAACTATTGTAGCCCATAGGCATACCTGGGGCAGGTGGATAATAGCAACAGTAATTAATTTAATCCTATATTTCTAGTGCTACTGTCAAGAGACAGATTGTCCCAGAGAACAGCCAACTCAATAATTAATAGAAGTTTCCACATTAGCAATGGCCAGTTGGTTCCATCCATGGTTAGTTGGATTTGTGCTCAATGAAGCACAAATCTCTGCCAGGCCGGGTGGCCAACCCATGCTATAGGATTAGGATAGCATTACAATTTTAAATTTAATTTAGCAGTCGCTCCTTAATCCTAGCACAGTTGACGCATTGCGTCAACCGTGCTAGGCACAGGTGTATGAGTTTTGATATTTGTGTTTTACATTAGGTGCTGTACTGTTGGAGCGTAAAGCTGTCTGCCTATATTAGCAGTATTGTCTGACTAAGAGAGCGCAAAGATCTACAGAGTGGCAGAATAAATGCAGTCGTTTGTTGGGTAGCAGATATTATATTATTACTTGTAATAATAATTATGTCAGACATGACTACCATGTATCATGTATCCCTATGACGCCCTAATTTGGTGAACTATGGTAAAAAAAACATAATGTTTCTGCAACTATGACATTTGTCACATTTGTGGAACCCCCTATGGATCGAAGTGAAATCGCTTTTGGCTGTGTTAAGGGATTCAAGGTATTCATGCTTGTTTTAAAAGCTGAGTTGAACAACTTTGATATGTCAGCCCTGGCAACGCCAGCAGCATTTCCTTTTACCACTGCCAGGCACTGTAATAAATTATGTCCAGTCCAGGAAAAGCATGTGCATATCTGCCAGGTGTAAACAAACAGGTTACTATACTAATACTACTCATGGTGGTATGAAAGGTCGTGTCAACATTCACTTGAGGAAAAGTGGTGTTTGATTGAAATGTGTAAAAATGTGATTCATTGTTAGTTATTTCATTGTTAGTTAGTTTGACTGCCATGGTGATAAGGGAACATTCAGACGTTGAGCGGTAGATGACCACATCATGGGTCTCTGGTACCATTTGACTTGCTGGCTTTCATGGTGTATTTTGTTAAACCTTTGTATGTTAGTAACATCAGTAGGCCTACTCAACCTGTAAACATGTAAGGCACAGTTGAGTGCGCCTCTCTGGTGCACAATGTGAGGGTGCGGAGAGCTCCTGTGTATTCCGAGAACCTCCGGCCATGTATGATTCTGCAAGCCCATTTCTGAACTCTCTCCAGACTTTTAGTCTCAAGTGATGAGACTGGGACTGCATATTCCAGCACTAGCCTGTTTAGATCAAAACCAATATTCAGGGTCTTGGACCCCAATTTTTTTCAGGCAACATATAATCCACCTGGTTGTCCCATTTCAAGTCAGCTTGAAAGGTGACCCCCAGAACCGTTACTGTGTCACACACTTATAGTATGTTTTGGTCAATGGAGAGCGTTGGCAGGGCCAGTTTCTGTCTCATGCCAGTGACATGGACAACTTTGCATTTTCTTGGATTTAGTTTCATTTTGTGCTCGTTTGTGCCAGATGTCCAGACCATTCAGGATCTGTTGGAGGGTGCAGGGTACCTTGGGCTTCCATGACTGGGCTATAGTCATATCATCCACATATTTCCAGTCGTGTGTTCCATCCTGGAACCGAAGTGTTCCACAACCGATGCCTCCGGCGAATATGCCAGATCTTTTGGCCAAATAAAATCTCTAATAATGAACTGTATAAACAAACAGGGAGCCAGAGCATCACCAAGGAGATTACACATTGACGCCTGAGATGGCTAGGACATGTGCTAAGAATGAAGCAGGACCACATCACAAAGGTGGCCTTAAGATGGACACCACCAGGAAAGAGAAAACCTGGGAGGCCCAAAACCACCTGGCGCAGAACTGTGACGCAGGAGCTGGAACAGATGAACCTGTCCTGGGGAGAGGCGCAACATGCTGCCAGGGATCGGATGAAATTAAATTGAAGCCTTATGTCCCATAGGGGATGAAGAAGTAAGTAAGTAAGTAAGTAAGTTCCATCCTGGAGGGCGCTGTTAATCAGTGCTAGGAAGATTATAGGCCCTAATACGTTCCTCTGTGCGACTACACATGTGGGATATTCCCAATCATTGCAACTGAAACAAGCATCAAAACTGGAACAGGCCTCACCACACTATGATGGATTAAAAAGGGGAAAACAATTGCTTTAAAATCCTCAGTGAATAAAATAACCATATTTAATTTCTCTCTCTCTCTGCTCTCTGACCCTTACGCTGTCCCTAGCGCTGATGAATGGCGCATATCAGACTGAATATCAAATATTGATTTACACATTGTGGAACGAACCTGCAAACCTTATCATAATGAGACTGCATTTGAAAGCTTACCCGAATCATCTCAAGCCATGGATGCACACCTCTAGTGTTTTTTAAGTTAAAATTAGTCAAATATATAATTGAGATATTAAAGTAAGTAATTTCAGTGCAGTTCCGAGCACTCAAAAAAAGGTGGGGGAGAGGAACATGTTTCGACCGGTTACAGTCTTCATCAGGCGAGAACGGCAATGCCATTGTTTGTTGTGTTATTTTTATACTTTATTTGTACAGATCTACAAGAGGGCCAACGTTTGTAATCCTCTCTTAGAGAGTTAGAGCTAAGATGTTTAAATGATGATGCTGTTTCTATCAATAGCCTACAGTATGTCGTAAATTTGTGTTTCCTGGGCATTGATGTTGACCTTGCCACACCTTAACATTTGCTGAATTGATGCCACTGGCGCACAGCCCATCATTCATACATATGGGATAAATATTATTTTGTTCCCAAGTTTGACATCTGTTTTCCTCTACATGCACTCTCCATTCATGGGCACATGTACACGCACACGCACACGCACACACACACACACACACACACACACACACACACACACACACACACACACACACACACACACACACACACACACACACACACACACAGAGAAACAAAGGAACATATTGTAGGCTATGGCATCCTTCACAAAGAGTGACGACACTTGGTTTTTATCAAACAATGAATCATTATTAATCCTCACACATTTTATTGAATTGGAATTAGTTAACCCTAAACATGGCCAGGCGAACATGATCTATAAAATACCCCCAAAAATGCCTGCATGTGTTGAATTATTTAATTTTCAATGTATGGATGGATATATCCAGTCTAACATAAGTCCATAAACAATGAATAAGATGATGATGATGCGTGTGTGTGTGTGTGTGTGCGTGCGTGCGTGCGTGCGTGTGTGCAAGTGTGTTGGAGAGGGTTAATAGATTAAGCTCAGATAAAGTAATGCACCAGTTCAGTACAGCATTTACATATTCCACTCCCTTACCTGTAGACTAGTGCTGTTCCACAATTAGTATAGGCAGATAGCCAATGGAGGGCACTAGGGCATCACCCCTCAAATCCCAGCCAGCATCCTACATCTATTAAAAACGACATTGAAATATAACATTGATTGATTGATTGATTGATTGATTGATTGATTGATTGATTGATTGATTGATTGATTGATTGATTGGAAATTGTGTTAACAGTTTGTAGAATGTGTACATTTAAACGAAAGTAGCAAAGTACAGTCTATTTTATTAACCATATGAACTACAGCCTTTCTATTCTGCCCTACAGTCTCATAGGCAAACATTCAGTGAAAATAACAGATCTACAATAGCTGATGTTAGCTTAGAAGACTTTTCTAGGACCATGATTGCAGAGATGTTGGTGGCATAGCAGTAAAATGAATTAATTTGTGATCAGTGGAGCTCCATCCCTGTGGTCTTGTGGTGTGCCTCCTGTGTGTCTTGTACTGAAGTAGTTTGACACGTTTGACAGGTACATGATTGATGTGTACGTGTCTCAGTCTAGTCTTTCTAAATTGCTGTAGTCTGTAGTGTAGGCTGCTCTGTCCTCTACCTACCCTGGCCTGAGCGGCTGGATATCCCACATGAGTAGGACTTCATTAGGTGAGTTCCTAAACATTATTTTGTCTTTTTAATGTCTGTTGTCTAGTGGGAAAAAGTGAAGGTAAAGGTAAATTTGCTTTCAAACCTAGCCTTGATTTTCTCATTTGAATTGAATTGATTTGAGATTGAGATCTAATCTGATTATTACGAGTTCTGGGGGGGGGGGTGATTGTGATTGTGATTGTCCTGTTTATAATCAGATCATCTAATCCGGTGGGCTTTACAAACGAAACAGACAACTATCTTGTCCACCACAGAAACCAACACGTCGCAGTGCGGGGGGTGGCCAATGGGGGGGGGGGGGGTCCTTCTGACGTCATTACGTAGAGCACGCTGCTGACGTGTAGTTAGGTTAGGGAAGTGGCTTTAGTTTGGGATTTTAGCAACACAGCTGCAGTGCTAGCTCTTTAGCAGCTTCAATCCCCGTTCTTCTTCTCGCCCAAATCCTGCTATTGACAGCTCACAATATGGGACTATCTGCGTTATTACACAGCTGATCAAATACCATCTGAAGAGAAACCCCCGGCGGCACCAGTGCACAGGTATAGAGGCATATCCACTCCACTGACGTTATTATACTTTATAATGCATCCGACAACAGTTAAACCGGTTGTACAGTAAGTAGACTAGGGGGATTTATACTTGGTTTCGAGGCGGTGTCGCGCGCTGAAAATAGCCCGATCTACAAGCTCACAAGGCGTCGCAGCGCGACGCCTTGTGAGCTTGTAGATCGGGCTATTTTCAGTGCGCGACACCGGCGCGCTGCTAAGTACACACCAGGCATATTAGCTAATGTTGCTGTGTCAAGTTAAGCCAGGATTGAAGCCTTCACTGTAGGCTATCTTGTCTTAAGTTATGTTTAACGTTGTTCTTTTTTTTTTTAAATGTACGTTCACCTTTGGTCATGATTATGTCACGATTATATGTTAACATTTATGAACGAAATTGGTGACTGTGTTCATGGTTGTGGCTGTCGTAGGGTAGTAGTAGTAGTAGTAGGGTCGTCATCGCTACAAGCTAAAAGCCAGCTGGCTTCATAGTGACATAAGGCCACCACATCACCGGGGGGGGGGGGGGGGGGGGCATGGGTCAGCTTCATAGTGACATAAGGCCACCACATCACCGGGGGGGACATGGGTCAATTGCTTTGAGAAGAAGAAGAACTCACTGTCCTCCTGCTTGCCTTAAACTGTCATCCTTTGGAAGCTGTGGAGGGATTATGTTATGATTTAGTAGAACGTTAGGAATGACCCCGGTAAGGTGTATAAAACGAAAGACCTTTATGTATTTTTGACTTCTTCTATGTTGATTATACTATAGTGATTTTGTGTGGTGCTTGGATAGGGGGTAGGAGGAAGGAAGTGGGGGAGGGGTGGAGGGGGTGAACATTGAGAATATCTAAGCTACATGTAATGATATGTGAAAATAATAATAAAAACAAAGTGAGTCAGTGTAGTGGCACTGGTTACTGGCTCAGTGGCCTTGTGGTTAGGACGTCCCAAAATGAGACCCAATGCCTCCCTGCTTGGCACTCAAGGCATGGATAGGGTAAGTCCTAGCCCGTCTCCGGACCCCCCGGGTTGAGCTCCTTTGGACCTACCACGTAGGGTCCGGTCTCACCGGCGTCAAGCGACATGGGATGCCATCTGATTTCCCCTGACTTAGCCCTGTGCTGCGGTGTGGGTGTCACGCTGACATATTCCAAACGAAGCATATGCACGCTATAGGAGACAACGAACCATCTGACCCCCCCCGCGAACGGCTCAGAAGCCGTTAAGTATTTTTAATGTTTGTACGACCGTTTTGCCAGCTCTGAAATTCTCTCTTGTTGACATCCCATTGTACCGCCTCTCGGCATCTCGGTTGGCTAGCAGCGCCTCCCTACGCGCCTCGTAGGCGCAGCTAGCCAACCGAGATGTCAACAAGGAGGGACCGAAGAGAGAATTTCAGAGCTGGCAAAACGGTCGTACAAACATTAAAAATACTTAACGGCTTCTGAGCCGTTCGCGGGGGGGGTCAGATGGTTCGTTGTCTCCTATAGCGTTCATATGCTTCGTTTGGAATATGTCAGCGTGACACCCACACCGCAGCACAGGGCTAAGTCAGGGGAAATCAGATGGCATCCCATGTCGCTTGAATCCGGTGAGAAGGAACCCTACATAAAGTCATCAAAATGTCAGAAACTTTAACGTAGGGTTCCGAAAGGAGCTAGGTAAGTCCCTGCGACATACTATAGCGCCATGTCCAGCGGTGTTACTTGTATGTACATCACATCATGGCTGGGGGATGTACTTGTACAGGTATATCAAGCCGCCTCATCTCATGCTACATAAAAGAGAGATTAGGCTCTTGAGTCCTGACCCATGGGCCACATATCCTCAGTAACGCTTTGTTCCCAAGGCTACTTACTGGCTAGTTACTCTTATTGTCCTGTCACAACTTAAGCCCCCAGTGTAACTCCTTACACTTTGTGCTGGTTCCAACTAATGCACTGCTCTCCACAGGTGTTGGATTGACGTTTTATGAAGAAGCCTGCGTGACAACAACCCAAACAACAATGGGGAGACGGAAGGTGCCAGATCTCTACAGAGCCCCGTTCCCCCTGTATACCATCAAGGTGGACCCTAAAACGGGGATGGTAATCACGGCAGGAGGAGGGGGAGCTTCCAAAACGGGCATTAAGAATGCGGTGGTAAGCGCCAACACACTCACACATTTAGATTAAAAGTGTTGGGGTGATCAGCTAATGTTTTTTTTTTGGTATCTGACCAGGAGAAGGTTGTAAGGTGGGCTCCACACAGTCTTAATTCCTGTATGTTTCTGTATATTCCAGCACTTCTTAAGTTTACAGTTGGTCGCAGAGCACCAGTACAGTGCGACCCTGCTCCACGCTCACGACACGCAGACACGCGCCACTATGAACTTGGCTATCGGCGACGGTGTCATCGCCGCAGGCCAGGACGGCAGCTGCAGCCTGATGCGCTTTAAGCAATGTCAGCAAAAAGAGAGCCGCAAAGGAGCCGCGAAAGACGGTAAGGACTACGGAGGGAAGAGCCTTGAAACCATTGCAGCAATGTTCTTACTTAACCCATTCTGACCTGAGATCAGATTCTAAAAATGTCTTCTACATCCTGACAGTTTTCTGAAAAAGCTATGTTTCTATGTCAGTCGTTCTTCGATTTTTCAAAAATAGCAGACCTACAAGCTCGTAGCGCGCCACCGAGTGGCGCGCTACGAGCTTGTAGATCTGCTATTTCTCAATAGCTAAAGCATAACATAATGCTAACACCAAAAGGGGTTCCCGCCCAAAATGGTTTAAAAAACAAGACATAATGACAGTCATATTTGTTTGTCCCCCCCCCCCATATTATTATTATTTTTGTACGTGTATGTTTCTGTGTCACAACCTCATGGCCGCTGTTTGCGTTCGTTTTCCGACGTTCTGTTGTCGCTTTGAGCTGCGGTCATAGGCTGCGGTCTTAGAGCATAGGTCGAGTGCATCATGGTCGAGTGGCCGCGGTGCACTAATATTGACTTCCGCGGTGCGGAGCAGGGCTTAGGAGGCAGCCAATCATGACTAGGCCACTACTACGTGATTGGCTACACGAGTGGTGCAGACTACCATTGGCTTAGGGGGCAGTCAATCATGACTTAGATCGCTAATAAAAATGGGCCTGTTGTATGTCAGGTCTCACCTGACAAAAACCCCTCTTATATAACTACCTGTGTTGTTCCCACAGCTGGTAACAGTGAGCAGCAAGGTAATGCCAGGCGGCGAGCTGGGAAAGGGGGCAAGGGAGGACAAGACGGAGCCGCTGGAGACCCATCCGAGATGAAGGACGACACCGCCCAGATCTCTGTGGAGGACTTTGGTGAAGTGCAGTCAGACATCAATCCTCTGGATCCACTGCAGAAAGTTGTCAGGTTCAGCGCTGACTTAAGCCTTCTTCTGACCGGTGGCACAGATGGTCATGTCCGAGTTTGGGAGGTAAATGATTCACCTAACTTTAAAAGAATACACCTTTATGTTTTGATATGATTTATGTTTTGTAAAAAAATAAAATAATAATAAATACTAGTAAAATTGTAATAATAAAGAAATAGACCAGCTATGACACAGCTATTACATGATTATCTTAATTCTTATGGCCTTACTTCTCCAGTTCCCATCTCTGAAGAAGAAGTTTGATTTCAAAGCTCATGAAGGGGAAGTTGAAGACTTGGATATCGGTCCAGGGAACGAGGTGACACAAAGAAAAGATCTTCTTAGTCTTAGATATTCTATTCTAACTACTTTTATTGGCTCATTACTAAACGGGAATGATTTGTGCTCTGCTCCTACATAGCATCTTGTGACTGTTGGTCGGGACTTTGTCTGCAGTACATGGAGTGGTGACCAACTGGCCATGAGTCTTTGTTGGCATGAGAACATGCCCCAGATTGCTGACAAGGCCTATCGCTACATGGCTTGCAGGTAAAGTTGTCATTATGCCTACGGTTGGGATGCTGGATCCTTTGGGAGTTCATGATTCCGGTTCCTTCCCTCTAAAGTATTCGTTAACAGTTCCCTTTAACCCATTTTGGGGCGGGAACCCCTTTTGGGGGTTAGCATCATGTTATGCTTTAGCTATTGAAAAATAGCAGATCTACAAGCTCATAGCGCGCCACCGAGTGGCGCGCTACGAGCTTGTAGGTCTGCTATTTTTGAAAAATCGAAGAACCACTGACATAGAAACATAGCTTTTTCAGAAAACTGTCAGGATGTAGAAGACATTTTTAGAATCTGATCTCAGGTCAAAATGGGTTAAGTTGGGGGTTCCAAATGTGCACCCTCTGTGTTATGATGGGAATTAAGAGTAAAACGTTTAACTGGTATTGTAATTGCATAGCAGCAGCAGATGTGAAGTCCGATGAAACCGGTTCTGGAAACGGTTCCTCAATGTTGGATCCGGTTCCTCCAGTTTTCAGGTTGTCCGCCCGTCCCAACCACATGTCCATGTTGACTCTTAAGATTAATTTATTATAAATACAGTAGATGATCATGGACACTGTGGCCTCATGTATGTCCCAACCTCATGAATGTGATATCTCAGAAACGCCTTGAGGGAATTTCATGAGATTTGGCACAAACATCCACTTGGACTCATGGATGAAGTGATTAGAAGTTGCTGGTCAAAGGTTAAGGTCACTGTAGTATCGCGATTCAGACTGTTGCCTCCCGCAATTTTCAAATGCATCTGTCATACAGTCTGAACTTGAAGCAACGGAATCTAAATGAACAAGCGATAAAGCGGATGTGAAGCCTCCTCCCCACTTCCATTTCATATTTACGCGCAAATGTATCAAATATATAAATCAAAATTATTGAAGCATAATAGATTGCTGCTGAGCAGAAATGGAAATAAAAAAGGCGTCCTGCCTCGGATTTCGGGAGGTGTAGTTCCAGACTATACTGTACTGTTGTATTTGGAAAATGTGTAGTAGTTCACTGTGACCTCACAAAAACCTCTTCATTGATTATATGCTATGAATCTGGTCAGACACGCATATGGCAACTGGTTGGCGGATAGATTTTTTTTGTCATGTTATAAAACGGAGTATATGTAATGCATTTAATTTATGTTTGATTCAGGTTCGGCAAGGTAGAAGACCAAAAAGATGCCCTGAGGCTTTATACCGTCCAGATCCCCCACAAACGAGAGAGAAAACCACCTCCTTGCTACATCACCAAGTGGGACGGGAAGAGCTTTCTGCCCATGCTGACGGCACAGTGTGGCAATGAGGTTATCTCCACTCTAGCTGTCGGGTAAGAAGAGCTGAAATGTTGAACCTAAAGACCAATTATTTGTGTACAAACAACTGGTCGCACGGGTGACTGTTTCATGTAATCAATTCTCGACAGATCTCCCAAACTGTAGTTTTGGGGAACACTGGTTTCAGTTCATTCAACCTCCTCTTGTGTTGGCTGGTGAGGCGTACCCTAGGGAGACATTTATACTTCATTGGGCAACAGTTGCGCGCAGAGAACAGCTGATATACTGAACAAGCTCATATCACGTCGCGGATGCAACTGTTGTGAGCTTAGAGGTCTGCTATTCTCGAGCGTGGTCTGCGTGCTTGACACCTTCGAGGGACGGAGCATAAATTATACTTGATGGGCTGCAGCTGTGGGTGCACAAACGGGCTCTGCCTCTGCTGCCATGATAATGAGCGTTCCTCCCGTTTTTAATGTAGTCGTATGTGCTTTTGAGGACAACTGCTTTGAATTGCTATTATTGTTCACACACAACAGAAAGCAAGGATTATATTTCAAGGGTGAGAGATCACAATAAAAATCATTCTTCCTCCACACTGGGAGAAAAACAGCATCTGAAAGTTTAATGGTGCATTTTTTACACGTGAGTGCAGTTAGAAATTTTCCATTGCATCTTATGAGAGGTGGGGTTCATGTGGTGCTGGTGCTTATCAGTGTGTCGTCTGATAAGGAGTCTATGTATAAGGTTTTGTACGGACTTTGGGCGCATTCTGAGACATTGAAGTGAAACACAGTAAAAAAAAAAAAAAAAGACACATTTAATCCATTAAGACCTGTGGCCAATTCTAGTGGTTTTCTGAACAACTTATGTTGCTATATCATAGTATGTTAAGGAACCCCCAAATTACGTTATTATTGCCCGCAAAATCCCGCATCATCCCGCAATTAACCAGATAAAGAGCTTATATACACTTTAGCAAGATATGAATATGTCTGAGAAGAACGTAATTTCCCTTACTGCTGACAACGCACAGTCCGTGGAATCTAACTCTCTGTAATAAAGCCCAAGAGACATCTTCAGGCATGCTCCCAAACCAAATCGCGTGCATGAGCACACCCCCGCAGGCACGAGCGCGGCCGCACCTGTCAATCATTAGTAATCAAAGTGATTCTGTGAGATTGTGCGTTTCACCATACTAAGTTGTTTTCCATCTCAATGGAAATATCTCAATGGAAATATTTCTGGTTTAGCGGGACTAAACAATAAAATTGCGGGATGGTGCAGGACTAAATGGGACTTAATTTGTTGTAGCGGGCGGGAGCGGCGGACAGGCGGTCACTGCGGGCGGTCAAAGAATGAAATCATCGCGGGAGCGGTCAGAAATCCAACGGGCGGGAATGGGATTAAGAAAACACTCCCGTGCAGGGCTCTATTTCCAGGGACCCCCAAAAGCAAAGATTAAAAATGTTCACTTTAAAAAAAGGATTAAAAGTTATTCAAAAATAGCAGATCTTCATGGCGTGCTATAAGCTTATATATCTTTTTGTATATATATTTTTTTATCAGCAAAATTATGCTTACCTGGTTTTAATGGGTTAAAACACAGGGGGTGCCTGCTGGCCAAGTGGTCCAGGCACATGCCACATATAGGCTTTGGCATTGCGTGTTCGAGTCCCGTTCATGACGAGCTTTGCTGCATGTCTCTCCCCTTCTTTCTCTCCCTCTTTCCTGTCTATCTTCACTTGATACTATCAATAAAGGCAGAAAAGCCAAAAACAAATCTTTAGAAAAAACTGAATACAGGTACTGCATCCTGAGTTGTATTGTTATCCCCTATTGTGTTAATATTGTGGAATGGTACATTCACAAATAAGACGATGACAATGCATAAATGTGTCAATCTCCTCTTCCATAGTGACTCGGGGACGTTCATTGGTCTCGGAACTGTGACGGGATCAGTAGCTATCTACATTGCTTTCTCGCTACAGGTAGGAAACATGCATGCACATCACCCTGCAAACCCACAGCTGCTCTTTATAAATTATAAGTATATAATGGTAATGGGGTAAGTGAACAAACCCCGAACCTCTGCGTCCTTTTTGTCACTGTAGAAGTTATACTACGTGCGGGAGTCCCATGGAATCGTTGTGACAGATCTGGCCTTTTTGCCTGAAACTCTGAATGGCAGACGCTTAAAAGGGAACAACGAGGCAGCCATGTTGAGTGTCGCGGTGGACAGCAGGTGCCAGATGCATACTGTACGCAACAGAAGTAAGTGATGCCGAGATCCCCCCCCCCCCCCAAAAAAAGTAACAAAAAAACGCTTTTTCTAAGATGACAACCCTAACCCAATTTTTGTTGTTGTTCTTCTCCTGTTGCCACCTCCACCTGGGCAGGTTCCTTCCCTATATGGCTGGTGCTGATTTTCTGTGGCCTCATGGTGGTGGGAGCAATTCTCCTCCTGCAACAGCTTTTCCCAGGTTTCATTTAAAACATTCAGACATTGTCATCACGTGTTATAAGATGGCCTGGATTGATCTCAAGACAACTTGCCACAATCGACATCAGCAAAGTAGAATCCGGCCACAAACTCCATTTACCTACATGCCTGGCCCAGCCCACTGTGGGACCAACTCCCACCCTGCTCCTGATGCAACCATGTGAAGCCCCTCCTCACGCATCATCATTGACTCTAACTTGCTTTTATCCCTCCTCTCCTGAACATGTTCACCCTTGGCTTGTACTCAGGACTGCTCTTTTCATCTAAAATTGACTCAAAACGCACCATGAGACGGTGTTTTTTATTTGCTCTCATCATATCAAAACGTGATCTTCAATCAGTCTTAATGTCTATTATACTGTTGTTTTCTCCTTTTGGTAACTGGAGTATTGAAGGGCTCAGGTTCAGATAACTAATTCACAAAGGGTGGGACCTTTTTATTGAAATATTTAAGAAATATTGTAAGTACATAAATATGCTTTAAAATGATTGGCATGCAATGTGTCAGATTTATTTCCATGCATACACACTCGTGATTGCTAGTGGTAATCCCTTACATTTGAACTGTTAATTTCCATTTTGTCCACTAGTGGGCAATATAGACCATACTTCTGGTAGTACTCTGAGGGCTTACACTACCTGTGAAGATACTTTACAAAGCTATACATGTATACTAATATTGAATGTGCCTATCATTGCAAAAACCAGTCAGTTATTGGCACATATTTCTGCATACAAACAGCTATTCAATGTGTTAATTGCGATGACTTTGCTTATTTGAATGTACCATGCCAGTATTCAGGGTTATGTTCATTCAAATGTCTTCATACAAGATAATTATGACTGCTGAAGATTGATAATTCATGTGATTATGTGACATGTTTTAACAGTTTGGGGAAATACAATGTGTGGGTACTCTGATCGCAGAAAAGAGGTCAATGTCAATTGAATGATGTGGATAGTGCAGTCATTTTAATATAAACTATAGAGTAATTTCTGCTCATTCTACTTTTAGTTGTATTTGAACATTGATGAATATTATGGCTACTATGCAGTTGTGACATTTTTACAGAGCATTTTAAATGATGGCCATTTTTAATGTGACCAACCAAGAGCTAGATTAAATTCAGATATGTAAATAAGTAACACGATTTAAAAGTAAGATTCCATAGAAATATTTGACAGTGTGACGCAGGTCACTTGTGCTGCATCAAACCAGCCCCTTCTTTGTAACTGTTCAAATGCAAATCTGTCCGGGGTGAAATAAAAAGCCATGCCAAGGTTAATTGAGGTGGTACTGGCCGCTATCTTTTGTTATGGTTATCTTGGTAGACTTTAAAACTGAAATGCATTGGTTACACCTTGCCAACCTTTTAGTTTTCCTGAGAGAGGGAAACTTCCCCCGTGTGAAGTGAGGGGAGCTCTTATCATTGTGCATCATCAGGACAACATGACATGTAACATGTCGATTTGCTCAGACACATGGCGTAAAATTCTCCATTCATTGTCAATGGGAATTGAATGTTTGTGTAAGACGAATATCTACACTAATAGCTGAATATAGGAGGAAAAAATAAACTGGAATCTAAAAGACTTGCAGAATCATTAACGTTTTGTTTCGATGCTTGGAAGCAGACCTACTGTATGAACAATCTTGGTCTGTGTATAAAGAAAAGGTAGCATTTGATTAACCCATTTAGACCATCTGTGTCACATTAGCTTTAACCATTATTTTAAACTAGCTGTTGAAAAATAGAAGATCTACAAGCTCATAGCGTGGCACAGTGCCGTGCTATGAGCTTGTAGATCTGCTATTTTAAAAAAAATCGTGAAAAGGTGTGCACATCTTTGAACATGTACTCTTTCACAATATTTGCTTCTGTGGGGGTCCCTGGAACAACAAATCATCTGATGGGGGTCGGCGGCTAAATACAAAATTGTTTGGAACCTTGTCATGACATAGTTTTAGAACCCCTGACATAGAAGAATAGGTTTTTCAGCAAACTGTCATGATTTAGAAGACATTTGTAGAATCTGTTGTCAGGTCTTAATGGATTAAGCATTACTGTATCTTCTGCTTTTCCAAGCCTGAATGAATGAAAAACCACTAATCAGAAACAGTAGTTCATCTGGGTTTGTCTCAACCAATTAAACATTTTATTGTAATCTCCTTTGTTGAGCTTTAAGGGTCTTTAACTGAGGAGCAATGCGGCCCTTTCTCTTTCTTAACATTCCTTTTATGCCCGCTTTCAAATAATGTCAGCAGTCCAGACGTCTGGCTCTCTGGGCACCCAAGTACCAGCTCCACTCCACAGCTCTCAGCTCCATCACTCAGAGCCTGGCATTATTGCAGAGCTGGTGAGGTTGCCAGGATACGCAAGCGCCGTGTCCAGTAACGGAACAGTGCTCGAGGCATAAATGGCACACTAAAGATTAGTGTGAGGGACAGAGAATTGACGACTAGAAGAGGCTACAAACCGGATTGTTGATTGCACCACTTTCGAGATGCTTTTATCCAAGAGGAGTCTTTGCCAGTTGTTTTGTGTGGCCTCCATTGCAGGCACGTTGGCCGCGATGTATTACTTTGGCTCAGGCACTGCCTAGAATGGTGCTTTGGCCCTGCACACATTGGATAGCAGGCCTTTTTTTGATTGCAGCCTGCTTGCCAATAATTCTTTCTTTGAAAAACCTTTGATCTATGCTGGATTATAGTCAAGAAGTGAGCTTTGTGCCCTTGATTCATTTCTGCTACCCACTGCAGCTTCAGCATTTGATCTTGGTGATAAGAAGAACCACAGGTATTATGATGCATGTACAGCACACACACACGTGCAGTGAAACCCTTTTAGCTGCTTTTCCCAACAGGTGGCACCATACGTATGGTAAATGTCTGACTGCGAGTAGTACTGCAGTGGTGGAAGTCCCCATATTGTTGGTTTAACCTACATTTTGTTGGGTTGAAGAACAATCTCCCCACACATCCATGCCTCAGCAGATGGGTTATGAGGGCATGCATTGCAGAAACTGGGGCCTATGGACGACGTAAGCAGGGTTCCATTAACCACTACTTAACACTTACATGATATCATTCTTTGTATGACTAATTATAAAACATTTAAACAAATAGGTGCATGACCCATTGTAAGCTTATAGCTTTATTACTTGTGCGAGCAGAGAACAAGTACTGTAGCTTGCTGCGTATGCCGGTGGCATTGTATTGGCTCCGTATGTTGGTGGTGTCGCTCGGCCAATCAGGGATTGGCTGATGACGTAAATGTTTATGTAGAGAAATGGTGGTTCCTGATTGGCCGAGGGACAACACCGACATATGTGGATGACGTAACAAATTTGAGTTTCACACACACACACACACACACACACACACACACACACACACACACACATATATGAAACTTAAAATATTTATAACCCATTGTAGTGTAACAGTCAGAGATAAGTTGCACGCTCTGCTCGCGCACAAGTAGGCCTACTTGTGTGCAAAGCACAAGTTGGTAGCTCGACAGAGTGCATTTCTAGTTTTCGCTATTTATTTTGTATTATTTGTGGAAAGGCTGGCAGACGGCACATCAAGGCTCCACAAAGTAGACCAAGTACATTTTTCGGTATTAGTTTTATTTACTTCCAAACAATTAACAAACGGTGCAAGCCGGCTACAATACAAAAATAAATATTGGCCAAAAACGTTCCAAAAATAGTTAACGAAATTTACACTTGATGGCTAAACTCAACAAACCACGACTTAAAGAAACTGAAACACAAGCCCTTTCCATCCATGGACCCACTGTCATCTCTTCCCTGGTGTTGTCATCTGCAAGCCCAACTGAACTCTCCTCACCTGCAGCATGTCTGGCTTGGGACAAACCATATCACATGATCAGTAAGTGGGAATCAATTAACTCAAACCCATGGCTAACTAAGGACTATTATTATTAATAATTATTATTAGTTATTTTTACACATTTACTATTAATCATAACGGACTTAACTAACTTCAACTGATGCATTTATAGAGTATAATATAAATAAGACTTAACATAATACCATAATGAACAAACATCCCTCCTCTACAGTGCTTGGCCCATTCCAATCAACAGGAAGAGGAAAGACAGGTGACCACCAAACAATTTATATTCAGTGTCAATAAACATTTAAAACGGTTTCCATCATTGTTAAATTACTAATAGTAAGTAAGTACATTTTTTGCAAATTTATATGAAACCTGCTGCAACACATATGACTCAGCTGATGGTGTGTGTGCAAGGTCCTTGATTGTGTGTGTATAGGGCACGGACTGACCGTGACATTATCATAAATAAAAATCACACCCGTGTGAACTGAGTGGTGTAAGGTCTTATATAGACTGATCAGCTGTGGTCTGACGTAATGTCTGACGTAATGAAATCACACCCGTGTGAACTGGGTGACCATAGCAACCATGCTCATTTTTTGGTACAGACAGACCGACAAACAGACAGACAGAACTAACAAAGCCAGTTGTAGGAGTGGTTTACACCACTCAAAAAATGGGGATGCCAGTGTTTAACATATAATAAGTTGATAACAATATAATACTATCAAACATAAATATCAAATAATATATCAAACAGTCGACATTGCCCAAAAGGAAGCGCATGTGTTCAGTCTGACCAGAAGCAGGGATAAAACATCCCCATCGATCATAAAAATGATATTCCCCAGAGAGGGGAATATCAAAAGTAGAGGCATCCCCCCCAGCAAGTCCAACCATGGATGTATACAGTAAGTGTCCGGTGCCAAACCCTAATGGCTCTTTCACAGCCGAGTCCTCGAAACACTGACAGCCGGGTCAAACCAGTGTTTATTTGTATGTGTGAGAGAGAGAGAGAGAGAGGGGGGGGGGGGATCAGTCACCGTGCTGTAAATGCTGAGAGGCATCCCAGAGACAACATGACGTAAAAAAGGTCAGCAGCCATGTTTACGCAGACCCACCCCCACCTCTGAAACGTCATTCTTCTCACCATATTGCAAACCAGAATTCAGACGTTTTCCAAACACACCCCCACCAGCCTCCACCCTGCCCGTGCATCAGCACAGAGGGCAGGAAACCCAACACCCACCTCTCACCTACATCGCAGCCCAGCAGGAAATGAAGTCCCCAGACAGGCCAGTGTCTCAGACTCCACGAGAGAGGAACAAACACCGGCCCTTTCTCCTCTTAACATTGCACATATCCCAAGGGCCCACTGGCTCAGACCAGTGAAATGGTTTCAATTTGTCTCTGGAATAGACTGGTGGCACGGGGCGAAAACATGGCTAGACAGGGAGGGGAAGAACTAGCTGTCCCTCTTCAGCGTGGTGACTAATCTTAGCGACATGGTTATCTGCTCAATCACAGCTGTTTTTCAGCGTACCTCTAGTGTGTGGTAATACTGGAAACAGGAGCAGCTCCTCCGCGTCTTATTGGCCGTTACTGGACGCTGGGTCACTCTAACTGCGTTTTCCCCTGGATGTGGTGGGGTGGAAATCCTGTTTCACGAGGCAACCTGAAGTCCCAGTTCTTCGTTTAAATCAGTTCTAGAGATGTGTGTAGGGGCTCGGGGGTATACGACAGTGGTGGTGACCGATGGGAAGTGATGGTGCAGCCAAAGGAATGATATGATATAGTAGCTTACTTTATTGTCAGTTCACACTGAAATTTGTCTTGGGACCCGGCAGCAGAACACATACTGTACACACACACTTGACAGTACAAAGAACAAAACAATATCACATACAAAGACATGAAGACAAGAGCAATGTCCACCGCTTAGATTACCCCTGGCTACAACTCCTGATTCAGCCACAAAGTTGACTGGTGGATAAAGGACCTTTAATCTGACCTTATTGTATGCTGGGACACCATATCTCCTTCCTGAAGGTAGCAACCTATATTCTCCGACCATACAACACATGGCTAGTGTTTGAGGTGATATTCCTTGCTAACCCTAGGATGCTGTTGTCATACGTGGATGTACTGTATAGTCTCTGAAGTGGTTGTCCAACAATCTTTGAACAAATTTAAATATTCAGTTGTTGCAGCAGTTGTGACTTTAGGGCTGCAGACAAACATCCATACCAGGTGGTACGACAGTACTGAAGAACACTCATAATAACAGAAGTGAAGAACAAAAGAAGAATCCGTCTACTGCACCGAAGGATCTTAGACGGCGAAGGAAATAGATTCTTTGCTTTGTTTTCTTACACGCTACACAAGCTGATCTTTCCATGACAACAGATGGTCTATTACTACTCCTAGGTATTTGTACGAACATACCTGAGTTCAAAATCAAAAGGCCTTTGCATAATCAGGCGAGACAGGTAGGCAGGTGCACAGATAGAGACCATTTAAAGCCATATACCGTATACTTTGCTGACCCGGGTCAGCAAGGGTTCTATACATGGTCCCCTCCCTTCTTTTTCCCCCATACACAAAATCCCTTTGTCAAATATAGCTGATCAACAAGCTCACAACACATCATGTTGCAAGTTGCAACGTGTTGTGAACGTCTGCTATCTTTGCAGAATGTTCAGCTATTATGACATGCCCAGAATAGGGATGCTCAGGGTTCATGTACAACTGGTGAAGTGAGTTGGCCTGGGGTTGCATGGCATTTTGCAGATTTACAACGTTTTTACTATTACAAGATGTTGCGATGCTTTTCTGTTGCGATGAAACACTGTCCAAAGGGTACCAGGTCAGGTCGCCCCAATTCCATCTCGCCCCAGATTTATTCCGCCGACCTCACGCCGACAGCTCGGTGCGGCGGTTCTTGTATTCTTTATTTTGTTTTATTTGTTTTACTAGTGCCACAAAAAACAGGCACAAACATTCCTTTGTCCCTGTCTCTATTTGCACACTAAATGCTGCTGTGGGTAGATCTAGGAGATAACTTATGATAAGCACTTTTACGTACTTCACCTTCATACTTTTTTACTTACTTTATTTGTCTCGTGCCTAATGCCTATGCACTCGCACTTTTATGACTATCGCATAGCACTTTAACGCCTGCACTTTATTGGTTATGTGCACTTTTGTACTTTGGTATGATCTGCTATGTGAACTGTTTGTTTATGTGTACTGTCTCATTGTTTAATGTACGTCTATGCTGCAACCCAATTTGCCCTTCGGGGACACTAAATAAACTTGAACCTTGAACCTTGAAGGTTAGAAATAAGTTTAGGGTTAGGTATAGTTTTACTGGGGTTAAGTTTAGGAATAGGGTTAGGTTTAGGCATCGTTTTACTGAGGTTGAGGTTAGGAATAAGGTTAGGTTTAACCGTTTAAGCATAATTTACTTAGATTACTTTAGGAATACCAGGCCGCGCTGTTCCGCCGGCTGTACGCCCGGGGCGAGTTGGTAAAGGGGCGAGCAGTCTCTGTTCCGCCGGCTGTACGCCCGGGGCGAGTTGGTAAAGGGGCGAGCAGTCTCGTATTCGTCCAAAGGTTATGCAGTAGAGCTGGTCACCGATGGGAGTCTGATGACATAAAGCGTTCAGAGAGACAGTTTTTATGTGTCTACACCAGTGTTGATTTGGTCGACTACCTTTTTTTCATAGATGAAAGCAAAATAAAAACTAAGCTATGATGACTAAAACTAAGAATAAATATATTGACAATTTCGTCAACAAATTAAAACTAGGCTAACATGTTAGGGAGGGACTAGTGGAGAAGAGATCCAGTAGAACTAAAAGACAAGTCATTTTATGTTTGAAAATAATTTCCACATGCAACCAAGTGTAAAATCTTCCATTGCAACGCCCTCAAGGCCCGCCAAAATACATTTTTGTTGACAAAATCAACTGTAGATCTAGATCTAGTAAATAAACATGATATTTAGTCGACTAAAACTAGACTCAAACTAAAACATTTCAGATGACATCTCAGTTTATTAATATTTAAAAAAATATTTTGAAATAGTGAAAATGGCACACAATGCCTTGCGATGAAGTTACAACTTTTTTACAAATTTACAACCCCCCCTCCCCCCCCAAAAAAAAAAACCCCAACAAAAACATATACATTTGAAATTTTGAGATTCATGTTTTCTGCCCGAAACAGAGATATCACAGTGGTATCAAGAACTGTGTAATATCAAGAACTGTGTAAGCTAGCCTTCCACAGACTCTTATCTAGTGGAATAACTGCTCCAATGACTGTCTTTATGAATTAAAAGGATCCATCTGTCTTCCTCGCCCTATATCCCACCACCTGGGGTCAAGGAAGAATGCAGCTGCCCATTTGGATATAGTTATGCTATCAAGAGCAGCTAGCAGAACCTTTGAATGGTTTTCAAAGGTGTGATAAAACGTGTATGTTTCCACTATAAATGCAGGCTTCTCCCATTGCCTCTGCACCTTGTGCTAAAGATCAAGCTTTTCAAATTAGACAGTGAAAAAGAAAAAACGCAAAAAACCCACACATTTTCTCAGATGAAAAAAAGTTTCCTGGGGTCAAAAGCATATAAAACGCCTATTAAATGTACTTCAGTTAAGCAAGCACCGAGAGGGTAATGTGAAACAGACGCAGCAATGTTACAGTACCTGGCGATGCCCTTCCAGTAAGGCAAACAACTGAAGTACTGCTACAGTACAATGTCCCACCCCACCCACCCCACCCCACCCCACCCCACTCCACCCCACTCCACTCCTCCCCACCCCACCCCACCCCACTCCACCCCACTCCACTCCTCCCCACCCCACCCCACTCCACCCCACCACCACGTCCCACTCAGGATCAGTGCTGCCAGATTTTGTGAGAGAAACAAGCAACCAGTGCTCTACGGGAAAAAAACAAGCCCAAAAGAAACGACTAATGGGCACCATGGTCGGTCACACACACACACACACACACACACACACACACACACACACACACACACACACACACACACACACACACACACACACACACACACACACACACACACACACACACACACACACACACACACACACACACACACACACACACACACACACACACACACACACACACACACACACACACACACACACACACACACACACACACGTTACTGATACGCCTATAACATACCATACTCGCGCACACACACTCACAGCTCCACAACCTGCTGTCTGATGATGGGTGACAGTCAGAGTCAGAGAGGATTTGAGAGTATCAGGGTTGGGTGATAAACCCACATACACAGGGGGTCCCCAGTTTATATGGCATAAAATCAGTTTAGCCACTTTAACCCTGGCCTATATGTACATCAGCGATAGACAATCTGCAAGCTCACAACGTGTCCGGTCCCTGGCACAACATATTTTCAGATGGCGGTCAGTGGACAAATACAACTGGTTTAAACGTTGTTAGCAAGGACGCCCAAATAAGCAACTACACCTTAGAAACAGGCCCAAATAAGCAAATACACCTTAGAAACAGGCCAAAATAAAATAAAATAAAAGTGCTGTTTTACATTTCTGACTAATGAAGTATTCAATAAATCAAAAGTGAGACATATAGGATTAAAAAGGTAGTCCTTGCCACAGGTAGAGAGTATACTGTATTTAGTAATTTAATTTTCTGGCTTACTGACGCTTAGGCCTATATAAGCAATAGAATTCCATCAGTTTATAATGAGAATGTACAAAATGACAAACCATCACAGTTAAATTATTAAAGAGATTTTACAGCGTGTATATCCATCAGCTCCCTTATATATATATACGTTACATATACCGGTGATGTCTTCAAAGCTTGTTGAAGGGCTGCATGCAGTGAAACAAAGTAACCTTTGTGTATCAAATGATTGTTCATAAGTCTGTTTATGAGTCACCTTGACATGGCTTCTCTTTCTCAGAACAGGACCTGTATTCACAAAGCTGGCCTGCGTGCGACCATATAAATGTCACAATGGTCAAGAAAGCGAACCTGAGCCAAGATCAGCACGCCTACACACGAAGAACGCATTGGTGACCTGTCACCACTGTGTACCGCACAGCCGCGTGAATGCCACTGATGGATAGTAACTAAGTACATGTACTCAAGTACTTTACTTAAGTAAAATGTTGTGGTACTTTTACTTTAGGCTACTGAAGTATTTCCATTTTTTTTTTAAAATACATTTACTTTTACTCAACTACATCTCAGAGTCAAAAAACTACAATTAAGTAGTTAAGTAACAAGTAGTCACTAGTAGTTTTAATTTTAGGATTATTATTATTATTATTACAAAACATACATTTACACTATTTAAACTTTGGCTATTTGAAAATAGCCAATCTGTGTCGCGATGTGACGCATTGTGAGCTTGTAGATCTGCTGTTTTCAAAAGATTCGTATACATTTGAAAGCTTATGAAATGGGACATTCTGAATAATGAGCACTTTTACTTTTGGTACTTTAAGTGCATTTTGATACCAACACTTTTGTACTTTAACATTTTCCACCGCTGGTAAATGTAACGCACAGCATTTCAAAGCAGCGTATCGTATGACTACTACAGCCAAACACGGTACTGTTGCCAAACGACTCTGTGCACAGTAAAATCCTCAGTGTTCATTTAACTCAGAAAGTGTACAAATCATCGCTGTCGTGGTCCGAAACCTCTTTGTGTTTTATTCGTAAATGAATGCCTAACTTGATCATACTACAGCTCCACACAAAAGCATCAAAAGTGGCAGATCAGATCTACAAGCTCGAAACGAACGGTTTTGGACATATGAGGTTTCCAACCCGACAAGAGACGAAATGTAACCAAATGTGACTAAATTTTACTGAGGGACTGCCATTGGATTTTTTTGAATTTTCGTTTTTGTCATGTCATATGAAAGCAGGGAATCATAGCTTCAAATTGACATATTGGTTGTTCAGTTTGACCCACCAGTTTTGGAAATATGGTTTATAGAGTAATGTCTTGCAGAAAACAGCGAGTTGAGAAAACAGGTTTGAAAGGTTCACTTCTGTGGACTCTAACATTACACCTAGCTACATGTTTGGACACTTATTTCAGACATGCTCTAGTATGTGAAGAGTCTGCCTGTGCTATTAACTCATTTTGAAAATAAATAATGTTTTTCTCCTCTGGTGAAAAGCTGGAATTTGCGCGATGGCAGTCTCTCAGTCAAATCTGGTCACAAATGGACCCATAATGACACTATGAGTTACAGAGTCCATACAGCTGCCTCTGACTCAAACCTCCTGTCTGTTCTGTTCTTCTGTGGGCTTTGAGGGGGGGGGGGGGGAGGGGACTCCTCGTTAAAGTACATTTTCTTTCTTAGATATAAAAGTTTTTACAGCAGTGATATATGACCCACTCTTTAATGTCTTTTTTCACCCATTATTAGGAACCAACAAAGAGTGAGGAACCACTTTGAAGACAAAATGTGGTGCATATATATACAGTACCTTGAGCGTGAGACTCAAGTGGTCCGCTGTTCTTTCTGTGCCACGCTAGGTGGCAGCAGAGCGTAGGTAAACCCTGCCAGGGGGATTTCGCTATTTTTTTGGTCATGTTCATTTCCTGTTTCCCAGCCTGGAGACCACCGTTGTAACGATCGGCTGTCGTTAGCGTTAGCTCACGCTCTTTACCTTTCGCCAGAAACGTTAACATGTCGGGAGCGATGCGGTACAAAATCACAAATGACATCCGAACCTAGGATGGATGCCGATCACCAAGGACAGCGCTCGTATTTTCCGAGTTATGAGGCTTTGAAAATCCCTACTTTGACTGGAGGTAAGGGGCGGCCGTGTGCAAAGACCCTGGTGCTGGGGGTGACGGAGGCGTTGCCTAGCAACCGGGCCAATGTTAAAAGCTGATTTTCGTCTCAACCGCTTCATATATTATATGGTGTAAAGGGGGGGGGGGGGGGAGGGGTGTTACGTAGCTGGCATATAACGTCCCATAGGCGGGGGGTACAGATATTCATGTAGTTGGCAAAAAAATTGTTAATACGGTGTATGGCAGTGTTTGTGCCTATAGGCCTACAATACATCGCCTGGCGTTTGGCTTTCTTCTCACATGCTTTTTTGTTAAGTGAACGTTAGCAAGATTTCAGAGTTTTCCAGCAACTTAAATGTCTATGTGTGGTGTAAAGAGACAGCGCTGTGTATATGCTGATTGTGATCACTGGAGTGAGTTGTGATTGTATGTGTGTGTGTGTGTGTGTGTGTGTGTGTGTGTGTGTGTGTGTGTGTAGGGGGGGGGGGGGGGGGGGGGCAGCCAGAGTGGCACCAGGTACAGTTCTTTATGGGAGATGGAACACATTAGAGATTATTATTGCTTCAGCATGTTTTCAGCCCACGCTTTATTCCCCTCCCACTGACTCCTATCACAACCAGTTTGCATTGGGACGCTTGGAGGTTAACATTGAATTCCACAGATAAAACGAACATTTGTTTTCATCTGCACTCAACCCTGTCTCTGTATGCAAGTGTGTGTGTGTGTGTGTGTGTGTGTGTGTGTGTGTGTGTGTGTGTGTGTGTGCTGTCAGTCCTGTACTATGAGTGTAGTGTATGTGGCTCCGTCATGCGCATGGCAACAGACAAACACAAAAAAAATACCACTAATGAGATTGTTGGTGGTCGAGCTGGCATATATTAAGATCCACGTGGAGTTTAATCCCGCGGTGGTTGAGACCCTTGCGAGGCATGGCAGGAATATAAACATACATACGTACGTGCATATATTACATTATAAAAAGGTTTGTTTTTCACCCAACCAAAACAAGGCTGCTGCGGTGATGCGAGAAAACAACCTAAATGTGTGTCAGGGAACCATAATTACTGACCCCCCCCCCCCCCCCATACACACACACTAATGTAGAATGATTCACCCCTTATGTCTGGGAGGCACTAAGTGAGTCAGTTTTTAAATGTGGACGAGGCCCTCTCAACTCCACCTCGCCTCTGCCGCTATACCCTGCTATATGCTCTGGTTCTTCTCATCCGGCCATTGTTTAAACACTGCTGACCCGTCTCGCCAAGCCCAGCCAGGGCGGTGCGCTAGTCCCCTTGGCACACATTTCCGCACACATAACAAATAGACACACATCCACACTCACGCTGAGAGGAGCATGACAGCGGGTGGTCCATCTGTTCACTCTGCAGAGTTCAATGGGAACGTGGCTGGACCTCTGCAGTAACTTAAAAAACAAAACAAAACAAAGCCAACAAAAGAAAAGAGAGTTTTATTAGGGATTACAAAAATAAACACGTACGTATAAAATTACAAGCATTTCCCATTTTTTTGTTATGACAAGCATATTCCCCGGTCTCAAAGACAACACGAACGCCAAAACATTGTCTCTGTATAGAACATAACAATGCTACTAGTGATTATAGTGTGTATGAAACTATGAATATTTCAAATACTTAAGACAATATTTTACAAATAACTAGTAGAATAAAAAATTATAAACATTGAAAAATACTAAAATAAAATACAAATAAATAGAGAGGAGTGAAGTTGGGAAGGGGTTAATTAGTCAGGGAGTAAGGTTTGGGATTTAAAGTACACTATATGAAAGGATTTCATACAGTATATAGAAGAATTGTTAGCAGAGCTCCATTTCCCTGAGAATCTTATATTTTATAAATTTAAGAAAAAGCTTTTACATCCCTAAGCCACAGATAAATAGATGGAGCCTTATTATATTTCCATATAAGAAAAATATGGCATAGTGCCAAAAGAGGATAGATGGATGGATAGATTTTCAATAGTTAGAGATAGTTAGGATTTTGAAAAGTTAACTCTGTGTATTGTATACATTCCCGTGTTGTGTGCTTGAACATAATCTATACAGAGATTCACCCCTGAATTGTAAAATCTGCCCGCTTCTGCTCCCAAGCAATTCTGGGTTTGGCAGTAGAGATGCCATGAGATGTTCACATATCTTGGATATGATATGACTGATTTCTGAGGGTCAGAAGGTCATCCCATGCCTGGTCAGTGCATGGGGAGGGAAGGGTAACATGGAAAGAAATAGGGAGGCAGGTGTCTAACTTGAAAGTAACAAAACAACTCACTTATTCTGTTTCTTTCAACAAGCATACAAACAAATTAAAATATGATGATAGTTCTGAGAAGCTTAGAGGTCTCTAAAAATCTTGATTCTAAGGGTAGACAGCACAGACACCGCAACCGCAGGTCTACATGTACTGTAAATCTGGAAGGTAAAGATGGGGACCATGATTGAACTTCCAACTTACACCGTAACCTCCCCAGTGATTGCCAATAAGTCAATTTGTGAATATTTGGTGACCAAAAGTAGAGCAGAACATTTAATTGGGTAGGGCAAGTCTGCCACTGAATTTACATTTTTACAATGATTTCCTCCATCTTCCCACCTCATAAGAAGATGGTAACAATTTGGTCCACAGATGGAAAGTTATATAGCATCATATATGCCGGTGCATCACATTCACTCTTAACCCTTAGAAGGTGAAAGACGCCAATTGGCGTCTTCATCAGAATTCCGTAAATGATCAATGACGCCAATTGGCGTCTTCACAGTTTTTGATGAATCTAAACATATTAATATGCTCCGAAGCGCTGTTTAAATTCCTGAGCTTATATTCCAACTACATTACCCAGAAAACCCGTGTCACGTGACACACGTGTACGTGTTGCCATTGGAAGCTGGTCCCACCCCCTGTAAACAGTGGGGGCAGAGGGAGTCTTCATAGTTTTCATTGTTTTGCCTGTTTTGCCGTCTCGCCCGAGCGATTTTCTAGCAGAAAAAGTTGAAAGCAGTACTATTTATTTGAGCGAGTTTTGTGGTAGTAGTATTGATCCATACGCGTCCCAGTCGCCTTCTCCAGGCGGAGTAGCCCTGGTCCAGTGCTTACAGCGAGACTCGCTGCTCCCTCCCTCCTTTTTTCATTGTCTCCCCATCGTCGTCCGATGAGCTATACCGGGAAACCATTGAAGAAGACGATCAACCCGGAATGTTTTGAGGTAATCTTATTGTAGAAAATGCCCTTCTATAGTGATCAGAAATCATAAGATGATCGCTACAAATAGATGCTTGGATAATTACTACTACTAGTCAGATCATGACGCCAGAATGACTCACCACGATGGCCCCCAGCCATTAGCGCTGGCTAATGGTGTTGGTCGGTGCATTGGTGCTGGCTAATGGCTGGAGGGGGGGTTGGTGTCGATCGGTTGGTTGGTGCAGTACAAATGTATCGTAGCAGGCATGCACGCATGGCAGTACAAGTATTTTATATTGTAGCGTGCCTTATAGGCGATCTGATCTTTAGAGTAATGTTCGCTCCTTTTATTTACTGTCTACAAAGACGGAGAACAAACATGCATCGTTTACTGAAGCAACGCGTGGTTGGTTATGATGACCTTGCTACAAGGATCGGAGGGGGGACGGGGAGTGAAGCTAACAGTAGCGTATTATATAAGATCTGTATGACGTTTCATTGACGTCTGAGCTTGCATGATAATTGCATTCATTGTATATTGTATACAATCATGATTGTACATTGTTTAGTGTGTCTCCGTGTGATGATGATGATGACGATGATGTCAGATAGCCTACGTCCCCCCCCCCCCCCCCCAACTGGCTATTGGCCGGGCTGACTACAGCTAAATGTTTATTTTTATATATTTAGAACTGGCATCAGATGAGGAGGAGGAGGAGGAGGATGATGATGATGATGATGATGATGATGATGATGAAGACGAAGAGTCAAGACTGCGATGGAGTTCTCCGACACTGAACCGGATGCATTCATTCATTTCAGTTGTTGTTTTTTTTTAATTTAGCCTACACACACACACACCGTCAAGAACAACTGGAATGCAGTGGTTTGGGGACACTGGGGAGTTTGGGGACAACTGTTTTGTATGTAGGCCTATTTATTTTCTGTAATATTTATTATAATTGTATTATGTTAGTAGTCATACAAAATAAAAGACAAGCTTTTACAATGAGTTAGACCTGTCATGGCTATTTTGTTCACTATTCTGAGGTTTATGGTTTGACTAAGCGAGTTTCAACTGTGATTTACTCTGTAACGGTAGATGGTAAGAACCCAATTTTTTTGTTATAATACAGTATACATTCAAGTCTATATTTTGATACATATCATGGGCACAAAGTCATATCAAAACAATGTCCTTGGATGTGTTTTTTATCAAAACTGTTTCTTCACAACAGGTTTTTGAGATACATGCATGAATAGACACGGTACTGGTAAGACTATGTAAACATGGTATATATCAAAATGTGCGTTAGAATGTCTAATTTTACCCCAAAAAAGAATTGAGTTTATATGATGTTCCATTTCAGAGCTAGGGGGACTTTTAGCTGGATAGGTCAGATTGATCATGACTGACCATGCTATTTATAGATGGCAAAATATCTACAGTGGTACATGTGAGAAACTTTTTATTTTATTTTAATTGAACTAGACAACTCACCCTTTAAAATGAGATATTGCATGGCTATGTACGCCCAGCAGAAAAAAAGTTATTTAGAAAATAAAACTTCAACCGGGCATAACTTTTTTTGTTGTCCTAGAAACACTACCCAGTGTAAATGCAGGCTCTTTTAAATGGCTTCCAACACAAAAACTAAACATTTTATCAACTCAGTTCATTTTTTTCCTGGAAGCAGACAAGCCAAGCTTTCTCTGAAGGTCTTTCGTTGTCACACATTCACAGCAGAGAATTTTCAATAAATCATTCAAAAACGCCATTCTGCCATAGAGAAGTCTAAAAACTATATAGAAATCCTTGAAACTCTCAAAGAGTTAAGAAACCTGATGAGTATCTTGAGCATGGGACATTATTCAAATGGGTTATTCAGTGGATTTAATACATATTAAGCAGTTCATATGCATAAAGCAAAAGTTTCATTTCGACACTAGCACAGGAAACGGTGTTATTTTAATGGCCAAGATAAAAAGTAAAGGGTAAAGATGACAGCACTACCTAGTACCTCATAACAATGTACAACATAGCGTGTCATTGGTGTGAACGCTGGCCTGAGGGGTGGTATGACGTTGAATCCAGCAGGATATAAATCTGTTCTCAAATCCAAACATAATAGGCCTATATGAAGAACGGCAATGCGATAATTCCACTCATGGGAAGATTCTCATTGTACCAAAATGTGAAATGCCCTGACACCATCCATTAAAGGATGTGTATCACTAGTCAATGGTCACTTTCAAAATTGACCTGACAAAATAAATAAATCAAAATCAATCAAAATCAGGAGACCACAAGGGAAGGTAAATGGTCAATTCCCATTGTAAGGAGGTGTCATTCACTCCTGCTTTTTTTCCCCTTTTTATCCTTATAATATACATAACTAGAGGTTCGGCCCGCTATAACGTGGCCCTTCACATCTAGTTGCAGCCGCCCGCACATCACACACATGCAGGGTAATTAGTATGTCATTAATTGTAAAATTAAAGTGTGGTCAGGAGGTGCACGGCTGCACATCCAAGAAAATGCAACGGGTGATTGAACAAAAGGGATAAACTAAAGAAAAGGAGGAAGTCTGCAGAGCGTTTTGAATGCTCCCGTTTTGTCGTAATGTGAGCGATATATCCGCAGTGACTGAACACAACAGGGTGCATTCTGGGATCATTTCTGAGGTTATGCTGTGTCGACAATACAAAAGGCTTCTGAAGAGAAATAGGGCTGTATTTTGCGTGTCTTAAGTACCAGGTCTTATTACTTAACTTAAGACATGGAGGCGTGCGGTCAATGCTCTTTGGCCACTCAGAATAGCCAAATGGCATTGATCACGCCTCCAGGTCTTAAGTTAAGTAATAAGACCTGTTACTTAAGACAAAGCAAAATACAGCCCATACTGTTTTAAGACGCCATTAGTCACAGCGTGCCTAATGGCGGATGTGAGAAACAGAAGCTGCCGGCGCAGACCGGAAACGGAAACGCAGCACGGAAACGGAAAGTGTAGAAGCTCGGTTGAAAACGCAGAGGTGAAGTGAGTGACGTCAAGAGCACAGCGCAGGAGTAAACGGCACTTCCGCATACTTCCGCATACGTCACGGTCTATGACTTGGACACAGGATTGTGAACCCAAATGTGAGCAGCCTATGAGGATTTTAATGATAGTTTTTATTTGTTGATGACACGTATTATTGTGTTAATTTTTATGCTGATGTTGATTAACTGAATACATAGGACCACAATGGAAACAAGTCCCCAGGACCTTTTTGTGTTGTCCTTTTAGCCATAATATCTTACTGTCTTACTTACATTTCTGACTGATAAGCTTAGCTGGAATTCCCCCTCTGTGTAACCTTTAGTGTAAGTGTGCCCTCTGTGCTATTAGCACTGCAACATTCTGATGGAAATGACCAGTAAGAAATATATGCCAGAAGCCATATGTCTGATTTGTCTGGACCTTACAGCTGGTTCACAGGGGTCATTATGCTATATAGGGAATGCATGAGAAACATCATCAAGTCCTGGGATTGTAGAGATAAGTGATTGAACTGATGTCCAAGTGCTTTCTGGGTCATATGGCTCCTTCTATTTACTACCCTCTGGTCGAACTCAGTGGTGACCTAGCCACAGTGAGCCAGGCAGTGAGTAAGACAGGAACTCCAGAAGGAAAACCCTGTCTCCCATCCCACGCACGCATGCACACACACACACACACACACACACACACACACACACACACACACACACACACACGCGCGCGCATGCACGCGCATGTACGTGGTCACAAACAGACATACAACCCCCCACACACACACACCACAAATGTCTGTGGGGCCCCTCTACGCTGACGTCAGTTAATGGAGTCCGCTGGCTCATGGTTAGTGTGAGTGGGAAAGCTGTTGCACGCAGCTAAAAATGGCCATGGCTGTGTATGTAAATACACCCTAATCCAAACTGAAGACCACACAAACAAGCGAGGGAAAAAACACAACCCATAACAAGTTACAGTTGTGAAGTCACCATTTTCAATGGCCAATCAAATGTAAACAAGAAGAAAAAAAAAAACATTTTCCTGAAAAGACGAAGTGATCTAATTTTAGATTTTCGTAGTAGAACAGAAATAAGGCTTGAGCCACCTGGTTCACGTTAGCGGGACAAGCTGACGCAGGACAAAGGCAGAAAAAGGGCAAGTCGCACAGATGTGGTACCGAAGTTGTTGACGTGAAGTCGGGCATCTTGACTATGTATAGCTGCGGGGCATTCGTTTGCTCGTAACAGACGTCACCGTTTCTGCCCAATTCCGGCCCACAACAAAGGCTCCGGGTTCTGGTCAGTTAGTCTAAAATGTGCCTTTCTAAAATGTCTTTGTGTCCAGCCTGGCCATGATGCCCCCGTCCGTCACCAGCCGCTGTTTCCCACTTGGGCCGCGGGGGCTGAAGGGGTGATTTCAGCAGGCATCGGGGGCGTTTTTGTGGACTGAAAGTCTTCAATTTGATTCACCAGTCTTCTATTTTGGTGAACCAGACAGAACAAAACCTCCCCAAGCCCCCCCCCCCCCCCCCCCCCCTTCCCTCTTGACGTGTCACCGTGGTAGGGATGGCTAGTGAGTGCCAGGGGACTAAATTACACAGATGATGGGAATCTTGCACAGCACACACACCCAGCTACCATTTTGGGGTAATATAAGCAATTCCAAAGGCAAACATGGAAAAGAAAACATGCTCACATTAAGAGGAGGCTTTTGGTTTCTGACAAAAGGGTAATGAGACAAAGAAAATGACAGGGTGAGTGGAACAACTATGTCTTCCTGTCTGTCCGTCTGCGTCAGACTCATTCACCCCCCCACCCTCTCTGTCTCTCCAGCCGTCTGTGGGTGACTTGAACTCTCTATTGGCCCTCAGGGCGGTGAGTTAGCCTGCCTGGGGCGAGACAGTGGTGCTCCTTCTCCTTCTAAGAGTTACAGGATTGTCGCACGCCACACAAGCCGCGGGCAAACATGTCTGAAGAAGAAGAAGAAAGAAAGAAAAAATAGTCCTTGTATCTTCATTTGTCAACATTTAGAGAAGGATGTATGAGAGCATAGGCGGTTATTTCTGGTGTCTCCACAGACCCCGAAAGACACACAGTCTGCCCTGATAACTCGCAGTGATGACGGAGCTGTGGCTTAAGTATGTCAGACCGTGGAGCCAAAGACGTGTGGCATATCTCACACACACTCTCTCTCACACACGCACACTACACATACACGCACAGACGCACGCACGCATGCACGGATGCGCAAGCGCGCGCGCGCACACACACACACACACACACACACACACACACACACACACACACACACACACACACACACACACACACACACACACACACACACACACACACACACACACACACACACACACACACACACAGAGTGTGGAGATTGTGTCGGGGGGGTTCAGTATACTCGCTGACGGCATCACCCTCTCCGCCACCCGCCCTTTAAGACCATAGCGGTACAATGAAATTATACGTCTAGCCCTCAGGGCAAATATTGTTTGATTCAACGTGGCGTACTTTGAATGCCATCAGTGCGCGATGGTTTGTTTGTGGTGGTTTCAGGAGGCAGGGGGGGCTGAATGTATGTACGCTTGTCTGCGACGTACGCCAGGGGCCTTGGCAGGGCTGACGTGCGACGGATTACAGATTAAGGGTTTGCGGGTTTTTCGATGGGAACCTCACACAGACTACTCTCTCATACGACTCTGTATAACAACTATAAGCAGAGGTGACTTATATTAGCGCTAAATAAGAGCTTGTCCTCCGGTCCAATGGAAAAGAGACACGTCTCTGTGAGGTTGCTGTGACGGCCTCGTGACAGGCTGTCCCCACATTGCTTTTCACAAATATACTACATGGAGTAGAGTTATATGACATGACATCTGTGTGTACACATGGTAGGCCTTTTTTTTGTTCTTTCTCTCTTAAGCACACATACACCTGGGGCCAATGCTAATGGCCCTTGTGTTTTTCATAGCGTGAGAGCGACCCATGGATCTAAATGCGGAAAAATCCTGTACCGTTGGACAATTCTTTTGAAAAACCTCACCGCAGATATCATTACCATGGCGCACTTACAGACACAGCCGTTTCATTTGCAAGCTGAGAAGTGCAGAGAAAGGAAACTCACACCCGTGCTACACCGCATTAAAGGAGATTTTGGTAATCATCTTTAAACACATGAAATACATTAAGAAATGGCTTTTCGGTTCCTAAACCCCCCCCCCCACACAAAAAAAAATCAAATGGGTGAGGCGACTGTGCCCCATAAAGAATGTATTACATAAGAGGTCAGGTTTTCACTATAAGACTATAAATAAAATGTCAAAAAATATTTAAAACAAAACCCCTCTGCTATAACAATTACTGAGCTCATGAACAACAGGCCCCTGAACGCCCCTATGAATCTGGCACCGAGCGTCACGCAGCAGCGTAGATCTGGCCAGTGACAACCATGCTAAAAAGCCATGACAAATACGAGAACAGTCTGTGTCTGCAACACAGCGTAGCGTGTCAGGCGCTGGACACTTCTGACTCCTGGACGGCAACGTCTTACTCGTTGGCATCTCTCTCCATTACGCACACTTCATACCGCTCGTCCAGGGGTTTATACACACTTAATCCGAGACCTTGCGACGGTATTGGTCTGAAAACCGTAATGCAGCGAGCCGTAAAACTGTTGGACTAATGAATTCGGTTATGTTTTACTTCTGCAGGAGGCAGCAAAAAAAGAAAGGGGACACACACACACACACGAAACAACGAATAGGGAGTTGACACTTTAGTGAAAATATAGCTGGACAGCGTATTAATGGGTGTTTATGGGGTAACTGAAAAGTGCAAGACATATGACAGAGCTGGAAGCAGAACTTTGTTTTCATTAGTAAATAAGCGTGGGCTTCCTGGGCACCATTAGATACCCTGCTTCAGCAGTAAAGTAATGCCGAGCGTAGATGGGGAGGGCCATCTATGGACTCTTAAAGCACAGAGGAGGCACTGTCTCGTGGCAGTAAGAAAGTTAGAATAATATATACGTTGGATGAGGGCCCACTATTTAAGATGGAGCCTACTCCGGGCAGTTGTGTAAACTTCAGAGGACTCGCAGTGTGTCTCTGTGATGTCAAAGGCGCTCCGAAAAGTCCAAATTGAATCACGGTAATAGACGAGCGGGGAGATTGGGAACAAAAAGCTACACGAAATTAGATTTCCTCCGGCGATCAGGTTCCACGGTTTCACTTTCAAACAAGGTGCAGCCATTTTCGCTTATAGTGGAGGAGGAGGGGGAGTGGGCGGGTGGGCGGGAGCGCTCTGCCGCTCGCGGTATTTTGTGATTTGATCATGCTTTGAAATGTTAATAGGACAAAATTTGAATTCGATCCCTCTGCAAAATAAGCAGTGGGAGGGAGGGGCGTATTGTGATTGGAGGGGACGGTGTTTATCCTTCGTTTCGGGGCCCCACTCTGCGCTTCAGGAAGGTTTTCTCTGGCAGGGATGACACAAACCAGCTCAAATAAAGGACCCGGACAGCCCGAGAAACGGAGTGAGTTTCTGTCACCCTCACTGCTCCAGCTGCCCGGCCCCCTGAAAACAAGCGAAAGAAAACACGTCGGGCCCCATAGGGCCCTGAGTCAACATGGCCTCCTTCCTCTGGCGGACGCCAACAGCTGCGTTCCTAATCACAGGAAAACCTATCAGCAGCCTGTTGTGAGTGGGACACAGACCTGTGGGCGGGCGATACACTTCACCCTATCGCTATACACCACACTGTCACACTGTTCGCACAAGGTCCGACTGGCCCGTGCATGCACACAGACAATATGTTACTCATGCTTCTATAGACGCAAACTCAATACCCCCAACCCCCAAACACACACACACACAAGGAATAACATGTACCATCACCAGCACATTGATAGACACTGTCCTTCCTCTCTCATAAGGTCAACGTCACCGTGATTCGCAGGGCAAAGATGACATCATCGCATCTAAAATAAACCCGGATGACTAATGCTGGCAGACATCAGCACCACCAGTGGTGACATCACCCCTGCATGACCGACCAAACTCTGATCTGCTGCAAGGAATTCACATATTCATTTTTCTTTTCACAGTGTTTTTTTTTTCTTTCTCTCTCGTTGAAAAGGTCTAACTCTTGCCAGGTCAACAGAGACAGAGAAGACAGGCCTGAATATAAAGTGAGCAAAGTCGAGAATGACATCACCGCCATCATTTTACTGCTACTGTCAAATTATTGTCCGATAAGCAGGAAGGGCCAGAACTGGCTGTGCCTTGCAAGTTTTTCAGATTTAACCGTCAAAAGAGTCAGAAATGACTCAGAAATGACTCATTTATTTCAACAATTTCTATAAATACGACTATGCTATAGCCAGGAAAGATTTTATATGTATACATATTCATCCTGGGGATGGATTTTCTTTCCTCTTTTTTTTTGTCAGCAAAACAAACTCAAGCGCAAAATTTAACGACATGAAGCTAACACTTATTTCACTGCAAACTAAAAATCTACAGTGTGTGGCTGGCTCCATTAACCCATTTTGGGCGGGAACCCCTTTTGGTGTTAGCATTATGTTATGCTTTAGCTATTAGCTAAAAATAGCAGATCTACAAGCTCATAGCGCGCCACTCGTCTGCTACAGAATGCACTGCTGAGCCTACTGGAGATGTGGGGTTAAATCAGCGAAACGTTGGTGAAAGTAGGACCCCACTTGACAACCCCTGTGAAGTGTCTGTCCAGCTGTCTCGACATCACAGTGCTCAAGTCTTCCATCCTTAGGTATGCGGTCAAGTGCAAGCCTGGCTCAGGGAGTAGGACGCCCCTGCCTTGCAGAGTCCCTAGGCACTTTGGACTTAACATCATGTCCTGTGTTTTCGAAATCAGGTCAAAATGGGTTAACTTCAAGCGGGTGCATAATACAGTGGAGTATGTACACCCAGGTGTGATGGCACATTTATGGAGATTCTCTGAAATAGTAAACCGGCAAAACCTTCTGGAGGATCGTGTTGTTGCTGTTACGCCGGCTACCGCTGCCAAACCATAACCTTCGCATGTTTATTTGGTGTAACTTTATGCATAATGTACTGAGCAGGAGTTTAAGGCCTTGTAAAAGCGTCGTTATACCTAGTTGCACGCTGGCGTCGCACACCAACAGCAGCAGATCGACAAGCTCGCAAACACGCCACAGCGGAATACTCTGTGAGCTTGTAGATCTGCAATTTTTCGGTGCACGCCAGCCAAGTATGAATCAAGCCTTAACGCTGTGTTAATGGCTGTGAACTCCCCCCCCCCCCCCCTCCCCCCCTTTAGCAACAGGAAAAGACAAATTGAATTACAACAATTTTGATGAGCTCAGCTAAAACAACATCTTAATGATCTTTGGTTGGAAAAGCGCCCCGGAGATGGCATGGAGACTGGATATAAGGGGGCGGGGTTGGTTTAAAGGAAAGGGGGGCGTAGTGCTGGAGCAGAGCCAGGTAGTTGGCTCCTAACGGTGCTTGTGTATTGGCCCTGGGGTGAAGTAGGAGGCAAAATGTTTTCACGTCTGCCTTGCTAAGCCTTGCTATTGATGCCTTTTGGAAGACATTATAGACCAAAAGTGAAAAATAAGAAGGGCCTGCTTTGAACTTCAGGGAGGTCTGCAGGTCGTGGGTTGTTATACTGCAGACTATACTCTGCTGCCTTGGGGTTGCCATCAGATCATGAGTGATTCCTTATAGGTGTCCTACAGAGGCCTATTCCTTATAGGTGTCCCACAGAGGCCAATAGGCCTCTATAGGTGTCCTACAGAGGCCTATTCCTTATAGGTGTCCTACAGAGGCCTATTCCGTTTTTTAAGCAGGATATTGGTGCCTGCTACAGAGGAGAGTGGAAACCTACACACAAATAGTGATCATAACTGTAGTCCCGGATTTCCCAAAGGTGGCGTATACCCATTTCCGGTTCTGGTGCAGTTTCAAATTAGCTTTGCATGATTGGTGCAGTATCGGATTAAACCCTCCAAACTCCCCAAGGGCTCTATACTGGGTCCTCTAAGTCCAGTGGTTACCGGGGGGTTCCGGGGGAAGCTATGGTAAATGGACACAGAAGCGGAAACAGGTATGGCACATATAGCACAGGGCCCCTAGAAAACATGTTCAGCGCGGGCGGCTTCACCATGTGTCACGTGGAAACAGCTGGGGGTTGGGGGAATAAAAACCTACCCATGTTCTCCCTGTTCTGGTGATGGAGATCACGTCTGGCTGCAGCCTCAGTGACGTCCCAGTCCAAAGCCCAGAGTCAGGGACCGGTTTGCAGACCCATCCAGGCTTAGGTTCAGCCGCTTGTAAAAGAGGCATCCAAGGCTGCTGGAGGACGAACAGACGCTGCGAGTCCCTCTCCTGGACGCCTGGCCCTTTGGTCCCTCGTGCAACAAAGTAGGAGCTAAACCTGTGAAACGTTTTTAAAAGAAATCTGCCTTTCCCCCCCAAATGATGTTCTCACAGCTCTGAGGATGTAGTGAGCACGTGGACAGGGTGAGCGCAAAGGATAAAAGTAGAAAAGTGAGGGCCAGGGACAGGATGTCAGTTTGCTGGAAAGCAGGTTGTTAAAATGATAATAAAAACTAGATATGACACACTTTCCCTTAGTTAAGAGTCAAAGCTCTGCAGGACCAGATCTAACAGACTGCGGCCACTTGGACTGAACTGAAAATGAAAACAAAATCTTCTTAAAAAAAGAAAGAATGAGAAAGAAATGGAATATAGCTGGAATGAGTTGAAAGGACATGTTCCCATGAGGTAGTATGCTCAATAACACAAGCATTCCGTGAATGCGGTTCCCTTTACAAATGTGAAAATCTGATGTAATTTTTAATTTTAAGACATGACATCAATAATTCAATATATCAGCAGTTTCAAGACCTCTGTATCAAGCTGAAAGAGCATCGACGGCGATCTAAATAGATTAGCGAAGATCTGCCATTGCAATCATCTAATCAAGTTCTGACCTTTAATGGGGGGGGGGGGGGGGGGGGGGGGGGGGTTGTGGGGCGATTGGCCAGTTGAGCGATCTGGAATCTGTCAACACCTCGGTTCCCTCGGCCGGGAATTCCTTCTGCAGCCTGGCCACTCTGGAGCAGTTCCACATGGAAAGTACAGCGCAGTGGAAAACTGGCAGCCAAAAAAGCTCCGACTTTGCAGTCCGCGACTCTTCCAGATTAGCATTCCTTCCCCCTGACACATGCGCCGTGGAGCAGATTATCATCTGAACCAACAGGGGACGCACTTCGGGTGGGGTGGGCCATGGGGTGGGGTGCTGTGGGGTATTGGGGCGGGGCGGGCAGGGTGGTGGGGTACATGAAGGAAAATCTGCTATGGAATAAAGATGCAAAAGGCAATGGTGATAGGAGGCCAAGGAGTTTAAATTGACAATCATTAACTCTGGCCTACTGAGCCGTGAATCGCCAGAAAGCACTCTCGAGTCAGAAGAGCCAGGCATCCTGGGAATTGCAGTCAAACTGTAAAACCGGCAATAAAATAATTGCTGAAATGAAATAAACAGGAGGTTGTGGGAATTCAAGTACTGACAGGAGGAGGGGTGCTGCTGCAGCCAGCGTGATTTTCTTGTTGGAAAATAACAAGGTGGGTCATTTTTTGAGCTGTTGACATGCACACTTCCTCACCTGATTCCACCTATAGAGAGGAGCAGACCGCATGCAAGGAAGCCCTTTCATTAACTACATCCATTCCCCACCATTAAATCACAAAAAGCCTGGAGGCCCCACACACACACACAACCCATGGGCTCTGCTGCAGTCATTCAACAACACACAGAGAAATGACGGCGAAAGAAGTCTTGCAAGGGAGTGAGAGAGGGGAGAGAGAGAAGAGACCGAGAAAAAGAAGAGGTGTGGGGGCGTGAAAAGAGCGAGCGAGAGGTGAAGAGGAGCGGCAGGGGGAGTGTGCCAGTCCATATCGAGGGTGTGGGGTTCACATTTGGGGGGTGCAGTGGGGGTGCTGCTGCTGGCCGCTCAACAGTAGCATTCTTTCACACATAGCTGGAAGTAATCAGTGATCGGGGCCAGAACGAAACTCGGAGCTCCGTCTGTTTGCTTTGGCCGTGCCTCCCTTCTTCCCCTATCCCTCCACCTCGACATGCGAAGGCCCCCATTCGCACCCCCCATCCTGGGGTCCACCTCCATATTCTGCACAGCCAGAATAACCCCATACCCCTCCCCTTAAACCTCCCTCAGCCGCACCACTCCAAAGCACTCCAGATGATCTCAACATTGTTGCCTAATCAGAGTTCAACTGATACTCACGTTTCCATCCTCCCTGCAGGAGAAATAGAGGTGGGGGAGGAAGTGAGAAGAAAGAAAGAGCACATGACCCACTTTGGGGGGAGAGAAAAGGTGAAGAAAATAAAAATATATATTCTTAAGACGATTTGTTTGATGATAATCTCTCTCTCTCACACACACACACACACACACACACACACACACACACACACACACACACACACACACACACACACACACACACACACACACACACACACTGCAGTTTGCAGGGCCTGTGAGCGCAAAGTATAGTCAGTGTCAAGTTCAACACATACTGTAGGGATAAAACAGATGCTTGAGGTTAATATTTCCTCGCTGATGTCGAGGACAGGATGTTGCATAAGTTGTCAAATCCCAAGACAATTCAAAATGGCCTCGTTGGCACTATAAAAGCAGCTGCGCGCGCCGCCAAAGTGTTTTGGACCTCCAGTTTATATGTTGGACAGAGGACAGCCATGGACGTGAAGCAAAGAAAGAAGAAGAAAAAAACACGTTGTTGCAGCTCGATACTATGTTCAGTTTTTGTGTTCTTGTACTGTATGTTGTCTCAGCAGGGTTAGGCTGAGCTCACACGGTTAATGCAGTGCTCTATGCTTGTTGGATGAATGTTGTGTAGTGTCATGGCCGCCCCAATGCATTTCCAATGGAGGTCACATGGTTTGACACAACATTGTGTTGTATGAGGGGGAGGGGCGCTTTCAGCTGTGTTTCGACTGCGCCCCTCCCCCTCATACAACACAATGTTGTGTCAAACCATGTGACCTCCATTGGAAATGCATTGGGGCGGCCATGACACTACACAACATTCATCCAACAAGCATAGAGCACTGCATTAACCGTGTGAGCTCAGCCCTAACTCTTGTTACTTGATGCACAGTGCAGTGCAGGCCGGCTGCAGAGGCAGACGTATATGCTCTATGCTGCACATGCACGCACGCACCACTGGAAAGGATACTTCCATCTCCTCCTATCGGTGGTGCATGGATTAAAGCAAAATACAATCCTAATATGTAATTTTGTGAAACAGCGTGAAAAGGAGCCAACTCACACTAGCGCCATGTGTCCTACACACTTAACCCATTTTGGTGTTTCAAGCATTCTGTTATACTTTAGCTATTGAAAAATAGCAGATCTACAAGCTCATAGCGCGCCACTCTGCTATTTTTGAAAAATCGTAAAAATGCGGCACAAATCTTTGAATAGGTATATATTCTTTCAGAGGGAAAGTTTTTTTTATTTCGACGTCAGGCCTAAATGGGTTAACACAATATGCAAAATGGTGATGTTTTGGTATCCACACGGCTAACCAGGTGAAGAAATGCGGTTATGAAATATCTGAGATCGTTAGGGTTTTCTGGAAGACTGAAATAACTAATAACCGAAAATAGGCTATATCTACAAGCTCTTGCTGCAGGACTGCACTTCCATAGAAGACTCCAAATGACTGAAATCAGTCGTGGCGACTGAGAACTTTGGGAAGGCTTGGGAGAGCCTTCGTGACCTCAGTCACCTATCTCACTTCCTCTACTGTACAAACCCCCCCCCGCTTGCTCGGCCTCTTAGGGCATACATTAAAGTTAATTAAAGGATAGGGGCGTGGCGCGTGCCGTGGAATGCGAGTACGAGTGCACACACAGGCAGTTTTCCAAACAAACAAGGTACCGCCTGCGTCAGATACGGTATAGACTAGAGGCAGCTTTTTCTCTTAGTGCTTCATCCAGAGTGAGGAAAACACACACACACACACACACACACACACACACACACACACACACACACACACACACACACACACACACACACACACACACACACACACACACGCACACGCACACGCACACACACACAAAACGCTGGAGCGCAGGGGGCCGCAACGTTAACAGACGATCTTTAACTTACGTACATGGACATTTCCATCATTGTCACGATTCTCATTATTTTTGGCACCATGTCGCTCCCGCTCGCTCGTAATCCCCGTGCCGTGACCTTGGCCTGGAGCCGCTCTACAAGCTCTCACAGGGGAACATCCTGGCCACTTCAAGAACAACACAACCAAGAGTGTGTGAGTGAGTGAGTGTGTGTATGTGGGTCTGTGTGTGTGTGTTGGGGGGGGTACTAACCACTTCCTTCCAATAACCATTAATGAAGCGATGTGTGTTATGGAGCAGCGCTACTGAGCAAACAGTGCGGACGTCGGTCCAGACACATGTTCAACACATTTCCAACAAATTGATGATGGATTCTGAAACAAAAAAGGACACACACACACACACTGCACACACACACACACACACTCGCAGAGAAAGAGAGGAAGCATCAGAGATAAAGAGCTGTTTCTCAGCCCTGGCCAAACAGGAGTGCCAAACTAGACCGATTTAAGCTGGACAAATCCTGCTCTCTCCAGTGCAGGGTGTTGACTCTCAAGGCAAGGGCCTCTTGTGCTGTGAGCCTATAGGACGACGAGGTGACGTGAGACACACAGCGTTCCTATAGGACGACGAGGTGACGTGAGACACACAGCGTTCCTATAGGACGACGAGGTGACGTGAGACACACAGCGTTCCTATAGGACGACGAGGTGACGTGAGACACACAGCGTTCCTATAGGACGACGAGGTGACGTGAGACACACATCGTTCCTATAGGACGACGAGGTGACGTGACACACACATCGTTCCTATAGGACGACGAGGTGACGCGAGACACACATCGTTCCTATAGGACGACGAGGTGACGTGAGACACACATCGTTCCTATAGGACGACGAGGTGACGCGAGACACACATCGTTCCTATAGGACGACGAGGTGACGCGAGACACACATCGTTCCTATAGGACGACGAGGTGACGCGAGACACACATCGTTGTGCTGTGAGCCTATAGGACGACGAGGTGACGTGAGACACACATCGTTCCCACAAAACTGTGAGCTGGCACTCAGAAGGCTCGAAGCACTTATCCATCACTTTTACTGTTTTGTCAGCACAAGCCATACAGCAGGTGTTTGAGTGTGTGAATTGAGCACGAAAACATGTAATATAAAGCAAAAGAAGAAAAGAAAATCACACTCGTGTGAAGCCCACTGTATTTACATCAGCCAAATGACGTTGAAGGTCCATAGACTTGGATTGCAAACGATTGACGTCATAAGTGCTCTAAGCAAACAATGGAATATGCTTAACCCATTTTGGGCGGGAACCCCTTTTGGTGTTAGCATTATGTTATGCTTTAGCTATTGAAAAATAGCAGATCTACGAGCTCATAGCGCGCCACCGAGTGGCGCGCTATGAGCTTGTAGGTCTGCTATTTTTGAAAAATCGAAGAACGACTGACATAGAAACATAGCTTTTTCAGAAAACTGTCAGGATGTAGAAGACATTTTTAGAATCTGATCTCAGGTCAAATCCCATAGACTTGGCTTCCATATGACTTAATCTTCAAAAGCCATGCACTGGAGCGCCCTTCAAAAACAGGTTTATTGCCAAGCTCACAAAGCCATGGTGCCGAAATACCAGGGAGGTAGAATCTGTTCTTGTGAGGATTGGTCATTGGTCAGGGACCTTAGGGTCCGTCCGGTGGCAGCTTGGCGAGGATCCAGGAACGCAGCAGCTCCATCTCGGGCCGGGACAGCTGGTGGTACAGTCCAGGGATGGAGTGGAAGGTGGCGGCCATGCCAGCCTTCCGTAGCACTGACCACGTCTCCTCCCCCCACTGGTGAAGCACCAGGTCATCTTTGGTCCCGTGGCACTGGAACAGCTCAGGAACGGACTGTCCAGCGGCGACCCTCTGTTCCACAGCCTTGGAGGGGACACAACAAATTACCAGTGGTGGAAAAAGAACTCACTCATTTTTGACTTAAGTAAAAGTACCAATACTGCAATATAGAAGTACTCCGTTACAAGTAAAAGTCCGGAATTCAAAATTAGTATCGACATCAAAATGTACTTAAAGTACAAAAAAGTAGTCATTATGCAGAATGTTCCATTTCAATGTATAAAAAAATGTTTTGAAAATAACAATCTATCACAACGCATTGTGAGCTTGTAGATCGGCTATTTTCAAATGGCCGACAAATGTATATGGGGCTGAAGTGGTTAATGTATGTTTTGTAATAATTAAAATCTACAAAGTAACTAGTAACTAAAGTTTTCAAATAAATGTAGTGGAGTAAAAGTACAATATTTTCCTCTGAAATGTAGTGGAGTAAAAGTAAAAATACTGGAAATCGGAAAGACTCAAGTAAAGTACAAATACCTCAACATTTTACTTAAGTACAGTACTTAAGTAAATGTACTTAGTTACTTTGCACCACTGAAAATTACCCCTAAATATTACTATTACAATCCTGAATGTTACACACCGGCATTCCGAAGCACGCTATTTCTAACTAACCCTGTCCCACAAGCGGAAGCCACGTAGTCGGAATGGCTGTGCGTCGGAATGCCACCCAACTCCGAGAGGGTACAAGTAGTAACCAAATGTACCCTCTCAGAGTTGCAAATGGATAATAGAAAAGTATCGCAAGTGATATTTATTTGTTAAAATAACCTGATCATCCCGGCCTTTTCACTCATATGGATATGAAGCATCGACTGAAGGTGGAACTGTACAAATATACCCAAAGAGTAACAAAATAAGCGTTAGAAACGATTCAAACAACCCAGAGACTACATTTCCGGGTAGGCAGGGTGGCTGCATCTGCCCGTCGCACAACAGAAACCAAAAAATTACGTTTATTTTAATTTTAATGTTTCGTGGTTAGTACGAGTCGAGTCACCACCAGTTGAGCTTACGTCAACGAGGAATCTCAGGAACGCAATGTGTTGACAGCTGGGCATGACGTATATTAGCAGCGACATTGCCTTCATATGTAGTTTCAAGGCTTTTGCGGCCACATTAATTCAATTTTCTCCAGAAACTGTGCTGTATCAAATATGAATGGACATCATTAACGACGCACAGCCACTCCCCTGACAGAAAGGCCGGGATGATCGGTTTATTTTTCAAACACAGTTCTTATATGAAGCGACCTAAAATCGCCCTATGGAGATTTCACTGCAAATAAAAAAATACATGAACCTGTGTATAGGCGCCCTCTACTGAAAGTGACGTCAGACTTCGGTGCTCTAGAGCTGAGGTTCAGGAGCAGGACCACACCTCCAGTACACCTCCTATTTATAAAGGCCCATCTAACCCACGGTTCCCCCTCTGTTCTCATTTTTGTCACCCCTACCCCCACCCTAATTCTCATACTACTCCCTCTCTAACCTCCCCCCCCCCCTTTTTTTTGAGTGGTGCAACCACTCCAAGGAACAGCAATGTCCGTCCTAATCTATGTGACTATGTTTAGAGTACCAGTAGGGGCAAAAGTGGCGCTGTTGTGCCAGAAACAGAGAGAGAGTGTGTTGCACAGTTGCCTGCTAATTACAGAGAGAGAGAGAGAGAGAGAGGCAGGGGGAGAGGGGAGTTACACCACTCAGTTCACACGGGTGTGATTATTTCTTTTACAGGTCCCTGATGGGAGTTCGTCGTGCCTGGGAGGAGCCATGGCGGATCCCCGAAGCCTCCCCACCTCGGCTTAAATACCCCACGACCAACCGGATGGCCAGATGACCCGGCGTGGCACATCTTCATTTGTTTACTGTTCTTGGTTATAATTGATTCATGAATAAAGTTCGTCAAACATCATTATTTGTTGGTGTGGTCCTCCTTGATATAGTGAGTGTTTATTCTGCAACAGGCGTCTCCACATCTCTCCCTCTCTTTAGTAAACAGAAAATACGCATTCACGCCGGGACGGCAATTTGATCCAATCAAGAGAGAGAACTCATTCAGGATGCAGGATAAACGCATGAAATTGGAAGTGATGAAACAAAAAGTAATACTGAACAGCCTGTAGCAACGATTACAGTCGGGATATATAGGGCTTTAGCTTTTTAACAAAACAAAAGAATCACTTACACCGCCTTCAACGCAGAGGATCGAAGTTTTGATTGAATACTTTATTAGAGGTACATTTAGGCTAAAAGTAATAAGTAAGAGCAAAATGGCTGCCATCTGCATGGTTTATGTGTGGGCTTGAGGTTCACCTGAAAAGCGATGGAATCCTTATTGAGGAAGCTGGACAGAGCGTACACTCCGGCGACATCTGGGTGATACCGGCACGCCAAATGGAGGGCCATGGCTCCGCCCATTGAGAAACCCCCTTTGATGAATGGAATACAAAAAAAATTAAAAATGCTTATTTTGTTTACATTGTGTGTGAGACAAAACAGGAGGTATAGGACTGTAAACTACATTATTCTCCATATCGTCATATCTCTGGTGGAAACCTCATATTTCCAAAACTGTTACTTTCAGGATTCAAATAAAAAAAAAACTGCAAAAGTAGCAGATCTACAAGCTCCAAACGAGTCGCTTCACACTGCATTTCAAGCTTGTAGATCGGCTACTTTTGATGATCCCGTAGTGTGATCAAGTAGGGCGTTCATTTACAGAAAAATGCTGAATGTTTCAATATTGAGATAAGACGTTTCTGCCCCAACAGCGACAAAATATATATATATATATATATATATATATATATATATATAAACAGTAGCTCACTCGTGGCACTTAAAAGTTCTCAGACGTGGAAAATTCTCTCTTCCTTAAAAGAAAAGAAAAAAACATTAAAATGAATAGGACTCCTTAGTTCCACATCATCAGCTTTTTCGTTCCTTTTGGACCAGGCACCCGTTCACGAGTCTGTCCTTAATCTTACACATCTGGGTAGATCTGGGCACACTGTGTACATCTGGGAAAGAGTGCAAGTACCCATCATCCTGTCAGAGGGGGCAGAGGGGAGAGAGAGAGAGGTGGGGGTACAGGAAAGGTGGAACTCACATGCTCAAACCAGTGTATTAAAGAAAAAAAGTACCGACATCCATGGGATTCCTAAGCCTGCTTTATACTTCAGTTCAGTTCAGTTTTATTTTGGTCATAAAAAATAAAAACATTACTTGTATTCATTTCGTCGTGTTTTTTTTTACACTTTCTTTTTTTTTTAACTTTACTAACTTTTTTACTTAGTCATATGATGGCGTCTCATGTGGAAAATATACGATTTGCAAGCTCACACAATGCATGAGCTTGTAGATCAGCTATTCTTGGCACGGGACACCGCCATACGACTAAGTATGAATTTGACATTTCTGTGTCTTTCTTTAATGGTTTCCCTCTGATTTTTTATCATCGCTGTAGTGAACCTAAGCCCCCCCCAAATACACACAGCATTCTCTGTACCGATGTGTTCTCTGCATGTGTGTCAATATGTTTGAGCCAAGTTGTGTAAAATCACTTTGTGTATGCGATACCTTTCTTTTACACCAGGCCTTCCCAAATATTTAAAATTGGTGTCTCCTCAGGATAGGAAATATTACACTTTTTGTGACTTTTTCCCCATTTTCTTTAAAAATATATATTTTTTGTTTCTTGTATGAAAGTAAAAATGTACTGGCGACTCATATAAAACGGGTCTGTGGCCCAATATGGGTCGTGACCCTATGTTTGGGAAACACTGCTTTAGACAGTTTCCTGTGGACTGATGCCTCCAAAGAGAGAGAGAGAGAGAGAAAAACATCAACACACACACACACACAAACCCGCAATCCCGGCCCCCTAGAAAAAAAAACTTTTCCATGGAAAGCTCTGGCACTTGTCAGTCCGTCAGCCCGGGGAAGTGGACTCTGGGTACGGAGCAGTGCGTTTTCTCCAGCATGCAGAGTGACTCCAATGAGTATTTATAGTTAATGACAAAATGTTATGATTTAGGAAGATAATATTTCAGCAGTCTCCCAGGAGCATGTGTTTTTTGAATCACTTTCTCTGGAGCTGAGTTCAGGGGCTTTTCTGGCCCTCTACACTGAAGCCTTTCACACAAGCCTTCTCTCCTTTTTTCACTCCCCCTCTCAACTATTTCTGTATATTTATATATTTCGGGGCTTGTAGGTTAACCCTTTTCCCAGTGCTCCCAGCGGTTTCCCCTTTCATGCACGGCAATCATTTGCTGTCTTTACACTGACATTAAAACGCATGATGCCCCCCCCCCACATTATTTCCTGTGGGAACTCTTACCTAAGTTCAGCCATAATGTTTACAACACTTGACGCGCGCGGTTCCATTTCATTGTTATTTATATGCGAACTTGATAACCACAATATTGAGGAAAAAGCTTTTCAGGACCTGAGAATCTCCCTGAAATAACCCCCCCACCCCCCTTTGTTCGTAATTGGCAGCACATGAAAGGATACGGTAACCTGATAAGTTGCATTCTTCATTTTATATCGTGATAGTGGGAGTTAAGAACACCAAAGCTACGATGAACTGAGGTGTATGAGAGAGAGAGTGTGTGTGTGTGTGTGTGTGTGTGTGTGTGTGTGTGTGTGTGTGTGTGTGTGTGTGTGTGTGTGTGTGTGTGTGTGTGTGTGTGTGTGTGTGTGTGTCTGTGTGTGTCTGTGTGTGTCTGTGTGCGTGTGTGCGTGCATGCGTGCGTATGTGTTAGTGTAGGGAGGAAAAGAATAAGAAGGAAAAAAGCAGTATGGAAGAACAGAGCCAAGGATCAACTGTGAGAAAAAATGAGAGAGAAAATAAGAGGTTGGGGTGTGCAGAAAGGCAGAGTTGAATAATACATTTAAAAAAGGTGACATGGCTACAGAGCTAGCTACCGAGTCTATACAATAGAAATAGAGTGCGGGGGCGCCCGCTGGCCTAGTGGTCCAGGCGCATGCCACATATAGGCTCTGGCCTGACAGCGCATCGCGTGTTCGAGTCCCGCTCATGACGACTGTTGTGATATTAGCCCATGCACAGTACATCTTAGTCTATGTACTTGAACTTGAGATACAGTGTACTTGATATGTATGGTGTACTGCCGGTACTGTAGCATTCTTTATAGATAGGCTACGAGAGACATCTAGGCGACAGCAAGGTCAGCCTTGCTGCAGTAGGCACGTTCTTCTGTCTCATATCTTATTGTTACGTCATTATGATCCAGCACTATATATGTTTCATGTTTGTGTAATAAACTTTGTGAACCTTAGCGTGATACTGTCTCGTGTCTCGTTAATTTGTTCTCCCGGGTACCCGCCGGCCGCCGCCGTAGTCGCCGTACCAAAGTAGTACTTCAACAGGATTGTCACACACCACCCAGCCTGCACACACTACCTGTCTGTCAACCCAGACGAGGGTCCCGTACTTACATTACAACAACGACCTTTGCTGCATGTCTCTCCCTCTTTCCTGTCTATCATCACTTGTAACTATCAATAAATGCAAAAGGCCAAAAACAAATATTAAAAAATAAATAAATAAAAATAGAGTGCGGTGCAATACAGACAGAGAGAAAAGTACCGATGATCATCCTGTGTTTGGGCACCCCAGCCTTGAGCTCTTCTTCAATCACAGCCCCCAAGGTGCTGCACATTGAATCTAAGGACTCCAGGTGCTCAGGACAGTCTTGCGAGATCTTGAGACGATCGAACCACACAGTGGACAGTGCCCCTCGCATCGGTGTGTATGGCCTGAGAGATTGAGACAAAGGCAGACATTGGCTTTTACAGAGTCATAAATGTGGAAAGCACTGGCAGACTTGTTTAATGATTACATTTGTGACAAAGTAGCCTACTCAACCCCAGTACTTGAGTCAACAAGTTGAGTTTCATCAAACTTAAGAAATTGTTCAGTATGCAAAAGTACATATTACAAAGTAACATTTTCTTTTTAATATCAATGTATTGCTGTATTCAAATCCCACCATAATAATTATTTGAAACCATTTATAATGTACCTTTTCCCTACAATGTAGTGGAGTCAAAAGTACAATATTTGTCTTTGAAATGTAGTGGAGTGAGTCATGTCAAGTATTTATATATAAAATAACAGATGACAGTACACAAGTAACAGTACACAGTCCACCACTGCTAGAAAAACAAGACATGGAAGGTTGTGTCTGGGGTGAGATGTAAAGTAACCTACCTGGCTGGAGCAGTGGGATAAATGACTCGTATATGAGAGAATGCCAATTCTGGGGTAATAACATCTCGTACCCAGGCTCGCAGTCCCTGTCCAGTATCGCCTAAAGTTGGAAAGGAGATTTGTTTAGAAGTGGAGGATGGATGACCACTTTACCAGTGCTAGGGGCGGGCTGATATGTACAACACCAGAAATCACAATATAGAGACTATTGAGCTTTCACAAAATACTCACACAATGAGATTCTTCATGAATAAATAAAATACATACTGTTTCTGATCTATATCTGTGTGGGTGCATGTTTCGGCATTAACTTGTGCAGTGTCTGACCAATTGACCATTATGGAGACCGCGAACATCCTGCCAGCAAGGTGGTAACTATTTCCCATTGACAGCCCATACATCCAATCTGATTGAATTAAACAACATCAAACTCACCAATATTGCAGCTGTACGAAAAGCTTGAATTATCCTCTTTCTATCTCTTTCTGAAATCCATGGTAGATATGTTATGAGCTACTTCCTGTCAAGAAATTCCTTGCAGGTGATTATTTTCTTTTAAGTGTTGAAGTTTGGAAGCGCTCGTTTCCAGTAAAGCAACCCCCTGCTTCCTCCTGCCTCCTGTAGCTCATAGCATGTCTACAGTGGATTTTTATGAAACAAACTTTGCAGATAGAAAGCTTATCGTACAGCTGCAATGTCGGTGAGGTTGACATTATTTAATAATTAATACAATCAATGGGATATTGCTTCTAGTTACAGTTGCTGGCAAGATGGTCTGCATATGATATGGTCAATTGACCTCAAACTTGGCATGTGTGAAGCCAGTACAGAGCACAAATCGATTCACCAAAAATAGCAAATGCATTGCAATGCTTACAGATCAGCTATTTTTGGCGAACGTCCCCTCCCCCCAAAAGAAATAGGGATGGTGGGGGTTCAAGTGGTATAACAAAAGTAGCATTTTGAGTTTAAGCATATTTTGATTATTAATCATGATTCATGACGACATTTTTATTAGAGATGTGCCGATACTGTATCGGTATTGGAAAAGTATCGGTATCGGCCCTTATTTGTCATATCGGGTCATATTGGTATCGTTTGCTTTCGAGTTGCCCAAACTGCAAGTGCACATTTGAGTGAGGAGTCTGCTATAATATAGCTAGCCTATAAACACAACACGTGATCACAACACTGGTATCGGTACTCAATATCGGTATCGGCTAACACAGAAATTGTGGTATCGGGATCGGATCGGATCGGGAATGAAAAATCAAGACTAATTTTCATGTTGTGATATGTCATTTTCATATCATCCCATCCCTGGGTGGTCTACTAATAACTAAGTGGGTAAAAGCAATAATAGACCAACTAGAACAGTGGTTTTAACCTGAGATCAGATTCTAAAAATGTCTTCTACATCCTGAAAGTTCTGAAAAAGCTATGTTTCTATGTCAGTCGTTCTTCGATTTTTCAAATTTGTCAGAAACGTAATGTAGTAACGTTTGACCTGGGAGACAGGGTTGGCTGTATTGCTGTTGGTACCCAAGGAGAGATAACAGGCAAATGTTGATCAAAATAACAATTATTTTACATTCTCTAATTCTGTAGACTTCTTGTAAATTAAGTAATAAAGATGTTTAACGATAATGTAACTCTTGAGGGTAAAATGAAATCTGGTTTTATTTTACTCTCTCAAGAGTTAAAGATCCATAAGGGTCCATTTGGATTTGGTTACCAACTTTTAATCATTTAGCTGGGGACCACCTGGAACCCCCTCATGGACCACTGGTGGTCCCCGAACGGACCACTGGTTGAAAACCACTGAACTAGAACAGTAAGATCTAAAAAGAGTTCTGCTTGTCTAAAAAGAGTTGGGGGAGTGGGTGGGAGAGGACAAGCAAGCTGTATCTGTACATGTCTGTATTGTCTATTGTGTACGGTCTCTGTGTAACTGCTACTACTGTACCAGGGAAAGACACTTCATGTTATTACACAAAATTAAAGACACATTTCTACAGAGAGGCCTTTTTAAGCCCCAGAACTCTGATAGTGTTATATTTGTGTCTGTAATTGTTGTGATGTTTATGATTGCTTGGTTGTTTTATTTGATATTGTTAAGCAAAAAGGTGCTTATTACAATGTTCAACCCTAACCAGTGCTATTATTACTTCCCACCATGGCATGTCCCATGCACACTAATACGTTTAAAGACTAGTAGACAACGCTAGTCCAGTGGTTCTCAAAGCAGATGCGGGGACCTACACGGTTCTTGAGGGGACCCCTAGCAGAATTTGTTAATCTAGCATCAAAATCTTTCAACTACGAGCCCCTATCGGTCGGGTCGGGAGGGGTGTGGCACTCTGAAACACAGGTGTGTTCGGTAGGCACACTGACCGCACTGTCAATACTTGAACTAATAGGTGAGTGTGCTCCCGGTGTGCAACCGTGTGTTTTCCGAACGAACGAGAAAAATAGCCTGGGGCCGGGCGCTCGGATAAAAATGCCTTTTATTAAACAACACGGAATGCAGCAAAGCTAATCACTGTCCCAGCAAATTCCTAACACCCGTGGCCCACATAGTGAGTACTTTATATTTGAAATCTGAATGTTTATGTACAAGTCTTCAGTGTAAATGTAGCGATCCCGTAAAACTGGCTTAAGTTGCCAAACATGACAGTCATGTTTCAGGGCTAGGACTCTGCATCTCCTGAGTTAGAATGATAGCCTATTTATAAACATTGCTTGGTGTGGATTACAGTCAGTCATATAATATAGGCCTACTAGAGATCTTGTGTCAGTTTTGACTATATTGTTTGACACGAGCTTAACATTTTTCAGGCTTCTCTGAAGTGTACCATGTACAAATGGACACTCTTGACATTTGTACACAGTACACACTCAAGTTAATTATTATGGGGGTCCTTTGAGTTTGAGAACCACTGTTCCAAGATATTAAACACAGCTCCACCTGACCACATAATGATCCCCACTTGTCTGCAACAGTACAGTGCAGTGCAGTGCAGTACAGTACAGTACAGTACATTGCAGTACAGTACACAACAACACGTGTATGCCTGCATGTCTCCACTCTCCTCTGCAAAAAGTCGTAGTATAGCCGGATAGATAGACCATCAAACAACACACACACTTCTACTTTTCCCACTAAATAATCACACGTTTCATATTAAAAAGCTATTGCTGAGCAGCACCTGAGCCGTGCAGGAAGATAACCGACGCGGTGTGCTTCCCCGTCGGCGACACGGCGCACTTTTGAAGCCTCTGCACGGAGGCAGCCATGACACTCTGCTGCTGCTGCCGTCTGTGACGCGAGATGGTGCGTTCACAGTACACGGGACAAGTGTAAAAGATGCAGTCTGCCATTCATTGTCAATGGAAGCCAGCGACATGACGTTGCAAAGACGCAATGATGCATGCATGTAGCTGCTCCTAAATCAACTCGCAACGCGTCGTTGCGTCTGCCCGTGTGAACGCAACAAGGGACACTGGGAGTGCACGCTTCATCGATGTGATTGGGTGAAGCAAAACTGCGTCGTTTTACTCTATCCCTATGAATACTGATCTTGGGGGAAAGAAGCAAAACTTGCATTTTCCTGTATCTAAAATATAAATAATATTTTGTATTAATCTCAAATTTACGCAATAAGGTTTGGCACCATTCAAACGTGCTGATAACGGATGATTTCGCCGATTATATGGGGTGATACCAGTCGAATGGGGTGCAGCAGGCCTGCTGTACATTTACAAATGATGCATGTGTATTTTCTTCTTACTTTTAGGAGTATAGGCCTATCAGGCCAGGTTACACCATTTGCTTATTTTAGGACCAACAAAAGCCAGTGAGCTGGGTTCCTATGTGTAGTGACTAAGGAATGTCTGGATCTGAATATCTGTTTAAACACATTTAAGGGTCTTATCTTCTATAAACATAACCCTCTTTAACTTGGATTCTGGTAATTTTCACTAGCAGAAGACCACACAAACAGTGTCCCTCTCCCGACCCCCCATACCATTGTTCTTGTGAAGGGAGGAAGATGGAAGAAGTTGCTTCATACTGTATCTGTAAAGAGTCAAAAGACCTTTATCTATCTATAAATGTTCGCCCCACCGACTCAGGCCCGGCACTACGGGGGAGCCAGAGGGGGGGCTGGCACCCTCAGTTGCAAATTCTGAGTTTAAGTTTCATGTACATATTATTTTACTATATGAGATGTGCGCCCTCGCCATTTTTAACTGCCCCCTCAGTCATTTCATCCTACATCTGCATAGACTCCATATTTGGGCAATTACCTGTCTTCAATTACAGTTGATTGTATAAAGACCACACTTCCTGTTGTCTTGTCATAACGCTGACGAAGGCCAAACAGGCCTTCGTCAGCAGAGGTAAATAAATTCATGAGAAAAGGACATACAATGAGTGCTGGCATTTTTTTTTCATCCATATTTGTGCATGCCTGACAAAGAACTCCATGGGCATAAAAGGGACACAGATGGAGCTGGCCTGTTCTGACATCACAATGATGTTCTGACATCACAATGTGTTCTGACATCACAATGATGCTCGACGCCTCGACCACGCCCTTTATTAGCTTATTGATCACACCTGATCACCCCTCAATGGGCACTGTTCTAGTTTCTAGAATGTACTGTATATTAGAGATAGCAGATAGAATAAGTCGAAGTGTTCACAAATCTTCTGTTTTGGTTAGGTTTGGTAGTGCACTGATCAGTTCTGTTAGTTTGGTATACTGTCCATATAATAATTGGTTTGGTATATTGTCCATAATAATCAAGAGAGAAATTTAGAGCTGCTAACTGACTTAAACTTGCCTGTAGGTTAATCGAACAATTGAGAAGAAATGGTTTTGTGATTTTTATTTTATTTGAAATGCCTTTTATTATATCTACAAATCAACATGATTAATCTACCACTTAAACCTTGTATTATACAGTACTTTGTTGTACAATGGTGCCATGCCATTAGTGAAAATAGCCAATGCGCTACATGTTATGAGCTTGTAGATCTGCTGTTTTCACATACAAAAAGAAAAAAGTTCAGTATTTGTAATCAAGGTAAAGTTTGAAATAATGGTGGTATTGTTTGGAAGTCATATCACCCAGGCCTATTCATGTATGTTATTGTCTGGAAAGGTGGGCGACAATGTCATCACACGGAAAGATGAAATGACCTACCTGAGCAGGGGTTGTCGAGCATAAAAGACACACACAGGCACAACACGAGAAGGAGCCCTACTGATCTCACTGAGCTGCAGTTTCGGCACAAAAATGGGGTTAGATTTGTTCTACTTGCTATGCTGCCAGAATGTGGAATGCCCTACCAACAGTCATAAATAAGTGTGACTCTACCCTCCTTCAAAACTGCTCTAAAAGAGGACCTCAGGTGGCTGCAATTTGTAACTGGCCCCTGTAAAAAGTCTAAGCTTATCACCAGAAATGACCCCACTCCCCAACTGTTTACTGTACTTCTTTTTTATCACTACTTGTAGCCTATATAATGTTTCTGAATATGATATTATTATTGTCTTTAAATTTGTCTTGATGAATTGAATACAAAGAACCTTATTGGAAACAAGCCCTTGGCTTATTTGCGTTATCCTTTTAGCATTTTTTGTATAAATGATACATCTGTGCCACCGTACCTTTAAAAAAACCTCTTAATAAAGTATTCAATCAATCAATCAATCAATCAATCAATCAATCAATCAATCAATCAATCAATCAATCTGTTATTCACCAAACCAACAGGGATGTGACTTATCTTGTCTGACCTACATCCTCACCTGACATCTGGAGGATGCTGCCCTCAGTGCCCATTGCCCTGCTCTCATCACAGGCTACCAGAGGTGTGTTTACATGCATGCTTTAAAGCAGGGGTCTTCAACGATTCTCAGGCCAAGGACCCCTTAGCTGAGAGAGAGAGAGAGAGAGAGAGAGAGAGAGAGAGAGAGAGAGATAAAGCAGGGACCCACGATTAAATGTATGTTTTCAGACATTTCAGACAATCTTTTACTCAATAGGAACTGCTCCCGTCACAAGTGTCATGTGACGGGAGCAGTCCATGTGTGGTCCAGCCCTATGGAATAATATGGAATGCACGTGCTAATTGCTTTGATGCTCAAATTATCCATTTTAGTTGTAGAGGGCAAGTATAATGTTTTAAGGCATATTCGTCTTATTACCCAGGGATCCTTTTAACGATTTAAACCCTCAATACTTTATAAACTTGACCTTCGGCTGGATACTTGGTCTGCTCTTTATATTTGATGTATTACCATGTGTTGTTCTGTTGCTGACGGTAATTCACTCCGGATTTAGAGCATCTGAAAATGCCTACATTTTAAATACTTGTAAATACCAAACCTGAAAATAAGATGGGAGGGTTCAAGTGGTTCATGTAAAAGTGAAAAAAATGAAGTGCCTATCACAAAAAGATTTGGCCGCCCCCCTGCAGTATCGTTGAGGACCCCCTAGGGGTCCTGGACCCCCTGTTGAATGACGCCTGCTTTAAAGAAATCAAGTGGTTCAAAATATTCTATACCATGATATGAGACTAGATATTGTCTGGGATTTTGGATATTTGACTGGCTACAATCTATTGATTGATTTGTTCATAGGCCAATAACAGTTTACCTTACCTGGGTACCAAGGATATATATTAATTTTCAATTCTTATAGTTTTAGTGATGATGATGTTCCTTTGGGGGTGGCTAAAACCTCAACAGATTTCTCTTATGTAGCCTAGTATTAAACCCCATACACCTAACCTGGGAGGTGAGGTGTATATGTGTATTATGTAGCCTAGTATTAAACCCCATTCACCTAACCTGGGAGGTGAGGTGTATATCTAGTATTAAACCCCATACACCTAACCTGGGAGGTGAGGTGTATATCTAGTATTAAACCCCATACACCTAACCTGGGAGGTGAGGTGTATATGTGTATTATGTGTATTATGTAGCCTAGTATTAAACCCCATTCACCTAACCTGGGAGGTGAGGTGTATATCTAGTATTAGACCCCATACACCTAACCTGGGAGGTGAGGTGTATATCTAGTATTAAACCCCATACACCTAACCTGGGAGGTGAGGTGTATATCTAGTATTAAACCCCATACACCTAACCTGGGAGGTGAGGTGTATATCTAGTATTAAACCCCATACACCTAACCTGGGAGGTGAGGTGTATATCTAGTATTAAACCCCATACACCTAACCTGGGAGGTGAGGTGTATATCTAGTATTAAACCCCATACACCTAACCTGGGAGGTGAGGTGTATATCTAGTATTAAACCCCATACACCTAACCTGGGAGGTGAGGTGTATATCTAGTATTAAACCCCATACACCTAACCTGGGAGGTGAGGTGTATATCTAGTATTAAACCCCATACACCTAACCTGGGAGGTGAGGTGTATATCTAGTATTAAACCCCATACACCTAACCTGGGAGGTGAGGTGTATATGTGCTGAAATCAAGAACATGGAAAGAAAGTAGCCCTTCTGTTACCACAGGGGTTCTCAACCCGTGGGTCGCGACCCCTCGGGGGGTCGCCAAATTATTTTAGGGGGTCCCCAAATTATTTAAAAAAAAATAAAATAAAATAAAGGAAAAAAAAGATTTCTTTTTAAATTTTATTTTCACGATTTTTCAAAAATAGCAGACCTACAAGCTGCGCGCTATGAGCTTGTAGATCTGCTATTTTTCAATAGCTAAATTATAACAATGCTTAAAACACCAAAAGGGGTTCCCGCCCAAAATGGTTTAAGGTTATTGTAGCAGTCAATTTATATTGGGGGTCGGGAGGGGGCGGGGCGGGGGTCCCGAGACATTGCCAAAGCATTTCCGGGGGTCCCCGGCCAAAAACGTTGAGAACCCCTGTGTTACCACACCTCGACAACAATCCATCCGTGTTCATTTAACTCAATGATGTGTACAAATGGAACCAAATAGACCGGTACGGCTCTATTTGTATTGGTTCCATTTGTACGCTCTCTCTTAGAGATCAACAGTGCTTAAGACTGTGAGAACATATAAGCTAAATAAATGTTTGTGATTAGAAATCACATGTCTTTGATGGAGACAGAAATGGAGACAGGGGAAGAAAGCATTAGGGAATTACAGAATTAGGGGGGGGGGGGGGGGTGCGGTGTGTGAAGCACAGTCGGACACTCCTCAAGATGAAAACCTTTCTATTGCAGAGATATTGCATTTTATTTGGCAGTATGGCATTATATTATACCGTTCTTATTTTGTTCATGTAATGTGCAACGAAAGCACAGATTTTAGTATTGAAATCCCAAAAATGTAGACTTGGACCATGCTGCATTGATGCCTGTATACAGCCAGTGAGGTGGCTGACTTGACTCCAGAATAGGTACAGGACATTGATTTAATTCATGCGGAAATACTATCAGGTGTCTTGTGATATAGCCACTATGGCACATTAGGAATCCACCACACATTGCGGCTAGGTCAATGTGGTAATATTATTGACTGCCCATTTTGTACGTCTGTGGCAAAAATAACATTTTGACAAAACCTGGCATGGTGATGACCTCTAGTCTCCAATAGACCCCTCATGGGCAGAACATGAAGATATACACAGAAATGAAAAGAAGCTGCATTGGATGGCATTCAGGCATATAGTGAAAAGATTGCTATAGAGGAGGAGGCTGGGAAGGTGTAGGGAGTTTGATCACTGGCGAGCTGTCATTTGAAGTATACTGTAGCAGCGAGAGATGTTGGTCATGAGGGAGTGAATGTTGGTCTGCTTAAATACTGTAGATTGTGTAGATTCCGAATGAATCATTAGGATCGTGACCGTATGTGCAAATTGTGCATGGGACCAGTTTGACTTCCGTGCCTGCTTGCCTCAACTAAAGTGATGCTCCATTTGGTCTGGCGCTCTCTGGGAATCTTGGAGGCTGGTTGTTATAAACAATAAACAGTGGAGGCTCTGGTGACCCATAGACAGTAGCTGTTGGGGACATAAATCAACCAATGATTCTGTCAACAGCTTACACCAAGTCTGAACTAAACATACCACAGCACGTAGGCTCGGCATGCACGCGAACCCATGCACGAATGCAGGCATGCACGCACGTCGTCTACGCACACACGTGTACACACACACGCACGCACGCTCGCACACATACACTCACACACACACACACACGCACGCGCACGCACGCACGCACGCACGCACGCACGCGCGCGCACGCACGCAGGCACACACTCACACACACACACACACACACACACACACACACACACACACACACACACACACACACACACACACACACACACACACACACAGGTCACTCCAGGAAAGAAAACGCTGATCCGTCTTAATTTAGGGACCAGAAAGTCCTCAGAGCTTTTAGCCAGACCAGATCTCTCCCAACATCTTTTCAAGCCAAAAGAAAAAATGGGAGATATTGAGGCGTGCAGGACAATCCTCGCTTCTGTTAATTCCCACTTCTGGTTTTATCATATTGGAAAGTCTGACTGGGGAATTAGAGTACTTCTGACCGCAGTGATTTTTCACCCTGATGTTTTTCTTCTGCTTTTCTTTCTACCCCTCCTGCTCCCCCAAGTTCCAACCACCCGCCCCCGCCTCTGTGAGTGTGAGCTCACTGGGAGAGTGCTCAGTAGAGCCGCCCCCATCGATCCTCAGCGATGATGAAAGAATCACCGCACTCAGGTTGCGTGCGGCGATGATTTAAACAACTCATCACTCCCCAGGTTCTCAGGTCTTATGGTGACTCAGGTCCTAATTCCTGAGTGTGTAATTTTTCTTTGAAATGGAAACATTGTTAGCAAAGGAAAAACGCCAGCAATGGAATCAGTTTGACCCTGTGCTCTTAGTCTTAGGTCAAATGTGATGGATGATATAGTGCATGGTTTCATGCTACGATACGATGCAAGAGCACGGGCTACAGAGCATGGGCTAATGCTATATGTACCCTGTATGCTTCGGAATCTAAATCCGCAACAATAACTCACACTTAATGCAAACTCGCCCTTGCAAAAAGTGTGTCGACTACATGCGTGATTCAGCCCAACACAAAGGGCTGCCATTTTGCAGGAACAGCTGCCTCTCACCTGTGCAAAGACATTAATCAGAGAATGTCATATTTCACTTTGGGCCATGTTTTGGATGTGCTCCTTGTTATTGTCCTGCTCAGACCGTGGCCTTCGGTTTATATGGGATTACCAGTACCTGTGTTCACTCTGCAGCACAGTGTATCGCTTGCTGACTCCTCTGACCTGAGCGTCCTGTCTCAACCCACGATACAGTGTGCTGCCTTGACTGCTCTCTTCCAGCTTTTATGGCTTCACATCAAAGCCCCCCACTGCAGCGTTGCCAGAGAGCGCCACATAACTCAGCCAACATGAAAGTACGGCCGGCCGTAAATTTTTATGGAGAGAAAACCCAAGTAAACACGACAAACCTTTAACACGCTAGATAATGGAAGAACAATACCACCACTTTCAGTCCTCAGTGTTCATCTGGAACTACGCCGTTGCTATAGGCCTACTTTGAATATCTGTTACCGTGTTTTCATTATGTACGCTATCTATAAGGTCTTATACCTACAGCGTAGAAACAGAAGTTTCGGGGTTTGCAGGAATGCACACAGGAGGCCAAGGAATTTTCTGGCGATAGGATTTTATTTTCAGGGTTGACTTTGATGTGGATGGATGTATTCTCCATTCTTTGTGTTACTGGGAAAATTAGAAGCATACATGTCTCACAAAGGTCAACGGAGAGAGTGCAATGTTACTGCGACGTTTCACTTCACCAAATTGTTACAGTGAAATTTGTGTCCCCAAAGCATGGTTGAGAAATAAATGATTGTCTTTATGGCCTATTTAAGTGAGCCATGAATAGCCCCTCTTGGACTTTCAAAACATTTACATCCCTGTTGCTCCTCTTCCATGCCGGTGTGCCTCATCCTTGCAACACTGCTGCCTCTGTGTAAACTGACCTGCTGCAAGTGCAGGAAAACTGGCAGATTTTTATTTATTTTTAATTCTTTTTTTTCTTTTTTTTTGCCCCGAAGTGCCGATCCGGGGAAAGTTTTGCTCATTAGCTCATAGTGGCTGAGGTCAGAATTGGGGTAGCGAAAGCTGATCCCAGGTCTGCAGCTCCAGGGCAAACGTGTCTCCCCAGAGTGCTGGGGAAGCACCTGCTCTCTCCGGGCCTCTGATTTAACCATAACACAGAGCTTCTGTGGCTCTCCCAACTTCAGACAGGTTTCCATTACACAGGAAAAAAGGGGGGAAAGCGGTGTTTTCTGAGCTGCGAGCGGTCACAGTTGCGCCCCTGCCAACTTCCAACAGTATTTTTGGAAAAAGAAAAAAAAAGAAAAAGGCGAAAGGAGCTAGTCGTCACGGCGCTTTGCGAGGCACAGGCTCCACTCGGGTTGATTTTGGATAAGGGACGCCCTCTGGAACGGATCTTCGGCCTTTGTTTGGATGGATCTGTCACAGAGAATAAGTGGAAAGCAGGAATGTTAGAGAGGCGTGAAAGGCAGAATCTAAGACAAAAAGGGCGAGTGAAAGTGATGCAACGTATAGTATACGGATTTCAGAATTCTTTCTCCCAAATTAAATTATCTTTTTCTTTTGTGACATTGCAAAAGGGGTCTCGCAAATGAACTTCCCAAACAATGGGTTCTTGAATCACCGGAAGCCCTGGATGAATGGTTGGAAGGGTCTGAAGAGGATTTATGTCACTGGAGTCACTGGCTTATCGGTCTGAATGGTGGCTCCATATTCAGAAGGATTTGTGATAGCATGTGAAATCCAATATCCTCCAGGAGAGGAGAGGTTGGGCGGTTCCTCCTGATCTAATTAACGCTCCCTCCCTCCATCCGTCCCTTCCAAAACATTCTGTTCCCACATCATTAGAGACCGATGGCCCCTCCCAGGGGTCCCCTACGGTGCCACATATACAGGCTGTACAGATCCTTCGTCTCACCTCACTTTGAAATCAGACTCAGGGAGAAATAGGTTATTATTCTTCCGCTTCTTTTTCACCACTGAGCTAGCAGAAATGAGAAGCAGAATATATATTCACATACATGCTGTTGGGGTCTGTGTTTTGGGGGCCTGGGGTCTGATATGTCTTGCAACGTACGGCACCTTAAAAAGTCAATGCAATGCTTTTCATTTAGTCTTTCAGCTATTTGACTGATTTTCTTTCTTTCTTTTTTCTATTTTGGCCGTGGTTATGCGACAATAATAAAATTACACTTCAGTGAGACACAAGTTTTAATTTTTTAAATTTTTGTATGCGGAACCTTCCCAGGTACAATGGCCCCCAGCTGGTTGTATTGGCGCTGACGACTATCACTTTCATCCCTGTCAGCACAGCTGCCGCTGGAGATTTCCAGAGTGACACGGCAGACCTGCTGGTTGCTCTGCCTGGGATCCGCTTAGCATCCGGCCCAGGGTTCTATTCCTGTCGCCGCCAGCCACTGGGTGATGCTAAGTGAGGCAGGGGAATCTTCCTGCCAGGATATAAATGGGGCCCCGGCCCTGACTGTGCCCCTTGCAACAGGAGTGGCTTGATTTCAAAGACAGAAAGAGTGATGGAAAGGGTGTGTGTGTGTGGGGGGGGGGGGGGGGGGGGGGGTGAAGGGCAACAGAGAGAGAGGGAGAGTGGAAAGGAGGGGGGCGGGGGGTGAGACTGGGGTGGCAAGCGTTCATGAGAACTGTGAGTCTCACGTTACGGGCTCACATGCAACACTGCGCGCCTCTCCCTGACAGGTGACAGGCTTCTCCCCGGAGACCAAAGCCTGATTTATATATGCCTTGTCGTGCGACGGTGTTGCTCGGCGAAAATAGAAGATCTGCAAGCTCACAATGTGTCGCGAGTATAAATGAATAGACGGACTGACAGATTCCCGCACCCACTCGAGTCTAAAGAACACAGGACGTAAGTCATGAAGGAGAACAGTTGGGTGACTATGTGGAGGTGAACTGTGTGCATGTGTGGTGGTGGGTGGGTATCATAAATCTCTTCTTCTGACTGCTGGGGTGTGGGTTGTTTGGGAGTTTAGTTTACTGGTCAAGGTCACAGGGCTGAAGGTGAGGGGTCATAAATGTAAGTTATCAACACGGCAATGACATATGAGGTCTCCGGAGATGCCCCCCCCCCATCCCCCCCACACACACACACACACACACACACACACACACACACACAAAACCATTGAAGCGTTCATTCAGCTGTGCAGGCTTAGCTTTGGCACTTTTCTTCGCTGTCAAAAGTTCAAGATTGAAGGGTCAGGGGTCTTGTTAGCGAAAAGGTCGGACAGCCATGGCAGCATGCTTAAGTAACCTTGTAATTCATTATCTGCACTTTTGTACAGTACACTCGCACAGATTAACTCACTTTACAATGCTTACATCATGAAACAATGCCTCAAATTAGTGTTTTTAGCAAAAACACACATTTAAACACATGTATATATCCCAGGGGTTATGTAATGATTTATGTGTACAAGCGAAATATAATTTGCAGCTCTTGCAAAGTTAAGGAGCTGCCAAATATTCCAAGCGCAAATAAAGATCTGTTTGCTGCTATAGCAACACAAACTGCACCATAGCAACCCAAAAGAATCTCACAAATTTCTCCCGGGCGTCTTTTCTGCAGAGAAAACGATCTGCAAGCTACTGTACACTAGTGAACCCCAAAAAATAACGAAACTAAAGAAACACCATTTGGAGAGAGGTCTCAGAAAGGGGAAACGCGTTGAGTGGTTAAACAACTTTAGCTGTGGACCCCTTGGACCCCCTTCAAAGAGGGGGGGGGGGGGGGCAGCTAAATAATTGATACGTAGGTGTAGCGTGTGAATTCAACTAGTCCCAGGGTCCATTTGGTTGCATTTATTTTGTATACTTTTAGTTAAATCAACGCAAGATATTGTCTCTGTTTGGTAGAAACCTCATTATGTCCAAACCCACACCACAAACACTGTGAGAACCATTCAGCATATACGGTATATTGGAGTGTAATGCTATACGTTCACACCTACGAAGCAAGAAGCTGCTTCTAGCTTCCTTGGTGTGAACGCGGCTTAACAGCAGGCCGCGAGGTAGCAGTGACTGAGTGGTATGTTACAGTTCTTAGACTGATGGATGTTACAGCTGCAGCGATTGTTACAGAGTCACAGGTTGAGGCGATAACTGCTGGAGGCCTCGTCACAGCGGCTGGGAATGTCAGGGAGTGCACCTCCTTATCGGAGAAGGAGGAGAGGAAATGGGAACGAGGCCAGTAGGTGGGACTCTGTAATAATTCTATCAGATGAGAATCATATCAAGGAATCTCTGTTTTTTGTTTTTACTCGAGTGACTATGATACTAGGACCGGGCTATAAATAATGTAATGTAAATAGTGACGATCGAGCCCTTAAAGAAAAAACAAACGTTAATTCAACGTATATCTGATCTCATGCCGGATTATTGTGTTAGATGGTCTCCCCATCTGACGTGAAGCAAATCACTGTGCATATAGCATGGGTGGAAATCTCCTAGATATTGTCGTGATTAACGAGCGCTGGTCTGGCAGACAAACAACACATGCTTTTACTTCTCGTCGTACGAGGGAAACATACTTTGGCAATGAAAGAAAAACATTATAGTGGTAATGAATAATCTGGTGTGAACACAGCGCTGACTTCGGTTTCTGCACCGCCTTCATTATTTTCCATCATTTCTCTCTCTTTTTTTTTGAGGAATCAGAAAACGTGTAAAAGACATTCCGGGGGCCGTGTGGAAAATGTGCACGCTAAGTGAATGAACAGACACTGGGCCAATTCCAAAGTCATATAGAACATGATACTAGGAGGGGCCAGAGAGCTGTGAGGGGGGGGGGGGGGGGGGGGGGTCAGAGGGTGTGGGTACTAGGGTGTGGTGTTTGGGGAAGTGCGTGTGTGGGGGGACGGAGACGGGGGGTTCAAGTGGGTCCCCTCTCACTGTAGTGTACACTGCACTATTGTGTTCTGGGGACTTTGTCTTTTGTCAACATCTAGGAGTCCCTTTTTAATCCACTTCCAACCGTCCCTATTTTTAGTCAGACACCTGTGTCAGAGATGTTCTGTAGACCAGGGGTTCTCTCAACCCTTTTCATTTCAAGGACCTCCAGTTTGATATGCATTCGGCCATGCGCCCCTGTTTTATTAAACATTAAAAGTCCATATAGACTTGGCTGCCACATGACTCTACACTCTAAACACATGACGTCATGAGGTGGGGGTTCATGCTGATGTTTGGGGGCATGCTTATTTTTGGGGGGGAATGAATAATTGAGAAATAAATAAAAAGCCATGATCATCCTCATCGTCCTCCACGAGACCTGAATGGATTGTGTTATTGTATGAAACGAAATTACTTACGAGTTATAATCGGCCATATGACGTCTCACGTCGTCATTTAGTGCACTAAACAAACATTAAAAGTCCATATAGACTAGAGTAATTTTGGAAAGCCATGCATTGGAGGGGCTAGCTAGCACCCCTCTAAAAAGTTCAAGATTCTCTCGGACCCCAATCTAGACTGTACAATCCTCAGTGTTCATTTAACTCTGAGCCAAATGGACCGGTTCTATTTATACACTGACAGACCCACAACGGCCATTTGGTTCCTAACCAGCTAACTATCAATAGCTGGGGACCCCCTGGAAACTCCCGGGGACCGCTGAGGAACTAGTTCTCAATGTAGTGTCTATATAGGGATCCCCAGTGGTCCTTGAGGGGGTCCCAGGGGTCCCCAGCTAAATGATTGACACTGAACCAAATGGACCGTTAGGGTCTGTAACTTTATTTTGCACATTTGTCCCTTTAAAACCACTTTCAACCTGTTGTCCCTATTTTGGGCATATAATGTCATTATCCAAAATCTTTGAAACTTTTGAAAGACCTACAAGAACAACTCCACAATTATTAAGCTCGGAGATTGGTTATTTTCGTGTCACGACACCATCGTAGGACAAAGCATAAGTGGTTAACCATTCTCACAATCTGCTCCGTGGGCTGAACTCCCAATTAATCAGCAGAGAATTAACTTTATTGTGTCCGGTGTGGAGAGTGATTTGATTCAGTCCGCCTGTGTGGGGTGTATTTCAGAGCTTGTTATCCATACTGTATGTGTGTGTGTGGGAACGGTGTGACCTTCTGCACCGTGAGGATTAAACTATATGACTGTCTGTCACCTGCTCTGCCCAGGTGCTCTGCTCTAAGCCTTGATTAGTGCAGGACAGGGGGCAGGATGATTTATTTACCGTATTCCCGGGACCTCCTAGGCAGAGGGGGGGATAAAGGTGCCTATAGGCGATCCCCAGCTGGGGGACCGTTGCATGGGAACCTCTATGGCGGTCCTCTCTCTCCCTAATCTCTCTCACACACCTGTAGGAGTCAAATGTTTTAACATCATTCTACGTTGTACATTTTAGATGGTTTCATTACATTTCCAGATATTTACAGTTATATGCTTTATTGGCCGTTTGTGTGTTTATTTGTAACATAATACTTTCTCTCCACGTCCCTAAACTTTCCCATTCTTTCTCTCGCTCACTCTTTGTGTGTGTGTGTGTGTGTGTGTGTGTCTATGTAAATAGTGTGTTTCTGCGTGCATTGTGAATTTGCTCGACACGTGTTGACCACCTCAGCGGGAGAGCCTGCTGCGGAAGGGAGCATTTACACAGTTCCGCCATAATGTGGCCATTATCCACTGACCACGGTCACCCACGTTCACGGCGCAGAAAGCCTTATGAGTCCACACAGACTGCATGTTGAAGACACAGCACTTCAAGATCCAGTGATTCAGAATCTGATCAAGATTAAAGATCGTATTTTGTTACCTCCCATATCCCTCATACCACTGATACCAGCTATACAGTTGGGTGCCACCGATATTGTCACTTATCATTTGACCCATTTAGGCCTGACCTCAAAATTAAAAAAAAATCCTTCTAAATCCTCCAGTTTTCTGAAATAAATATTTTCACGATTTTTCAAAAATAGCAGACCTACAAGCTCGTAGCGCGCCACTCGGTGGCGCGCTATGAGCTTGTAGATCTGCTATTTTTCAATAGCTAAATTATAACATAATGTTTAAAACACCAAAAGGGGTTCCCGCCCAAAATGGGTTAACTGTCCTTTTGCGCAGATCACGCAAACCTCAGCAAAAAGAAAAGGACAATATCGATGGCCTCCAACTATACATTACAATAATACAAGTATTTCAATAAAGGAGAGGACATGCTGGTTCTGTGTATGTTTCTACGCCTTTTTCTAGAAAGAGGGATTCCAGAAACATTGTCTTTACTGCCAAAGGTCGCCGCGGTTACTGTACCCACATGTTTACTGCACGTCGGGTTGGGGATTGTCAACAACCGATCTGAGATAAAATTGCACAAACAAAACATGAGAAATGTCTTTCGCCATGCAGATCTTATGTCAGAGTATACATGGCACTTAAGATGCTGGAGGTGGAAGTGCAGATGAACCTATGGAGGTGGGTTTCTAGTCGAGACTGGCAGTACGGCAGGATCACACATGGTGATATTTAAAGACGGAGCCCAACCACATCATTCGCTGACTGCAGATTGCCAGATTCCGATTGGCTAGTAGTGCTCACGCTTCAAGCTGTGAATGAAATTGATTCTCAGGTTAGGGGTTAAGTGTCTTGCTCAGGGACACTTTCTTTGACACATTGCTGAAGCCTGGAATTGAACCTGGGACCTTTGGCTTCCCAGGCAGGCACTCAGCTATTGCCCGACCCGTCGATTGTTCATAGTCGCCTGGTGGAAGTATCTGTCTCTGAGCCTTCTGGCCCTGGCCTTGAGGCTGTAGAGCTGCTTGGTAGCCGCTGCAACAGTTCTGGTTCTGGTGGCTATAGGGTCCTTGATCCTACAGGCTTCGTTAATAGGGTCCTACCCTGGACCAGGAAATGATTCTCCGTTCATTTTCCTCATAGACATTTCAGAAAGTATTTATTTAAAGACGTTTACGCCGCGGACAAAGCCAACTCGAGTCGTGACAAATCATGACAACAAACAAATTTTTTTGGGCCGAACAAATAATTAGAAAGAAGAAAAAAACGGCAGGTTACAACACTACAACACTAGTACAACACTTTTTTTGTTGTTTTTCTTCTTTGTAATTATTTGTTTGGTCCAAAATATTGTTTGTGTTGTCATGAGTTGTCACGACTCGAGTTGGCTTTGTCCACGGCGTAACCGTCTTTAAATAAATACTTTAAGAAATGTCTATGGGAAAAATGCATTGGGATTCATTTCCTGGTCCATGGTAGGGGGCGGGACTGCGACGCTCTATACACCACTAGTCTCGCGTTGCTAGACTGTTGCCTCTCGCAATTTTCAGTCTGGAGCAACTGAAGCTCTATCAGGAGTAAAGCGATAAAGCGGAAGTGGAGCCTCCTCCCCACTTCCGTTTCGTCTTTACCATCGCGCAAATGTATCCTAATATAAATAGAAATCATCTAAGTATATACTGTAGATAGGTTGCTGCTGTTAGTCTTGCTGCCATGACTGTCTCTGTATCAAAAAGAATCACATATATAGCATTCAGAGATTGTGGAATAGTTGTCTGGCTATGCGAGACTAATACACCACCTGTTGTGTATGTCCTGGATGGAGGGAAGCTCACATCCAAATGGTAAATGGTAAATGGTGCATTTATATAGCGCCTTTATCCAAGGCGCTTTACATAGATTGTGCATTACATTCACCCATTCACACACACATTCATACACCGATTGCGGCGGAAGCCATGCAAGGTACCAACCAGCACATCGGGAGCAATTTGGGGTTCAGTGTCTTGCCCAAGGACACTTCGACATGTAGACAGGAGGAGCCGGGATTCGAACCGCCAACCCATGGATCATTGGACGACCTGCTCTACCTCTTGAGCCACAGTCGCCCCATCCACTGATGCTCGGGGCTGTGTCCGTACAACTCTCTGGATCCAACCCCCAGATAGAACAGTGAAGCTTCCATCGCCTGCCGCCTGGTGGTCAAATCCGGGATAGCAACACTTCCGCATTTAAAATGTTACTGCGCGCATGTGCGTAGTACTACCGTTTGAAAGCCTATACTGCGCATGCTTCTATAATCTGAAACGCTAACTATCGGCTATGTATTGGCTCCGATATTGGAGCCAACCAGGAAGTAGAGGTATACTTCCGGGTGCTGAGCAACTTTCATTGAAATTAATAGCTGGGGGCGGGGCAGTCCGTCCTCTAGATATATCATAACTCTGTCTGGAGAGCTTTGCAGTTGACGGCAGTGCAGTTCCAATGCCAGGCAGTAAGGCTGCACAATATCGTTATCCTATTGTAATCGAGGTATGAACATGCGCAATGTCAGTATCGCAACGGGCAGTGATATCGCGATATAGAAATATCGTCAATATATTGATATATCGTCAATTATATCGTCCACTTCTAAAGCCAGCAACATCCCTCTGTGTCCATCGGAAAATAAACCACCACTCCGTTGCATTGTTGTTAACCCTGGTCCAGTGCGTTAGCAAACTCACTAACACACTTTTTTGAATAATGTTTAGTTTTCAATGTTGCAACACTTGTAAAAAAATCATCCGCTGAAAAAACTTAAGTGAGGTGCTGGAGCCACAAAGGGAACATGAGAAAAATGAAGGGAAGCTCCGTACACTCAAATCTGCGCACAATCAATGTATTTATTTAGCAAGCTTTCGGTCTACTGACCTTCTTCAGGCAATGTTGCAACACTTAAGATATATAATATGACATCGATATTGCAACATTTGGCATAAATGCTGAGATATAAAATGTTGTCCATATCGTACAGTCCTACCAGGCAGTGATGCAGGCAGTCAGGATTCTCTCGGTGGTGACTCGTCTAGCACAGTGGTTCTCAAAGTGGGGTCCGGGGGAACCCTAGGGGTCCTTGAGGGGGTTCCAGGGTTTCCCCAGAATAAAACTGTAAAATACTTAGCATAAAAATCAGTTTACCGACATTGGCTCTATTGTATGTACATGCATGTCGATGTACATGCCCACAATGAGATCGGCTACTTCTGAAAGATTTTCAAAAGCATCTTGAAGAATTGTTACACATTTTGAAAGATTTTGACCATTCCTAACACAAATCTTCTCCCCTGGCACATCATC
>NC_136811.1:41925978-41940978 GCF_951216825.1 Electrona antarctica
TCTTCTGTGGCTAATATTCAGTAGTAGCCATTCGTAAAATAATGGGAATGAATGATGGAGATTAAGAGTAGTAGTAGTAGTAGATAGGTACAGTACATTAACGTACTGCACTGATTCAATCAATGGTAAAATCTCACCTTCCTGTTTAGAAGAAGGAAATATGGGATATTTTCTTCCCAATAAATTACCCACATTCTTTCTCAACATCTGTTTATGAAATGAACGTGAACGGCGAGAGTTAAGCTCGGGGACATTAGGGCGTATATAATGACTTATGTACAGCAATTGAAAGCAGTATAATCAAAGTCTTGTTAACAACTTGGAAAATGAAGGTAAAGCTACATTTCACTTTCTGTAATCTCGCAGCGCGGCACGGGAACCCTGACATCACCGTCTCGGAGTCTCTCCGAGTTTCCTCCTCCTCTTTCCCGTTGCCGAAACAGAGAGAGCCCTTAAATCAAAACCTCTTCTACAACCCCTGTCCAAACGGCCCCAGAGCCGCAACCAATAATAATAAACATGTTATTTTCAAATCAACTTAATTAGTGGTTATTAAAAAGTTCCTTTCACACTAATGATTGGTTTAATGATTTATGGCTAACCGGAATGAGCTCTGCCAAGCAGCCTGTTGAGTGGGCTTAATGATTTCTACTTTTCTTTTTCTTCCCCCCCCCCCCCCACCCCCCCTCTTCTCCTCCTTTTCTTTTTTTCTTCCTGGAGCTATTGCCTCAGACTGATCTACACGGAGAGGAATGAATGCAACGCAGACGGGATCAGTGCACTAGCTGTGTGGAAGTGTGCGTGTTTGTGCATGTACAGTTGGAGGCCATCGATATTGTCCTTTTCTTTTTGCTGAGGTTTGCGTGATCTGCGCAAAAGGACAGTTAACCCATTTTGGGCGGGAACCCCTTTTGGTGTTTTAAACATTATGTTATAATTTAGCTATTGAAAAATAGCAGATCTACATGCTCATAGCGCGCGCTACGAGCTTGTAGGTCTGCTATTTTTGAAAAATCGTGAAAATATTTATTTCAGAAAACTGGAGGATTTAGAAGGATTTTTTAAAATGTTGAGGTCAGGCCTAAATGCTAAATGATAAGGGACAATATCGGTGGCACCCAACTGTACAGGTGCACGTGTGTCCACTTTGATGCACCGCTATAAATGTCTTCATAACGTGAGTTAACTTTCTCCCTTCCCTGCTGCAGGTCTGAATATGGGGAAATTCAAATGAATCAGAATCACAGCTTTGTCACTTCACAGTTTTACAGGTAAAAAGCAGAGAGGGGGGGGTAAGGAGATCAAGGCAGGAAAAGAAAGAAAGTTTTGAGCGCTTTTACCACAAAAAGTACAGGTAAAGGGTTTTCTTCTGTGTGGGTTTTAGACATATGTACAAGCTTTTGCCACAACCGGTGCAACTAAAAGGTCTAATAGCTTATTTACAATCTTGCTGTACACAACTGTACAGCTTTTTCCACAAAAAAACAGATTTACACATAGTACCTAAGATAATATACAGTGTATATATGTGCGTGAGCATAGAAGACACTGTGTACTGTGCATTATATATATAGCCTAATAATATACTAGACATTATTCAAGGCTCAGTGTCCTGATGGAAGACTCATGCCATGTTTCAGCAATCTGACGGCTGTCGGGATGAATTAGTGTTCATTTAAAGGGAAAGAACACTCTGGTATAGTAGTTACCTGGCCATGATGTGAAATCAAAAGTGGTTGCTCCATTGATTAGAAATTGATTATTCAAAATATGCTCCTCGTTGACTTGCATTGTACGCTGAAACTGCTCCAAAGGTCACTCTTTTAGCACGTAAACAAACGCAAACAAAGCTGATTCAGACTAATAGAACATCACAAAACCCAGTACTGTTTGTTTTTAGAGGAACCGGATCCATGGAAGTCTTCTTCCTAATAAAAATAACAAAATCAACAGCAAGTTGACATTTTTAAATAGCCTACATAACAGTACAGGGTTTCTATTGTCTGATTCGTTTACTTGTTACTTGCTATAAAAGAGTGACTTTGCGAGATGCTTCACCTTACAACGTAAGTCAATGAGGAGCATATTTTGAAATATAAATTTCTGGTCAATGGAGCAATTCTTTTTGATTTCTCACCACCTTTGGTGTTACATCATGACAAAGTAACTACCTAACCCAAAGCTCTACCAAAGTCCTTTAACTCTGAACGAGTAGAAAAGGACCGATATAATCTTTACACTTTCAGAGTTACGTGAACACTGGATGGTAGAGGCACACAGGTACAGTAAACGCACGTGTACATACAGTATAGGTGTGTGTATACTGTATGCACAGTATTTAATGCAATTAGAGCTCGCATGAGAGGGAATTTTGCATGTTTACAGCTCTCAATGTACTTCACTGTCCCAGGGACCAAAAGTGTTTGGGTTTTCAGAACTGTTGTGTACATGGCGTGTGTGTGTGTGTGTGTGTGTGTGTGTGTGTGTGTGTGTGTGTGTGTGTGTGTGTGTGTGTGTGTGTGTGTGTGTGTGTGTGTGTGTGTGTGTGTGTGTGTGTGTGTGCGTGTGCGTGCGTGTGCGTGCGTGCGTGCGTATGTGCGTGCGTGCGGGCACACGTGCGTTTGTGTGTGTGTGTGTGTGTGTGTGTGTGTATACATTGGCAGCATGGTAACCTCCTCTCTGTTGATATAACCTGAATGGACAGACAGAGTACTGTGTAGAGCTTCGTCAGATACTGCCACATTCTCCTAAAGGTAGGAGGGGTGGTCGGAGACCCTTAGCTCCACTGCCCATTTTACTCACCGGAGGAGAGGCAGTAGACCCCCTCACCGGAGGAGAGGCAGTAGACCCCCTCACCGGAGGAGAGGCAGTAGACCCCCTCAGAGGAGAGGCAGTAGACCCCCTCACCGGAGGAGAGGCAGTAGACCCCCTCAGAGACCCCCCCCGACCCCCTCCTCCTCACCGGAGGAGAGGCAGTAGACTCCCTCACCAGAGGAGAGGCAGTAGACCCCCTCACCGGAGGAGAGGCAGTAGACCCCCTCACCGGAGGAGAGGCAGTAGACCCCCTCACCGGAGGAGAGGCAGTAGACCCCCTCACCGGAGGAGAGGCAGTAGACCCCCTCACCGGAGGAGAGGCAGTAGACCCACTCACCGGAGGAGAGGCAGTAGACCCCCTCACCGGAGGAGAGGCAGTAGACCCCCTCACCGGAGGAGAGGCAGTAGACCCACTCACCGGAGGAGAGGCAGTAGACCCCCTCACCGGAGGAGAGGCAGTAGACCCCCTCAGAGATTTCCCTCCCTCGGGCTCATTTGGCCCCCTGCTCCCCTCCTTGAAACACTTTGGTACACACACACACTGGATGACTGAATGTGTGTATGTGTGTTTATGGACTGCGGGAAAAACAGGGCGTCTCTGTCTCATGGCCCCGTTGGTGATGTAATCTCTGTATATGTTTGGGGAGATATAAGGACTTGATTCTCCGTGCCGGGGCGCGCTAGCTGCGTCTATGAAATGAATGGAGGCTAAACACAAGAGTGATTGCCTCCCCCAACCCCCCCCACCCTCCCCCACTCTCCCTTTGGCTTCGAGAGCTGCGGCAAGGAAAACAATCAGGGCAGCCCTCGCCTGCTCTGCAGATGAGTCACGGATGGGTTTTTCTGTCAGAAATCCAGAGGCGTCGTCATCAAACAAACAATTAGGCTTGACGACTCCCTCGGAGTGAAAGTGACAGATCTGAGTCCCTCAGCGGTGGTTCTGGCTGTCGTTCCGCCGGACTATGCAGCGTTTGAGTCTTGACATTCAGACAGACAGTAGCACAATGCCTCCTCATGCTCATCCGTCAGCCGCACAGTCAGCAAAGATTTGTCTCGTGTTTTCCGCTGAGGCCAGAGTTTGTGTTAAAAATGAAGGGAGGGGGAGTGGGGGGGGGGGGGGGGGGGAGGAAACTCCCTTCAGACCATGCATGGGTCTATTCATTCCAGTTGTTCCAAGTAGTCTTGTCTGTCATGTAAGTGAGATTTTGAGATCTTTTGTCAGTTCAAATAAACCCCAATGTCGACGTTTTGAGCGTCAACGTGCCTGTCAGCTGAAGGAAATGCGGTCACCGTGTAGGTTTTTCCGAGCTGTCCCTCTCCATTAGGCCTATTCGGGAGATAAGGGAACGTGTTAAAACAGTTAATGACTCGTGGAGGTGGGTGTAGGGGTGACATTCGAGGAGGGTGTAGCTGTGGCCTCCACCACACAGAAAAAAGAAAGGCTTAGGCCGATGTCAAACAGATGTAGAACAGCTCATGTGAATTCATTCCAGCATCTGATAAGCACAGGATCATGTCCCGGCATGAGGTGTAGATATCTCTTTTCACCGTGGCACCCCACCCCTGCCAAATCAAAAGCCCATCTTCTTTAAACATGCGTGTCCTGTTGCAAAGATACCACAAATCATCGCGAAAGTCACGTTTTGATCAAAATGACATCCCCCCCCCCTATACCCACACCACCATCACACTATTCCTAAGGTGATTTGTGTCTTCTGACACCTCCTCCTTCCACTCCACTCCACTCCTCGCCCTCACCTCACCTCAACAACACTTGGCACCCTCTCGTGTCTCTCATCACATCATCATTGCCTCTGGTCACAAATAGGGCAACCTAATCCTTTTCCGTGTAATGAAGGGTTTTTACACTAATCGTCCGTGAAAGGGGCTGAGCAGGCACACAGACAACAGCGCCCCGCGGCTCCTATCTGTCCAGTTGGCTCAGGAGACGCATCCGTTGATGGGGCGGGCCAGCGGCTCCCAGAGAGACTCTATGAGGAGAGGTGAGTGGGTCCACCGTTGGCTGCTGTGCGTGAGGTGTCAGGTGCAGGAGCGTGTCGAGGTGTGGCGTTCGACTCACGCACACCTGAGCTCATGGGATGCCAACGCGGCGGCAGCTGCCTGGATGTCGGGTAATCCCACAGGGACGCAAGTCCCATTGGACCATTGGAAAATAATTGTCCGATAATAGAGCACAACCCATTCCATTGCACGATTCCCCAGACCACCAATTACTGATATTTTGAACAAAATGTTGTAAAAAGAAAAGTGCTAAATCTTGAAATCAGTTTGAAAAAGAATTATTGGATTAATAAATAATAATAATAATAATAAAATAATTAATAAATAAATAATTTTCAGAACAAACCATTGATATGCGTGGTCGGTTAAGACACACGTGTGGCCGGTTAAAACTCACCCGTGGCTTCCACGTGCGGTTAGGGTTAGGTTGTGTTCATGGCTACGTTGTGAGCTTGGCTATATTTATGGTGCTCAACACCGTTGCAGGACTAAGTGTAAATCGGGCTTGAAGCAGTTTCGTCTCGTGGCGAATCTTTGGCCTGAACTATAGGCTTAACAGAGGCAGTCATTAAGACATATAGTGAGGCAAGAGTATGCGGCTGTGCCCCAGATGGAAAAGGATAGCACGATGACATGGAATATATTAGCTGCAATCATTCGAGCCAACATCCAGACCACCATGCCCACTCAAAAATGCAACCACACGCGTGCGCACACACACACACACACACACACACACACAGACCATCATACATAATACACAAGCCGCACATATTGCATGAAAGTGGTATACTGATTTTCTTTAACAGTCGGGTGAACGGACACAATCATTCCAGCATGGCAAATGCCTCGCCAATCCAGGCTGGACGTTTTTCTTTTCGTTATTGGTGGGAATGTAGGCCGACTACGACAGGAAATGGAAATTGCAGAAGCATGGCGGAGCGTCCACAGTCATCAGCCTCGGAGGAGGAAGTGCCGCGAACTTATCGCAGATGGACGCGTTTCAACCCCCCCCCCCCCCCCCCCCCCCCAACACCACCACCCCTCCTTTAACAAAACTTGGAAACTATGGCCCGTCGTGGCCAGGCTTTTCATGTTCGGTTGGATTTCATGATCTTCAACATGCTAAATTCATCATAGTTAAAATGAAAGAAAGAATGAGGGAGAGCGAGAAAGAGAAAAGGGGGGGAAGTCACTTTTTCCATTCTCTCATTCTGTTGACCTCAGCTTCAGTGAACTAGGAGCCACATTAACGCAGAGCCAGCATGCGGGAGTATACAGTGGGATCTCCGGGACTTACAGTAAGGAGATGTCGGGGAGTCTCGGGGAGGAGGAGGAGGAGGAGGAGGAGCAGGAGAGAAAATGTGGCATGCCACGGTTTGCCAAGCTGACTCTTGGCTTGGGATGCTGCTGCTGCTGGCTCCACAGGTTGTTGTTGTCACCATAAATCAGACGACCACATCTATTCAGTGAATTCAGATAAGTTCATTACACCCTGCGGTAACTTTATCTTTGTCTCATATTATACTCCACTTACTCCTGACCTCTTTTCCTCCTTGCCTCTCCTCTCCCCACCGCCTCCTCCTTCTCTCTCTCTCTCTCTCTCTCTCTCTCTCTCTCTCTCTCTCTCCTGAGCACGTTCCACACACTGCATGCCGGCAATGCCTGCTGCATGTGGTTTATATGGCCCTTATTAGAATTTATATCTAACAAGTGTTTCCCCGCGTGCTGTAATTCATCCCCTGCCCTGACTGCTCACGCTCACGCTGGATGGAGGTCTTAATGCATCTGGAGTGGCCCTGCATGGGAATCTCCACTCCGTGTCACAGCAGCAGCAGTCAGTCGCTCAGGTGACAGGGCAGCCAACAGTCATATAAAATACATTTGTTTTAAGGAAGAAAAAAAATCACACACCACACAGCTGTAATGTTACCTAGTAATTCTTTGAAGCTCGGGATGTTCCCAGAATGCCACTGTCATTCTTTCCACAAGTGAGTGGAGTCATACCGTGCGCCGCCGCCTCCTCCTCCTCCCAGTCGGGATTCCGACCAGATTCCGAAGTCCTTGTTTACGTGTACAGTGTGAGTGGGTATGTAGCCCTATTTTAAGAGACGTGTCCCCTGGCGTGGGAGAGATAGATCGACGGAGAGGAAGTGAGCGAGTGAAGGAGAAGATATGAACACAGAGAGGGGCGAAGGCTGGGGGGGAGAGCGGTGATACGGATATCGTAAGGACTTGAAAAAGGACAGGGGTCAGAAAAGAGACAGACAGACAGACAGACAGACAGACAGACAGACAGACAGACAGACAGCGAGGGGGTTCATATCAGATAACTCAAAGAGAAAAGGAGGGTTCCTCTGCACACCCCCCCCCCCCCCCTCCCCCATAATCCCTGTTTCATGCCCAGGGCGGTTAATGTTCTCAGCTGTCACATCAACTCCAACCTGACAACACCCCCCCCCCCCCCCCCCCCCTCTCCTTTTTATATGCACATGCACCCGCGCACACACACACACACACACACACACACACACACACACACACACACACACACACACACATCCCATATGCGTACGCATGACAAACACGCACACACGCCCTCCCTCGCAAACTAATCCAATTTGATGTTTATGCACTCCTCTGACACTAAACCACAGCACCACACTTATTAGCGTTGCCCACAACTGGGCCTACGCCCTCGTTCTCCTCTTTGCACTCTGGGGCATTTGTGTTCTGAACAAATAATCACACATAAGACAAGCGTGGGTTCTCCTTTCAAGGCGCCATGCACGAGACACCCGGCTGTCTCCGTAATGCATCCCCTCCGCATGTCCTGCGAACAGTACTGTATGTTGGGGTGGATTAGGTGACACCTGTGGGCCCAGAGATGACGGCGATGGTGAGGGAGGGGGGCGGCACAAAGGTTAATTTATACTCGGCTGCTATACTCGTGCTGCACACCGAAAATAAACAGATATTCAAGCTCACAACGCGCACTGCGGCGCTTTGTGAGCTTGTAAGGTCGGCCATTTTCGATGTGCAGCACGGCGCGCAGCCGAGCATAACTAACTAACTAAGGCATTAGGTTCATTTGGAAGCAGGTGTCTGCACGTCCGTCCGGAGCAGCGGAGGCTGCTCCCTCTGATGTGAGCCTGAGATAGGCTTCACACACGATATGCTGCCAGATCCGGATTCCCTGGCAACACCTCTATTGTGTGCCCATCTCCTCTTTCCTTTACTATCACTCTCTTTGGATCTGAAGTTTGCCTGCCTGCCTGCCTGTCGTTCTGTCTACCTAAAGATAGACATTTACAGATACAGAGGTAGGCTACTGACACAAAAAGCAGATACAGATACAAGTAACAACAAGATAACTAAGAATCAATGGTGACGAAACAATATCAAACAACAGCATCAACAATCTATGACAATATACCAGATACAGTATCCGCACTGTGTGCAGAGACAGTGAGGCAAAACAAGCAAACGATATCAATACAATCCCGGTATCAAAACAGCATCAACAACATAGCCTACACCGCACACTGTGTGTCAGTGAAGAGAAGAATACACTGATAACAGTCAGTTTCTGTACAATACTGAGTCTTGGTCTATGGCACGGGTGGGCAATATAGTTTTCTAGAGGGCCATACTGACTTTGTTAAAGTGAGATAAAGGGACGAAACTTAAAACACATACTGTACAATCTGGTGTACTCTGAGGTCACAATTCAATTCAGTCTTATGTGTCAAATCAACACGTTATCTCAAGACAATAGAGCAATGTTTGCGACAGTGGCAATGGAAAAAGTCCCCCTTTTTTGGGAGATACAAGCACTAATGCAAGTAGTAGCAATAAATATAATAGTGTAAGATCGTATAATATAATATAGTATAACAATAATTTGAGATAGTATAATGCTATAATATAAGATTGTTAAGATGATATAGTATAATAGAATAGTATAATTTCCACATTCCGCATTCCACAGTCGTGCCTGATCCACAATCAAACTCGTGGTCCATAGTAACAGTCCATTAGAAACTTGCGGAATGGGAGGCATACAAACTTTGAGGGTGTTGAGTTTGTGGCAGGCCTTATTGGAGCGTGAATCCATACAGCGTTAACTAGAAAAAGTGCCCTTCTGGGCACAGGTCTCCACCAGGATGTTGTGTGTGTGTGTGTGTGTGTGTGTGTGTGTGTGTGTGTGTGTGTGTGTGTGTGTGTGTGTGTGTGTGTGTGTGTGCGTGTGCGTGTGCGTGTGCGTGTGTGTGTGTGTATCTGAAATACCCGTTTCGTTGAATGGCTCTAGAGAGACTGTGTACCAATTTGCGTGATGTTTGGACAAAATCTGTAGGTGTACTGTCCAAAAACTTGTTTTGCACAAAGCGGCCTCCTGGTGGCACTATAACAGGCCGTTCTGGAAATTCTGGGGCAGAGGTTCATCGTTGGCATCCAGGGAGTGTGTGTGCAAAATTTGACCTCGACCGGGTTAACGGTGCCGCATATACAGTTAATATACGGTAATATACAGGTGTGATGGTACAATTCGGGAGTTTGCCGGAGTCTTCTCTGATAGGTCTATCACTCCTTGAGAGATAGACAGGTCTTCTCTGATAGGTCTATCACTCCTTGAGATGTTAGTACTGTATCACACCCTGTCCTTTTGTTTTTATTGGTCCCATTTCATTGTTATTTATTTATTATTTATTTATTGATTTATTTTATTATGTGTTGGTTTATTCAGCTGCTGTTGGTAGTCATCATGGCTGACACTTTTTTCGGCCTCAGTGTTTGATATTTTGGGGATTATTTTGTTGTTAATTTTTGGTAGTCATGGCTGCCAGTTCCCACCTGATGTCGTGTGGGAGTTCAGACTGCTCAAGACCGTACTGAATAACTGCTAGCTTACATAATGTCTTGAGGCTAGGACTGAAGTCTAAGATAAACAGGTGATCACTGGATCCTCCAAAGAGGATGATACGATCTCCCATCATGCAACAGCAGATCCCTGAACGCGGGCCTTTCCCCTTGGGCTCAACCTTCTTCCAGAGGGAGGTTTCTGGGTTGAATTTCCACACATCATTGAAGGCCTGGTTATTGCAGCCACCAAATATGTACAGCTCTCCAATGTAGGTAAAGGCTGAATGACTCCAGTGTCTCCCTGGTAGAAGCTGGGCAGAAGGTGTGTTCATCCAGTGCTTGGTCTCTGTGTCAAACACTCTGATGGTGTTGTTGTACTGAATCATCCTCTCCAAGCCCCCAAATACAAACATCTTTGTCCCGATGATGGTAGCAGAGTGACATAATGAAGCAGGAGGTGGAGTTCCTCTGGTGTTAATTAAAGAGCAGACCATTGTGCTGGTGTCCAACTTGTAGATGTCATTAGTGTAGTGTAATCCAGTCTGGGTCAATCCTCCATGGATAAACATGACCTTCCCCAACACACAGGCTGAGTGGTACCCCCTCCCCTCTGGAATGGTCCCAGAAACCTGTGGTTTGAACCATGTGTGGACATCAAAGGCATAAAGCACATTGCAGTAACCTTGGCTAGTCCTCCCTCCCCAGAGGTAGACGGTGTCTCCAATCAGCACAGCTGTATGGTGCTCACGGCTGGAGGGAACCTCAAGGTGGCGTTCTCCTCTTCCAGGGGTCACTGGGGTCAACTTCCTCCAGATAAAAGACACTGTGTTGAAGACGTGCACATCAATGTGCTCCTCTTCACCTCCAAAGGAGTACACACAGTGTCTCACTGTCACAGCTATCTGATTGGCTGTTCCTGGTCCTTTCAGACGCACCGCCCAGCGTAACATTACTCACAGCAGTACCACAGTGGATAAATCCTATTGGTCAATGGTATCCTATTGGTCAATGGTATCCTATTGGTCAACGTTATCCTATTGGTCAACGGTATCCTCTTGGTCAACGGTATCCTATTGGTCAACAGTATCCTATTGGTCAATGGTATCCTATTGGTCAACGGTATCCTATTGGTCAACGGTATCCTATTGGTCAATGGTATCCTATTGGTCAACAGTATCCTATTGGTCAACGGTATCCTATTGGTCAAGTCCTGATGTGTAAATGCATGGAATATTCTGCGTCTTCACTTATATTCGTTCAGAGACACAAACACCACGCAAAGTTTGTCCAATCCGATGGTTTGGGTTGACCAATCAAGGAAGTCGATGCCTGTTGATCTCCCTAATATGGTTTTATGGTCTTAAGTATTAAGCCCCGCCCAGAGAGACTCCTAGAGTAAAAACTGTGTTTTCACACTTTCTGTACACTTTAAAAAAATCACACCCGTGTGAACTGAGTGGTGTAAGGTTTTATATAGCATGATCAGCTGTGGTCTGACGTAATGTCTGACGTAATGAAATAAGGTAAGGTATTATGTAGCCTGATCAGTTCTGATCTGACGTAATGAAATCACACCCGGATGTGATTTCACAACTGGCTTTTTCTGTGCATAGAAAATGACCATGGTTGCTACGGTCATCCAGTTCACCCGGGTGTGATTTAATTACGTCAGAAATTATTTTGAACATAGCAACCATGCTCATTTTTTTCTGCACACAAAAGCCAGTTGTAGGAGTGGTTTACACCACTCAAAAATCACACTCATGTGAAGTGAGGGGTGCTCTTATCATCATCAAATAATTTCCACACACACAAAGCTGGGCATAGGAGAGGCTAGCACCCCTCATAACAAATCCTCCTCCTAGTATAATCATAATACCTGATGATCATGTTTCCTTTTTGGGTTTTTTTTTTTGGGGGGGGGGGTTCCCAAACTTTTTTGGACCAGGTACCCCTTTTGGGGTAGACATTTTTTCCAGGTACCCCCTCATCTGAAGCGGCCGCAGAAACCTTTCAAGTGTCCTGAGTCTTTTTGTTGTTTCTGCAGCATGCGTCCTGCTGTTACTGTTTGGGGTCACGACAGGTTGACTGATGTTGTAGTTTTAGTATCAGCTATTGGCCCAAAGCAAACATGGCAGAAACACAATGAACAACACAAAAAAAGGGAATTATCAGGATAAAGTCTGAGAAATCTGAAATACCCGTTTCGTTGAATGGCTCTAGAGAGACTGTGTACCAATTTGCGTGATGTTTGGACAAAATCTGTAGGTGTACTGTCCAAAAACTTGTTTTGCACAAAGCGGCCTCCTGGTGGCACTATAACAGGCCGTTCTGGAAATTCTGGGGCAGAGGTTCATCGTTGGCATCCAGGGAGTGTGTGTGCAAAATTTGACATCGACCGGGTTAACGGTGCCGGAGATTAGCTGTTCACAGACGGACGGACGGACACACGGACACACACACGGACGGACGGACGGAGTGCAAAACATACTCTCTCCCCATGCCTTCGGCCTGGTGGAGACAATTACATGCACTGATGGGACATGAATCCACACAACCAGAGGATAAAAGAGAAAAGAGAGGAAGGGGATGGAAGGAACAAGGGCTGGGGGAGAGAGGTGGAGAGGGAGAGGTCCACTCTCCCCTTTTGCCTTTTAATTTTAACGTTTCTGTTTCCTTAGATTTTAGTCTTTTAACTAGTTATATGACTAAATGGTCCAACAGTTTCTATTGTTCTAATTTGTAGGTTTTTATTCATTCGTCCACTGCTTACCTGTAACTTATCCCTAAATGGTTGAAGGTGGCTGTTCTGGTGGAAGCACATAGAAGCATATAGGACCGCAACTCTGGCTCCTGCGTCCCAACTCTGGATGCTCATAATGTATCAATAACTCATCCATATTTCTAGAAATGAGCCTCACACCATCCCAGGATAGGTGTATGGAGTCTCTCCTGATCAGTCCAGTTTTCTCCTCAAAAGTCTGCCAATGATTTATAGCCCACGATATATTCCAACATTGTCTTTGCGTACAGTATGTGCACACTGACTCAACATTTGTGATGTCCGATCTCCGCCACCGCATTGAATTACAATCTCATAACAATTACATTTAGCCTACTTTTTTTAACCAGCATTTTTTCATTTTATTCAATGTCACCCGCTCTGGCCCTGGGGATGCATCTCACAGTAGACTTTACATGGGCAACATACAGGAATAATATGTTGGCTATGTAAAGTCTACTGTGAGATGGACTACGGTGTCGTTATATTTGTCTACATACAGTATGTTGTAGAGTAGCTTTGCCTGCATGGAGACTATAGGAAGCAGGAAGCTGTCCCCAAGTGGGAGTGTAGATTGGCACAAAATCAGTGAAAACCAAGTATCAGGCCAGGACAAAATAATGGCTATAAAGTGAAGAAAACTATATATAGCATCTTCCTGTGTACATAAACAAAACTACATTAGAGATTCGAGTCACAACAGAATGTGTACCTTCTGTAGGACTGGGAATACATGAGTATAACATCAATACATTTTCAATATGCATGTATATATAATTATATACTGCTGAATATATACAGAACATTTGTTTGTAAGAGTAAGGCTGCTCTGTGACAAAGGCCAATGTCTCCGTTAGCCAGGAGGGGGGATTCCACCTTGGCTGAGTGATAGATGCTCAGTTTCCCGTGTGGGAGACCTGGGTTTGAATCCAACATATGATATACTCCCACAGACATGTTTTCCCCTCTCTCTCTCTCTCTCTCTCTCTCTCTCTCTCTTTCTCTCTCTCTCTCGCTTTCTCCATACCTTGCATTCTTTGCATGGTCTCTCATCCATTCTCTCTTTCCCTATGATGTTTTTCAACCATTCCTCTGGCTCCCCTCCACCATCTCACCGGAGCCCTATCTCTCCAGCCCTCCTTCGGTGTCTTTGGTGTTTAACTTTCTTTAGCCTGGTCTCTCTTTCATTATCCCTCTATCGTTTTTCTGCCGTTCCCTTCGCTCTCTCTCTCTCTCTCTCTCTCTCTCTCTCTCTCTCCAAAGCCTTGTCTCCAGCACCCCCCCCCCCCCCCCCCCCCCCTCAAACACCCCAACCCCCCCTCCTTCCTCTCTTTCTTTTTGGTCTCCGTTTTGCCGATAAACAGAGGCAGAGAAGAGGAAAGGCCATGGGGCTGCTTCAGGGCCAGGAAACCATTGTGGCTCAGCGAGAGGAAACTCTTGTCCTTCAGACAGGAAACTCTTGTTAATATAACTAGCTTTTATGAGCGTTTTTAGGGTGCGGAGAGTGTGTACTGTTGTGCTCCGCTGACCCCTGGCAATCTTTTCTTAGGCACACGCCAAACAGTGGCGCGGATTGACAGCCAGTTGGTAGCTGGTGAATAATATGGAAACATTTGGTGGGTTTTGCAGATTCTGTTTTTCTAAATAGATTCCCCGGTGAAATCCCCCACTTGAAAAAAATACAAACAAATCCAACTTTTCTCCTCGTTTATTTAAGGCATAATTATGTTATTTGGGTCTAAGGTTGGGTGCTACTGACTCATCTGTGATGTCATCGGAGTATACTGGAGGGGCTGCTAGGCAGTAAAGTTGAGGCTTTAAGGGTGTTTACGCTGAAACGACACTTTGACATGACTGGCGTTGGCTGACTCACACAAACAGACAGGGAACTGGGCAGGAACCCCGGCCGGGCGTCCACACACCGTCGAGTATTCACACTGGCTTCATAGAAACAACCTGTGATGGGCTGGAAACAGCAGCCTGGGAGAATCTGACGCTGTGGTCTACCAAGAGGTCAGGCTGACTTCTGAGCTTGGGTTGCTTTTTTTTTTGGAAGTGAGTGGTGTCATCTCCTCTCTCTCTCTCTCTCTCTCTGTGTGTGTGTGTGTGTGTGTGTGTGTGTGTGTGTGTGTGTGTGTGTGTGTGTGTGTGTGTGTGTGTGTGTGTGTGTGTGTGTGTGTGTGTGTGTGTGTGTGTGTGTGTGTGTGTGTGTGTGTGCGTGCGTGCGTGCGTGCGTGCGTGCGTGCGTGCGTGCGTGCGTGCGTGCGTGCGTGCGTGCGTGTGCGTGCGTTCGTGCGTGTTCGAGTCAGTTATAGGGGGGAAGACAAAGTGGAGAGACTGAGAGACAGAGGGAGAGAGAAAGAAAGTGAGACCAGAGGAACGGAAGCGATTAAGTGTACGTGTGTGTCTGAGTGTCTGTGTGTGTGTGTATGTGTGCGTGCGTGCGTGTTCAGTCACAACACTTTGTCGTCCCACGGGGACGGCTGTCTGCGTCGTGACTCCCACACTTCCTGGTCATT
>NC_136811.1:41945978-41953478 GCF_951216825.1 Electrona antarctica
CCCTCCCTTATGTGTGCACTTGTGTTTTTGACTTGGTTTGGTGCTTTGGGTGTGGGTGTTAGGACTATACAAATAAAAGTTTTCCAATAAAATGTCATTGTCATGACTACTCCTTTGGATCAGAACCCCACTACTATATCACTATACAACACTTATACCCGAACTGTGGCACCTGTCTTTTGGGACTTGATATAGTACCTTAATCTTAACCGCCTATAAATTTGTCTTAGGGATTCACACTATGTTCTCGGGTGAGCATTCGGGACCACATGGAAGTAGTCTCGGGACCGATTGTAGAGTACTCGGATACGGATCGCTGCAATGTGAAAGCATTGAACACAGTTGAGTGAAGTGTACTCGGGTGCGGAAGAATCAAGGCCAATGTGAATCATGGCCAGCGGGGACCAGAGAACCGTGTCCGGGAACAGTTTGAATCAATCGGACCCAGTGTGAATCCACCCTTAAACCTCCGGGGTAGTAGTGCTATCATTTCTTGGATTGTTTCCTCAATAATGCACTTCACCTTCACCTTGCCCTTCGAGTAACCTAACCAGCACCACAGGATCCACTGACGTTCCTGGGATATTGTTTTTAGATTTTGCCAGAATAAAACTTTGTTGAGCAATAGTAATTCAAACGAGGCATGCATGTCTTTGCACTAGATCACAGCAGGCACATGTACTGTATGAAGAATTGCCCATATAATTGCAACAATGTCCAAACTACAATAAAGATGATTGGTGGCACATAAATAAATCAATCAATCAATCAATCGATCGATCGATCGATCGATCGATCGATCGATCGATCGATCAATCAATCATCTTGTGTCCAATCCAGTTGTGTTCACCAACGCAAACACAACAATAAACTAAGGTTCTCCAGAAACAGGGAAGGTCACAACATAACCAGGTACAAAAGGCACAGGTCGCAATTCATTTTCAATGGGAGTCACATGGTTTTGACAGAACAGCTCTGCTCGATGGGGGGTATAGGAGGGCAGAACAGAGCCATCGAGCAAGGGCTGTTTGGTCAAAACCATGTGACTCCCATTGAAAATTAATTGCGAGCTGCTCTGCCCCCCCTCTCCCCCCAGAACAGAGACAGAACACATATGTTCTGTCTCTGTTTCGAATGTGAGTGAGCGAGGCCTTAAATGCTCTAAAGTTTTATTTGCGACAAACAGCAGAGAGTTGCGAGCCCCGGCCCACTTTGTTTACAAAAGACATACAGTACATGTACTCAACATGACATAAAATGATGAATTCATGAATACACAACTGACAATCAAACACGGGATAGGCTAGCACACAATCAGCGGTACCCATACACAGGTGGGTGTATGGGAAATACGTATGGGTGTACGAGAAATAAGCACATGTCCAAAACAAAGTCCAACGACTGAGGCACGAACACTTGACAAGGTCAAATTGCCCACCCATATCAGCAGCCAACCACCAGGGCAGTGACCAACATCGTGTTCAGTACCATGGACAGTACCGGAGCCGTAAATTCAGGCCTAGCTTTGTTCTGTATCTGGCATTTTACAGTAGAGTGTGTAGATAGGATAGGTAGGATAACGTCATCATAGTCCATAGAGTCATTAAGTCTGACAAACTTTTAAACAACAAATTAAATAGTTAAGGTGAGCCTCCTTGTTAGCATGGAAGCCCTTGGTTGTGATCCAGGCAGCGAGGCAGTGTTTACTGTTTACTTGTTTACATGGTGTATAAATGGAGACTCTCCAAGGACACGTGATGATAAGGGGTAAGCTGGCACGCAAGATATGGCCCTGGGTCTTTGTCTCATTCTCCACTTCACTACCCCCTCTACCTCTTTATAACCATACCACCATGTACCCAGTAGTACCCAGTATCACTACCCCCTCTACCTCTCCTAACCATACCACCATGTACCCAGTAGTACCCAGTATCACTACCCCCTCTACCTCTCCTAACCATACCACCATGTACCCAGTAGTACCCAGTATCACTACCCCCTACCTCTCCTAACCATACCATACCATACCACCCAGTAGTACCCAGTATCACTACCCCCTCTACCTCTCCTAACCATACCACCATGTACCCAGTAGTACCCAGTATCACTACCCCCTCTACCTCTCCTAACCATACCACCATGTACCCAGTAGTACCCAGTATCACTACCCCCTCTACCTCTCCTAACCATACCATACCACCCAGTAGTACCCAGTATCACTACCCCCTCTACCTCTCCTAACCATACCACCATGTACCCAGTAGTACCCAGTATCACTACCCCCTCTATACCTCTCCTAACCATACCACCATGTACCCAGTAGTACCCAGTATCACTACCCCCTCTATACCTCTCCTAACCATACCACCATGTACCCAGTAGTACCCAGTATCACTACCCCCTCTACCTCTCCTAACCATACCATACCACCCAGTAGTACCCAGTATCACTACCCCCTCTACCTCTCCTAACCATACCACCATGTACCCAGTAGTACCCAGTATCACTACCCCCTCTACCTCTCCTAACCATACCACCATGTACCCAGTAGTACCCAGTATCACTACCCCCTCTATACCTCTCCTAACCATACCACCATGTACCCAGTAGTACCCAGTATCACTACCCCCTCTATACCTCTCCTAACCATACCACCATGTACCCAGTAGTACCCAGTATCACTACCCCCTCTACCTCTCCTAACCATACCATACCACCCAGTAGTACCCAGTATCACTACCCCCTACCTCTCCTAACCATACCATACCATACCACCCAGTAGTACCCAGTATCACTACCCCCTCTACCTCTCCTAACCATACCATACCACCCAGTAGTACCCAGTATCACTACCCTCTACCTCTCCTAACCAAACCATACCATACCACCCAGTAGTACCCAGTATCACTACCCCCTCTACCTCTCCTAACCATACCATACGACCATGCAGTAGTACCCAGTATCACTACCCCCTCTACCTCTCCTAACCATACCATACCATACCACCCAGTAGTACCCAGTATCACTACCCCCTCTACCTCTCCTAACCATACCACCATGTACCCAGTAGTACCCAGTATCACTACCCCCTCTACCTCTCCTAACCATACCATACGACCATGCAGTAGTACCCAGTATCACTACCCCCTCTACCTCTCCTAACCATACCATACCATACCACCCAGTAGTACCCAGTATCACTACCCCCTCTACCTCTCCTAACCATACCACCATGTACCCAGTAGTACCCAGTATCACTACCCCCTCTACCTCTCCTAACCATACCACCATGTACCCAGTAGTACCCAGTATCACTACCCACTCTACCTCTCCTAACCATACCATACCATACCACCCAGTAGTACCCAGTATCACTACCCACTCTACCTCTCCTAACCATACCACCATGTACCCAGTAGTACCCAGTATCACTACCCACTCTACCTCTCCTAACCATACCACCATCTACCCAGTAGTACCCAGTATCACTACCCCCTCTATACCTCTCCTAACCATACCACCATGTACCCAGTAGTACCCAGTATCACTACCCCCTCTACCTCTCCTAACCATACCACCATGTACTCAGTAGTACCCAGTATCACTACCCCCTCTACCTCTCCTAACCATACCACCATGTACCCAGTAGTACCCAGTATCACTACCCCCTCTATACCTCTCCTAACCATACCACCATGTACCCAGTAGTACCCAGTATCACTACCCCCTCTACCTCTCCTAACCATACCACCATGTACCCAGTAGTACCCAGTATCACTACCCACTCTACCTCTCCTAACCATACCATACCATACCACCCAGTAGTACCCAGTATCACTACCCCCTCTACCTCTCCTAACCATACCACCATGTACCCAGTAGTACCCAGTATCACTACCCACTCTACCTCTCCTAACCATACCATACCATACCACCCAGTAGTACCCAGTATCACTACCCCCTCTACCTCTCCTAACCATACCACCATGTACCCAGTAGTACCCAGTATCACTACCCCCTCTATACCTCTCCTAACCATACCACCATGTACCCAGTAGTACCCAGTATCACTACCCCCTCTATACCTCGCCTAACCATACCATACCATACCACCCAGTAGTACCCAGCATCGGCGCCTCTCCCTCCCCGGTGTTGTGTCCGGACCAGGTCGTTGGGTTTATCCTCCTCAGCTGGTCTCGTCGTCACACTGATGGACAGGGACAGTTGGGTTTCCTGGCTCCAAATCAAGGCCGGCCGGCGCTCGGCCTGCATAGGAGACAACACTCCATTCAACGAGGGGGGACCATTCCACAGGGGAGAAGCCTGGAGTTATTCAATCTACTGTTCCTCTCACGGAGTGCAATATACGTTGTTTAGACATGCTAATAGTCCAACAGGCATTGGGTCGGCAACACCGTCGCTCCCGACATGCGGCTGCCGGTTACAACTTACCCGTGCTGCGAGCCTGCGGGTTGAAACTCGCTTGTGTCTCCCCAACATGCGCAGCAGGTTAAAACCTAACCATATGGCGAATTAAAACTAACCCGTGGCTCCCGTCGACATGCATGGCAGGTTACAACTAACCTGTGGCAGGTTAAAACTAACCTGTGGCTTCCTGTGAGGTTAGGTTTAGGGTTGGGTTTTGGGTAGAGTGTCGCCATACCCAAACAACTCGCCATACCCAAACAACATGTAATACACCCACATTAACGCACGCACAGCACGCACACACGCACGCACGCACGCACGCACGCACGCACGCACGCACGCACGCACGCACGCACAGCACGCACGCACGCACGCACACATGCACACACGCACACACACACAAAGGGAGATGGGGGAAAAGTCACATGCATAAAAGAAAACACTTGTGAATGTGCACACATTCACACCACATGCATGCGGGAGCGCATGGTATACGCACTGATCAAGATGAAGAAAGATAGAAGTTGGCTGAACTACAGTACAAAGATATCATGTGACTGTGATCTGAGTTATCTCATTTCGATGAGTATCGGGATCCTAAAACAATAAACACACACAACGTCACACAGCTCCGGGTTCACGAAGGAAGACGCAGATTTCTCCACAGTTCCAGAAACCCCTCCGTTCACTTCTGCGAAAGGCAATTTATCTGCATAATGATGAAATCATCTCATTTGATGGAAACTATCATGGCGAAATATTTTCTGCATTACTATTGGTTTTGCCAGTCTGCCAGACCTGTTCAATAATCATGCAGGAAAAAGGGCCAACAAACACCATTGGTTTTTAAATAATGTGCAGTGACTCACCGAAGCTTCACCCAAAATGTCAAGTGAAATCTTTCACAATCGTCGTCTCCCAGTGGAGGCTGTCACATTGAAGGGCAATTCAGGTCCCCCTGAAGGGTAATACCTCTTTAGCTCCACAGGCAAAACGGCCTGACCAGACCAGGAAAGGGAACGAGACAAAACCAGAATGGACTTGAGGGACTTGTCCAGTGGTGGAAAAAGTATACTCAAATGCTTTACTTAAGTAAAGTTATAAATACTGCAATGTAGAAATACTTAGTTAGTTAAGTAAAAGTCTGGAATTCAAAATGTACTTGGGTAAAGGTATAAAGTAAAGGTGGCAAAATGTACTTAAAGTACCAAAAGTCAAAGTGGTCATTATGCAGAAGGTCCCATTTCAAGTTTTCAAATGTATAAAAATCTTTTGAAAATAGCAGATCTACAAGTTCTGAGATTGTAGATTGGCTATTTTCAAACGGCCAAAATGTATAGGGCTGAAGTGGGTAATGTTTTGTAATAATATTCCAAAGCTATAACTGCTAACTGAAGCTGTCAAATAAATGTAGTGGCGTAAAAGTACGATATTTCGACCTGAGATGTAGTGGAGTAGGAGTCAAAGTATTGGATATCGGAAATACTCAGGTAAAGTATCCAAATACCTCAAAGTGTACTTAAGTTCAGTAATTATAAGTAAATGTACTTAGTTACTTTCCCCCACTGGCCTTGTCCCACGGGGCAGAATGCTGGCGGGGCGGGGGGGGGGGGGGGGGGGGGGGGTGTGTCTGGGGATGACGAAGGACGCATGAGAAATGATGCAAGGCCCTGCGATTCCTCAAGCAGGGACCAGTGACAGCTCGATTACGGGCGGCATTACAAACCATTAAGTGCTATTAATCTTGCAGGCTGGCGCAAGTCATCACGGGGCCATTCATCTGGCACGGCCCGGCCGTCCGGCCGGGGTGTGAGTCATTATGTGTCATTAATCTCCACTCGCTAGGCACAGGGCAAGGGGGCATGGGAGGGGGCACATGCAGCAATGTGTGTGTGTGTGTGTGTGTGTGTGTGTGTGTGTGTGTGTGTGTGTGTGTGTGTGTGTGTGTGTGTGTGTGTGTGTGTGTGTGTGTGTGTGTGTTTTTTGTGTGTGCGTGCGAGCGTTCGTTCATCAGCGGCAGCATGCTGCAACACAAAGGCACTTTGGTGTGTAATTGTTTCCTTACACGGTCAAGGTGTCAGAGGGGTTAATCAGACAGCCGTGGTGCCCCTTCACACAGACATGCACACACTACCAGCTCTCTCTCTCTCTCTCTCTCTCTCTCTCTCTCTCTCTCACTCTCTCTCTCTCTCTCTCTCTCTCTCTCTCTCTCTCTCTTTCTCCCGTCTTTCTGACAATCTCATTCTCTTTAATGTATGCTCAGGAGTGAGCTTAAATGCACGGAACCACAGGCTAATTGTAGGTCACACTGACAAACTGCAATGCGAGGTCGCCGAGGTGTATAATGCATTATGCATTAGGCTAATCATAGAGACTGAATAAGGTCGACCCCTCACCTTGGTCGAGTCCAGGACCAGATCCCCCCCTATTAATGTTAGATAGAGCTATGCAGGCCCACCTCCCTCTCTCTCCACTCACGCTAGCCTCCCTCCCTTGCCCCCCCCCCCACCTCAATCTCGTCCACTCCCCCAAAGGACCATTAAACTATGGGAAAGTCCCGGCGTTGTAATGTGACTGCATGCGTCTAAACACAGAACTATCAACAGCAGCGCTGTGCCTTGCATCCCGGCCGGAGTCCTGTAACTGCTCCGGCTCCAGATGTTTCACCAGGGCCGGGGCCCTGTAACTGCTCCGGCTCCAGATGTTTCACCAGGGCCGGGGCCCCTGTAACTGCTCCGGCTCCAGATGTTTCACCAGGGGTTGGAGACGATGCTTTGCATATACAAGTGATCTTGTATATTTAGTTATAGGCCTTATAGGCCGATATGACGCTGGGCAGGACCTATGCTGTAGAGTGTATATCATTTTTTTGGGGGGGGGCGGAAGTTGTGGGACTTTGATTACATAAAGATTAATAGATTAATGAGAATGAAATTCGCTGTCTCTGAAACTGTGCAAAGGGGTTGAATAATTATGTTATTTAATACTGCAGTTTTTCTTAAAAGCCTATAGTTGTAAGTTATATTTGTTTATGTTTACAGTTAGAATCTACTGTTAGATGTTGGATTGTTT
>NC_136811.1:41957196-41962196 GCF_951216825.1 Electrona antarctica
AAGTGAAATCTTTCACAATCGTCGTCTCCCAGTGGAGGCTGTCACGTTGAAGGGCAATTCAGGTCCCCTGAAGGGTAATACCTCTTTAGCTCCACAGGCAAACGGCCTGACCAGACCAGGAAAGGGAACGAGAAACCAGAATGGACTTGAGGGACTTGTCCAGTGGTGGAAAAAGTATACTCAAATGCTTTACTTAAGTAAAGTTATAAATACTGCAATGTAGAAATACTTAGTTAGTTAAGTAAAAGTCTGGAATTCAAAATGTACTTGGGTAAAGGTATAAAGTAAAGGTGGCAAAATGTACTTAAAGTACCAAAAGTCAAAGTGGTCATTATGCAGAAGGTCCCATTTCAAGTTTTCAAATGTATAAAAATCTTTTGAAAATAGCAGATCTACAAGTTCTGAGATTGTAGATTGGCTATTTTCAAACGGCCAAAATGTATAGGGCTGAAGTGGGTAATGTTTTGTAATAATATACGACCTGAGATGTAGTGGAGTAGGAGTCAAAGTATTGGATATCGGAAATACTCAGGTAAAGTATCCAAATACCTCAAAGTGTACTTAAGTTCAGTAATTATAAGTAAATGTACTTAGTTACTTTCCCCCACTGGCCTTGTCCCACGGGGCAGAATGCTGGCGGGGGGGGGGGGGGGGTGTCTGGGGACGACGAAGGACGCATGAGAAATGATGCAAGGCCCTGCGATTCCTCAAGCAGGGACCAGTGACAGCTCGATTACGGGCGGCATTACAAACCATTAAGTGCTATTAATCTTGCAGGCTGGCGCAAGTCATCACGGGGCCATTCATCTGGCACGGCCCGGCCGTCCGGCCGGGGTGTGAGTCATTATGTATCATTAATCTCCACTCGCTAGGCACAGGGCAAGGGGGCATGGGAGGGGGCACATGCAGCAATATGTGTGTGTGTGTGTGTGTGTGTGTGTGTGTGTGTGTGTGTGTGTGTGTGTGTGTGTGTGTGTGTGTGTGTGTGTGTGTGTGTGTGTGTGTGTGTGTGTGTGTGTGTGTGTGTGTGTGTGTGTGTGTGTGTGTGTGTGCGTGCGAGCGTTTGTTCATCAGCGGCAGCATGCTGCAACACAAAGGCACTTTGGTGTGTAATTGTTTCCTTACACGGTCAAGGTGTCAGAGGGGTTAATCAGACAGCCGTGGTGCCCCTTCACACAGACATGCACACACTACCAGCTCTCTCTCTCTCTCTCTCTCTCTCTCTCTCGCTCTCTCTCTCTCTCTCTCTCTCTTTCTCCCCCGTCTTTCTGACAATCTCATTCTCTTTAATGTATGCTCAGGAGTGAGCTTAAATGCACGGAACCACAGGCTAATTGTAGGTCACACTGACAAACTGCAATGCGAGGTCGCCGAGGTGTATAATGCATTATGCATTAGGCTAATCATAGAGACTGAATAAGGTCGACCCCTCACCTTGGTGGAGTCCAGGACCAGATCCCCCCCTATTAATGTTAGATAGAGCTATGCAGGCCCACCTCCCTCTCTCTCCACTCACGCTAGCCTCCCTCCCTTGCCCCCCCCCCCCCCCACCTCAATCTCGTCCACTCCCCAAAGGACCATTAAACTATGGGAAAGTCCCGGCGTTGTAATGTGACTGCATGCGTATAAACACAGAACTATCAGCAGCAGCGCTGTGCCTTGCATCCCGGCCGGGGCCCTGAAACTGCTCCGGCTCCAGATGTTTCACCAGGGCCGGGGTCCTGTAACTGCTCCGGCTCCAGATGTTTCACCAAGGCCGGGGCCCTGTAACTGCTCCGGCTCCAGATGTTTCACCAGGGCCGGGGTCCTGTAACTGCTCCGGCTCCAGATGTTTCACCAAGGCCGGGGCCCTGTAACTGCTCCGGCTCCAGATGTTTCACCAGGGCCGGGGCCCTGTAACTGCTCCGGCTCCAGATGTTTCACCAGGGGTTGGAGACGATGCTTTGCATATACAAGTGATCTTGTATATTTAGTTATAGGCCTTATAGGCCGATATGACGCTGGGCAGGACCTATGCTGTAGAGTGTATGGGGGGGGGCGGAAGTTGTGGGACTTTGGCGGAAGTACCGCTCAAGGAAATGACGTCGTTGACGCTTTACAAATCTCCATGAAAGTGTTGTGATTGGTCGAAGAAATATCGTATCCGGGGGAAATACATCTGACGGATGTTCCGGCCCGACACTTCCGTCGATGCACTCTCTGCCTTATAGTTGGGTCGTTTACGGCAGTTCCGTGACCGCGGAGAGCAAAGGTCCGTTTCTCAATGGATTTGTCATCTTGGAGGGTTATTAAACAAATTGAGCCCCCATGTAAATCACTAAAATGTGGGGAAAATTCATGATAGCACCAAATCCATATGGCCACCATCAAAAACCTATTAAGGCACAATAAGGCAAAATTACCTAAAATTCATTGTGCTTTCAGTAGCATGTGACGTGTCAAACTAAGGGGGTTTTCATGATTCTGAATCCATTCCAAGCCCAAGTAGTGTTTTGGTAACACTGTGCACTAAAGTAAGGTTCAATACTCATGTCTTATTTGATTGATGAACGGCCTAAACAACACAGTTAAGAGAACTGCCCAGCTGACAACGTCTGCCTGATAATAGCCTAGCCCCAGTTAAATTATTGGATCATTAGAAAGGTCAGGATCATAGTTGTAAGTTATTTGTTTATGTTTACAGTTAGAATGTACTGTTAGATGCTCGTGCATGCATGAGCTTAAAAACATTTAAAAATGAAAATAGTCCACATGGTGGACTAGTTTACCTATACTTTTGTGTGACACTCTTGTATGATGAAGTATAGCGCATTCATTTGAATGCGCTATACTTGAAATATGAAAAAAAACACCAACATTTTAAACATGGAGATTCGAGGTGTCTGCCCGACAGCAACTGTATGCGACTCTGCCGATGAAGTATAATTCGGGGCTCAATGGCGAGGCCAAAGCACGTGAGCGGCGGTGGGGGTTGCTTGTGGAGTTTCCATTCAGCCATGTCATATTCCCCTCCACTCTCTCTTTCCAGAAGGGTCTCTCTTCTCTTTCTCACACTCTCTCGCTCTCTCTCTCGCTCCTCAGACTGGCAGTCACTCTCACGTATATATATACGCCGAGGCTCTCCCACTTTCCTACCTTGTCTTCATCTCTTTGTCAGGCCGTCTGTGTACCGTGTGTATCGCTTTCTCTCTCCTCTGTCTGTCTGGCTCCCAACCTCTGCATCCCCAGAGAGGTTCACGGCTGGGTATATGGAACAAAGTGCTGAGCTCTCTTACCCTAACTGTGTGTGTGTGTGTGTGTGTGTGTGTGTGTGTGTGTGTGTGTGTGTGTGTGCGTGCGTGCGTGCGTGCGTGCGTGCGTGCGTGCGTGCGTGCGTGCGTGCGTGCATGTGTGTGCTCGCGTGCATGTGTGTGTGTGCTCGCGTGCATGTGTGTGTGCTCGCGTGCATGTGTGCGTGTGTGTTTTATGTATTACTAACATTGTGGGGACTAAATATCCCCAAAGGGAAAGTAATACCAGTCGAAATGGACCTCATGGGGACATTTTTCTGGTGCTTATGGGGGATTTTTATGGCCAAGAATGATTTTTTTTGTGATACAGTTACAATTAGGAAAAGATTCATGTTTGGGGTCAGGGTTAGGGATAGGTTAAGTAAGAAAATAGCATTATGTTGTAAAGTTGGAGGCCCCGACAAGGGTGTGTGTGTGTGTGTGTGTGTGTGTGTGTGTGTGTGTGTGTGTGTGTGTGTGTGTGTGTGTGTGTGTGTGTGCGTGCGTGCGTGCGTGCGTGCGTGCGTGCGTGCGTGCGTGCGTGCGTGCGTGCGTGCGTGCGTGCGTATACGAATATACAGTACACACATACTTTATCTGCAATGGAGAGGGGGGGGGGGAAACAAGAAAAAGAATAAAATAGAGGCACATCTGCTGACACCTGGAGAGCTCTGCAGTACCTATAGGCATTGATGTGGTTTTCACAAAGGAACCAAATGTGTTAGTCATTTGGGGCAATAATACAGAGTGTGTCCTGTGGTATATATACTACAGCGGGCTGGGGCTGCTCGTCGGCACAAACCAAGAGTTAAAACCTTCCAGCGGTTTTGCTGTGTGGATGTCTTGGCAGCCTCCCCATAATGACAATACCAGATCGCTATTATCAGAGGTAATAGTACGAGTGCCCAGTGCAGCGTAGACCAACTCTCTCTCTCTCTCTCTCTCTCTCTCTCTCTCTCTCTCTCTCTCTCTCTCTCTCTCTCTCTCTCTCTCTCTCTCTCTCCCCATACACCACCCTCTCCTCTCTCTTTCGGGCAGATGGGAATCGAAGCTCTCTTTCAGCAGCAGATTTCCCTTTAATTATTATTAGTTGTTATAGTAAGTGGGATTTTACACGCAGAGCTCTAATGTTCCACGGGGGTCGACGTTGGAATAGCGGTTACTCAATCTGAATGTTCTCATCCCCTGACCTCACTCTCTCACACGCACACGCACATGCACACACACACACACACACAAACACACACACGCGCACGCGCACACGCACGTGCACGCGCACACATTCTGCCCTGGGCTAAGCTCTTCTCCCAGGGCCCACCCACGCCACATACACATGGGAGCCTCCCCTTTACACAATCTCATCTGACTTATACTTAGTTGAGGCCCGGTGTCGCACATGGAAAATAGCTGATCTACAAGCTCACAACAACTTGACGCATTGTGAGCTTGTAGATCAGCTATTTTCAGAGCACATGCACTGACATAAGCGACTAAGTATAACTCACTCAGTCTTCTCCCTGAGAGAGAAAACTGAACTGTGAAAGCAGACCCTATTGGACACTTTAGCGACCATATACTTCAGCTTCTCACGGCAATAACTCACTTCAACGATAAGTACAGCTATCAACGACCGCTCCGTCAGCATCACAGTGGACCGGGGGGTATGAGGCTTTGCCGCACAGGTGGGACATACCACCACCATAAGTGTTATCGCGGGTTTGAGCATTTCAA
>NC_136811.1:41967196-41987196 GCF_951216825.1 Electrona antarctica
TTTCATACACCACAATTATACTTTCCCGTACAATGGTGTAAAATGCTGAAAATATTCTAAATACAAGTTTACGATTCCTCTTGTCCTCTTCCATGCACTGATGGACAGCCCCTCCTCTCCCATCTTACATGCTGCAGACTCCCTTTGAATCCCTCGTTTTCCCCTTTGATGGAATATCATATTATGACACATGAATGTATTACAAAATGCTAGAAACATGAGCCTCTTATTTGTCTTTGTGGCTTTCCACAGCGGGCAAAAAAGAAAGAAAGAAAAGAAAAAGGGGGTAACAAGTGTAGGAGACATTAGCGAGGGATCAAAGTGAAGCTTGAGCGCTGTTTCTTTTGAAGACACAAGGAATGCATTAGAAAACAGTATTATAATCCATCAGGGGTATTAGGTAACGCAAGACAATTTAAACATGGTACAAAAAAGACATACAACAGTGGTCCCTTGTAACTTAAATAATTTATTTACCACTAGAGCACCACAACAATGTTGCGTTACGATACACCGTAGTGGGTCAACAATATCATCATCATAACAACAGAAAGAAAAAAAACAACAACAACATAAAAAACAGTTCTATCATGACAACAACGTTGGTGCCTTGTTCTCCTCCCTGCTATTCAGGAAGTCCACTGGTGCTAGTGCCCAAAAGGGGGGCGGGATCATGCCACCTACGTCAATACTCCTTATTTGGTAAGGGTGGGGGACCAAACGAGAAAAACATAATGTACGAAAAAGTAGAATTAAAATAGCCTCAGTGCAATTTATTTTTTAATAAAGGGACAAAAACCGATGACTGAAAGATAGCTTTACACTTTGTGAAAGGCTTGCGGACGATGCAAAAGCTTGCCGAAGTTTGCACGAAGACAGCAACACTGATGTCAAAAAGCACCAACAGCAACGTCGAGTTGACAGACATGCTGAAAAATCAATATATGTTGCGGGGGGAGGGTGGGGGGGGGCTCTAAGAGCGTTTGTTTTTGAACAAGTTCATATCTCCCTCTTCATCAACACCTTCTGTAATCCATCGTTGTACTAATCGTCTGCGATATCTATCCAAAACGTCATCATATCGCTTAGCAAAAAGACAGCGATCTCCTTCCTCCGTCCCCGAACCTTTCCACATACTGGCTATCGATTGGATCTCTGGACGTGGTGATTGCATGAGATGACATCACTATGTTCTCAACTTGTCCTTTCTCAAAAGAAGTTCATCACTTCTCTTACCTAAGTGTGGAAAACATAGTTGTTCTCCATTAATCACCGCCTTTTGGGTTTTCAACAGGTTGAGACTCAGTGCACAGGGTAAACAGAGCCAAACGCCATTCAAGGACACACATCGGGCTGTTCAACGCTGCATGTCAGTGACACGGTCAATGGGTATTCGCTCCAGAAGTGAAAAACACATAGCCTGCACAGCAAAATCCAGACCTCCTTATGTGTCAAGTTTTACACTTTCAGAGTTAAAGGTAACGTAAGTGATATTTTTTATGTTGTAAGTTGTATTGTTAAAAGGCGAAAGCTCTATATTCTGATAGTAATCATTGCTATAGAGTTTGTTTTGTAAGAGGGGTAGGCCTACTCCACTCTTCTCTCCAACTTTTGAATAAGGTGGGTTGCCAATTTCAGCTAATCAGTAGAGTGTATCCATTTATCAGCTTGAACGTTATACTGTAGTGTTCCAGTTCCAATTTTGTCTGCTCATATCTTTGTTTTACTTATCCTCTGGCAGTATATTTGGTATACTAAATAACTGGATCAATGGGGAGACCTGTGTTACCGAACACACTATAGCAATGATTAGAGCTATTACAACACTCATACAAATAAAAATAAATATCCCTTTAAATGAGAACTCTGGATTTTACTGTGTGCTATCACCATATCAGATGTTTCTAAATATGTCTTTGAGACTTAAATGGCACAGAAATGTCTAACTGGCATGGTTATTCTTTCTCCTCTGGGGTATTTTTCAAGCTTTTATAAAAACGTACACAACTGTAAACTGCTGAAGGGACAGGATGTTTTTTTCTTCTTTTTTATTTTATACATGACTGACTTAGATTCACTCTAATCCACTTTTCTAGACAATTAGAAACTTGCTGGGTGCCAACCATAAAACGAAAACAAAACAAAACATAAATCTTAAATAGCATTACAATTATTAGAAATCAGGACAAAGTAGAAAATAACAAAGGATGCAAAAAAAAGAGAGACAAAAACGTACAAATGAGGACATGGCGTGGATTTGAATGTTTAAAACTGGGGGGGAGTTGTCTTTCTTTTCAGGGCTTATTTCACATAAACACTTATCACTATACTTCCAGTGTTTGCCATAACTCTCGGGTCTTTGTGTGACAAGTGTGTGAGGTGATGCTTGTTGACAGGGTCTTTAAGCACACGAAGAAACACAGGCATGCCTGTACAAAAGCCACATCTGTCTTATTTGATCTATATGTGTGTGCATTTGCTTCGCGCATGTGTGTGTGTGTGTGTGTGTGTGTGTGTGTGTGTGTGTGTGCGCACATGTGTGTGTGCGCGTGCGTGCGTGCGTGCGTGCGTGCGCATGTGTGTCTATCTTCCTGTGTCTGTCTGTGTGTGTCTTTTGTGTCGCAATGTGTATTGCATGCATTTATTTCCTACATGGATACCCCCCCCCCAACACACTGTAAAATCTTGAGTGCCTATTGCAACTCTGAGATGGTAGACATTGACCACCATCACAGTTACACTCTCAACTCTGAGATGGTAGACATTGACCACCATCACAGTTACACTCTCAACTCTGAGATGGTAGACATTGACCACCATCACAGTTACACTCTCAACTCTGAGATGGTAGACATTGACCACCATCACAGTTACACTCTCAACTCTGAGATGGTAGACATTGACCACCATCACAGTTACACTCTCAACGCTTAAATTCCTCAGTCCTCATTTTTGAGTGGTGCAACCACTCCTAGAACCAGCAATGTCCGTCCGTCCCTATGTTTGTCCGTATGTTTAGGGTACCAACAGGGGGCGCTGTTGCACCACTCACTTCAGACAGGTCTGGTTTGTTTTTTACACTCACAGGATTTTACAGTGCGCTTGTGTTCTTCTGTACCTAAAGTGATGTGTGCACTGTACCTGTGTGTGGAGGAGTGATCACATGCACCTGTACGGTAAACCGTTGCTGTCGGGGTGGAAACCGTTCCTCTCCAAAGCGAGGCATTCATTTACGAAAAAGCACTGAAAAGTTGCGGAGATACAAGGTTTCTGCCTGACAGCAATGAAATTACAGTGCATGCGAGCGATAGTGAGCTTGTATTTGACTGCATGTATATGTCCATGTGTGTGTGTGCTCTGTGTGTGTGCGTGCGTGTGTGTGTGTGTGTGTGTGTGTGTGACATGAGAGCATTTCTGCTGGCTTGTAACAGTTCCTAGCTGCACTTGCAGGACTTGACGATCATGTTGGAGAGCTGCTCTATTTTAGGAGTCTTGCCGATGTAATAGAGGATGGTGAGGGGCTCCAGGTCCTGGGACACGCAGCACGGTGACGCTGACGCCTCAGGGTTGATGGTGTTGTACAGGCCTAGGACCTGTACCCCAAAATAAATCGTAAAAAAACCCATGGATTAAAGCAAAATACAAATCTCAAGACTGACATTTTTTGTTCTAACCTGTGATTTGTGAAACAGTGTGAAAGGAGTGACACACACACACTATACTACTAAACTACCAGTAAGACGCCTGAGGGCGAGAAGCGACCTCGAGGTCTCGTGCACGCATCCGCCTCGTTGACGGCAGACTGCTGGGCGAGCACTGGCGCTTTGGCATGGGGGGGGTCAGATCAACATGGAGTGAATTCTGTACTGGCCATATAAGGAGCATGTCTTGAGTGTACAGGGTTTGATGAGGGCCCCTCAATATACAATTATACAATTACAACTTTAGATACTAGTTACTTTGTAGATTTTGATTATTATTACAAAACATACAGTAACCACTTATAAGCCCTATACACATTTTGGCCATTTGAAAATAGCCGATCTACAAGCTCATAATGCGTCGCGATGCGAAGCATTGTGAACTTGTAGATCTGCTGTTTTCAAACGGTAGCCTGAGAAATATGTAATAATATGTGCTATTGTCTTTACAGAGTAATATGGTATAATATTACTGTTCTGTTCTGCACCGCCCCGCTGTGGCCTTTCTTAACACACACCCTGTGGATTGTTTAACCTCCGACCCCTGACCTCTCACCTTGGAATGCTGCGTGTCAGCGCTCCACAGATACGGACAGGCTCCCGCACAGAAGTTAGCATTGTAGCCCTTGGGCTCGTGGATCCACCTCCAGCCCAGGTCCTTCTTAAAGTCAATGTAGAGGGAGCGTAAGCAGCAGTTGTCCTGGACATTCCTACAAAGAAAAAATCACACCCGTGTGAACTGAGTGGTGTAAGGTTTTATATAGCATGATCAGCTGTGGTCTGACGTAATGTCTGACGTAATGAAATAAGGTAAGGTATTATGTAGCCTGATCAGCTCTGATCTGACGTAATGAAATCACACCCGGATGTGATTTCACAACTGGCTTTTTCTGTGCAGAGAAAATGACCATGGTTGCTACGGTCATCCAGTTCACCCGGGTGTGATTTAATTACGTCAGAAATTATTTTGAACATAGCAACCATGCTCATTTTTTTCTGCACACAAAAGCCAGTTGTAGGAGTGGTTTACACCACTCAAAAAGACAAAGGAGGAGACGATGTGCTGGGTTGTATGTGGAGGAACTGGAAAGTTATCTGCGACCTTCGTGAAACCTTGCGTGACGTGACGTCACGTCACGTCACGTCACGTCACGTGGGGAGGCCCCCATATATCGTGCCTAGGCCTCGTGACATCACTATGACATCATCAGGGATATTAAGCCCATATACGGGAATGTATATGGGCTCTCCCTTTACCTGTCCCATTTAAACTCTAGACGGGCCTGTCCCAAAGTTATTTGTGCAGCCGCACCTGGCAGCCGGCGAAAACTAGTCAACAGGCTCCGGCACTACCTGGGCCCTCATCAAACCCTGTACATTCAAAACACTGCCCCCGCTGCCAACTTTAGATCTCCATATATGGAGTGGACCTGTTCTGACATTCCATATGTTGATCTGACCTCATCGCACCCTGTATACTCAAGCTCCATATATGGCCACTTGGCCAGTGCACTCGACCTCACCCTTTAGGGAGAGGTCGCTTCTCGCCCTCAGGCGTCTTACTGGTGATAATCTAGGGTTACTCTATGTTTTGGTAATGAGCAATAACATTACCGTTACAAATCTATAGGTGCCTGGGCCTGGCACCCACAGGCACCCACAGGCACGTGTTGAAACATCGCTTACCACAAATTAAGTTAAGTATCATAACAAGTAGCAAAACATACTTTAATACGTTTACATGAATTGCTTATTTCAGGAAGTAATAAGTAAGGTAATTAATCACTGATGGAAGTAGTAACAAGCAATATGTAGTATTGGGCACGTTTTGCCCAATACTGGTTAAAATAAAGTCTAGGCCTATACTGTATATCGTCCAAAACGTACTTTACAGGATTGAAACGTAGCAGATAAGCTCAAAACGCGTCACGAAGCTTGTGGTTCTACTGCTGTTGATGCTTTTGTGTGACGGTGTGGTATGATCCAAGTAGGAGTAGGGCATTAATTTATGAAATAAACTAATAAAAAAAAGAACTATACAGAGATAAGAAGTTTCTGCCAGACAGCAATGATATGTGCATACATTGGATTAAAGTTCTCTGTCACCGTGACGGATTTCCATCATTTGCATTCCACAGAGGCCATTTATGAGATCAGTGTAAAAAAGGGTCTGTTGGGGGCAGGCAGTACAGAGAGCACTAAATGACGAGATGGCCTACAGTTGACCTCAATCATCAAATGCAGCCTACCGGCGAGTCAACTGATCTACAAATCATGCTCGTTTCCCCCAGCCAAATAGTTTACAACGTATATATCACTTGTAGATTTGGCTGGCTAGTGGGGTGACGCCACGCCTCCCGGACTGAATATCAATCAACAGGCAGACAGAACCAGACAGAACAAAATAGAAATGATTGGCTATTGTGAATTATTTTCAAATAAGCCTAAGCTATATTTTATTTAGGTTGATGCAAGCTAGTTGTCAAGTAAGCTTCCACAGAAATAACTTTTATCATTGTAGCCTACTCCGTCTTCTCCCGTCATTCTGACTAAATTGAATGCAGCATGGATTTTCCGCTGTGAGGATAATTGAAGGTGATCGCCATTATGACGGCCTCCAAAAGATGAAATCATGGGAAATCTGCAAGACATTGATGTTTGAAATCGAAAATGGAGAACTAAAGGTAATGGACCCACTTATATACACTCTGCATAAGTAATATGTCCCAACTCTATACACATCCAGTAGTATGCTATACTGTAGCTAAAATGACAAACTACTGTATATGCTTCAATAATCAATTGTGTACTCTACTGTTTCACAACGGGCGGTACAGCTCCCCCAGGGGCCGTTCAGAGAACACCGGACGGTGCTGGAAGCAACAGGGGGGCACTGGGGTGATGTTGGGGGGCTTAAGGGACCTTGATATTGATATTGGATTAGGGTGAAGACGCTGGCACTAATAGCTTGAGATCCACTGAAGTAAACTAATATTTAGTATGTTTCCTACCTGTAGTGTGATCTGTACACTAGGCCTACAATTTCGTCATTTTAGGGCCAAGGTCACTTGGCCAGGGCAGGAAGGCCATCAAATAAAACAATGATATCAAGGTGATGAAAAATAAATGCATTTATTTAATATACTTGTCTGTCTTGTGTGTTTTTTCACGAAAAAATATATAAAATGTATATACAAATCAATCTGCACTAGAACTAGAGTTCACACACGTTCAGTCCTAATCATGAGTCACTGGACTCATTTTGAAGATGGGTAAGGGGGAATAATGGGGAGGTAGGAATTCAGAATCTCAACAAAAGACAGTGGTGTTTAAAAACCTTATTGACAGGAAAGAGTCAGAGGAGGAAATGCTATAATCAGTCGGGGCACTGTGGCCTCAGGGCATATCAAACTGAGGTGCTATGGCAGCCATGACTTCATATCCTCCATGAAGTTCCTACCCTGCTCTGCTGTACACACACATGCGTATAGCTGTGTTGAACACTGCCAGTCAGTTGGAGTAACGTCATTGGGTATTCTGCGTGATGACATCACAATATCATCATCACACCCCAATCCTTTACAATTATTGGTTCTGGTGGCTGATATTGTCGTTAGACAACCGCTTTGTATTTCAAGAAAGCCAATCAAGGCCTTAGACAAGAACTGATATTGTCCTTCTAATGCATGAGGGCGCTCCTTTTCTTTTTCATTTTCCAAAACAATTATAAAAAATAAATGAAAAACATATTTGAAATAACACGCATCTGGACTACCAGTGGCAAAAGTCTTTAGACCCCAAACATGTTTGAAAGTGAAATATCCCTTTACGTCTGAAGACTAGACACATACAGTACCACTTGTCTTTTTCTTGGCTTGTACTGTAACTTTAACATAGCTGGCACGGCAAAGTCAAAGTCAAGCCCTCCAGTAACAACATACACTGTTATATTAAGATTAAATAGTATTTTAATTGGTCAAACTATATTATACGTTCAAAGGAAGCTTCCGTACAAGCCTAGTGGTCTCGGATATTTCATAAGAGCCTAAATCCACAACTTCAACAAATGGTTGGCTATAATTAGAACAGTATAGAGCGTCGCAGTCCCGCCCCTTACCATGGCCCAGGAAATGATTCTCCGTTCATTTTCCTCATAGACATTTCAGAAAGTATTTATTTAAAGACGTTTACGCCGCGGACAAAGCCAACTCTTGTCGTGACAAATCATGACAACAAACTCTTTTGTTAGTTTTTCGGGCCAAACAAAGAATTAAAAGGAGAAAAAAACGGCAGGTTAGAACACTTTTTTTGTTGTTTTTCTTCTATGTAATTATTTGTTTGGTCCAAAATATTGTGTGTGTTGTCATGATTTGTCACGACTCGAGTTGGCTTCGTACAACGCTTAAAAGGTCTTTAAATAAATACTTTTTGAAATGTCTATGGGAAAATGCATTGGGATTCATTTCCTGGGCCATGGTAATGGGCGGGACTGCGACGCTCTATAGGAACATGTGTTTAGAATGAAATTGTGCTAAATGTTTAGGAAACATTTAGGGAACACTCTGGTGCTCCATTTGCATTGTCTGCCTGCCAAATGTTAATCTACATGTACATAACATGTAGATTCCAACAGTGTGTGACATGTCTTTACACTTGTAAACATCCCACTCCCCTGTTCTGACACAGGTAACATGTGGATCACTTGGAAAAAGAAAGAAACTGTTGGTTTTTCTATCCTACCAGATGTACTTAAACTTTAAGAACTACAATCATGCCAGGTGGCTGCAATGAAAGTCCTGGTAGGATGGAGCAGTGTGGGGACACAGGTTGGGTACCAAAGCTACAGGCCAGGTAAGGACCAGCTACAGGCCAGGTAAGGACCAGCTACAGGCCAGATAAGGACCAGCTACAGGCCAGGTAAGGACCAGCTACGGGCCAGGTAAGGACCAGCTACGGGCCAGGTAAGGACCAGCTACGGGCCAGGTAAGGACCAGCTACGGGCCAGGTAAGGACCAGCTACAGGCCAGGTAAGGACCAGCTACGGGCCAGGTAAGGACCAGCTACGGGCCAGGTAAGGACCAGCTACGGGCCAGGTAAGGACCAGCTACGGGCCAGGTAAGGACCAGCTACGGGCCAGGTAAGGACCAGCTACGGGCCAGGTAAGGACCAGCTACGGGCCAGTTAAGGACCAGCTAGGCAGCTACAATATCTCTGCTGTCGGGAAGAAACCACTTCATTCCAAAGAATTTTCCAATTGTTGTGACTTTATATATTGTCAAACTTGCATGAGAGGGGGGGTGGTGGAGTTAGTTGCTTTAGCAGACAGTTTGAGGGTCCAACGGAGTTAAGAGGTTTTGTCCAACGCGCTTTTTAATGCCTTTCATTGGTATATTGTTTTGCCTTTATTGATAGGGTACAGTAACTAGACAGGAAAGGGGGAGAGAGATGGGGAGCGACACGCGGCAAAGGCCGTCAGGCTCGGGAGCCGAACCCACGGCACGTCGTTTAACCAACACACAGACGTAAAGGGTGTTCAATGCAAAAAAAAATAAAACCCTCAAAAATGGAGTTACAGTTGGAGGCCATCGATATTGTCCTTTTCTTTTTGCTGAGGTTTGCGTGATCTGCGCAAAAGGACAGTTAACCCATTTTGGGCGGGAACCCCTTTTGGTGTTTTAAACATTATGTTATAATTTAGCTATTGAAAAATAGCAGATCTACAAGCTCATAGCGCGCCACCGAGTGGCGCGCTACGAGCTTGTAGGTCTGCTATTTTTGAAAAATCGTGAAAATATTTATTTCAGAAAACTGGAGGATTTAGAAGGATTTTTTTAAATTTTGAGGTCAGGCCTAAATGGGTCAAATGATAAGGGACAATATCGGTGGCACCCAACTGTATGTGTCATCCAATACCTGGAGCAGTATGCGGCGTCCAGGGCTCTCTTGGAGCGGTGGCTCTTGTGCTGTGACTGTGACTGTACCTGGAGCAGTATGCGGCGTCCAGGGCCCTCTTGGAGCGGTGGCTCTTGTGCTGTGACTGTGACTGTACCTGGAGCAGTATGCGGCGTCCAGGGCCCTCTTGGAGCGGTGGCTCTTGTGCTGTGACTGTGACTGTACCTGGAGCAGTATGCGGCGTCCAGGGCCCTCTTGGAGCGGTGGCTCTTGTGCTGTGACTGTGACTGTGACTCCAGACGGTAGGACGGCAGCAGCATGAGGAGCAGGTGGGGAGCCTGAGCGCTGTGGCGTCGCTTCTTAAACACCTTCAGGTCCCCGCCGTGGATGAAGCTGTCATCAATACCTGCAACGTTCAACACACACAATAAGCCACGTGCTAATGTTTTCTGGCAATATCATGTTCACTTTGACAGCCCTAGCTCTGATCATAAAGGGATGGTTGTTTTGTTTGTTGGTTTTGTGTTTTTTGGTAGCACAATGTGGTCCACACCAGAGTAATATAGTATGAGAGTGGCGACACTAGCGTTGACTCCCATTGTAACAATGGAATGCAGAAGTGCTCATTCTATCTCAAAGGGATAGTTCCAGCCATAGGAGCAATGTTTGGAACTATAGCCCATAGGCACCCACTTTGCGGCGAAATCAAAGCGTGCCGCTAGTACTCTCCTACTCCTACACTCTGGTCCACGCAATGCAAAAACAGTAGGGGTGTGTGAATGAGTGAATGTGAAATACATTGTGTCAACTTTTAAATGGATAGCATCAGACATATGGTACTTGCGTTGTAGAAATAATTTCAAATATTATTTTAAAAGTTGCTGCATTTTCACATTATTTCATGCTAACAACACAGTAGAAATATTATGTAGTCATAACACACGTTGTACAATGGTGTCATGCGCCGATAATAGCAGAGCTATTAGATCAGCTATGTTCAGGGAGTGAGTGTGCAGCAAAATAATTTATATATGAGGCTTAAAGATATATCATTTGCATCAATAATGACTTAATGATGCTATTTACTCAGATAAAAAACATACTGTATATATAGAGCAATTGCTTCACATTCAAGAGAGAGAAAATATGCCAGATATGCCTAAAAGATCCAGGTCCAGGCACTGGATTTTGTAGGTATAAGGCCTTTATTAAATGTGAGCTACATCCAACATTAACACCCTGAAGAAGGCACACGCTGGTGTTTTTGGATGTCTGTAGCCCACATATATTTATAGGCATTTTACCGCCAAACTCCAACTTGAGTGCCTGGATGTGGATTTTTTATCCACACCGGTGGTCTCAGAGATACCAGTAGCTCTCCTGTAATGTCTTTTTTTTCTGCTCCACATTCAATTTGTGAATTCATCAATATTTAATTAAATAACCTGCAAATCGTGCCTCCAGCTCCTCGCTCTTGTTGGGGATGATGTAGTTGTTGGAGGGTACAAACGTGCAGCACGGACAGTGCAAGCTAATCTTGAATCCACTATTTCTGTCTGTGGGAAGAAACACAGGTCAGGACTGTTAGTCCATCATCTGAAGATATGGGGGAAAGGATTTCTGTTGTCATTTGTTATCGGCAATATGCTGTCACAATCTGCATGTATATAACGATAATTACCTCTATGATTCAACCATTCGCTGACTGCCTCTGTTACGTCAAAGGACAGCCACTCCCCCTCCGTGCGCGTGCGCACCACCTTGCTGTCGATGTAGCGCTGCGTGGGGGACGTGAGGTCTTTGTGTCCCAAGATCTGCGGGCGAGAAAGCACCATGCATGCTCAGCAATCCTCCTAGTCCTGACACATCAGCTCAAAGGCAACGAGGAATACAATAGCGGGGCTGATCTCATGAGGCCGTCCCTCGGGTTCAGTTCCTCGGGTCTATAGCAGACTGCCGATCCGCTCCTCCCCTGATCGACTGGCCAGGTCTGGGAGGAGCAGCAGGAGCGGAAACAGATGCCGGACAGAGTGCTGTTATTCTGCTGTCCTTCATAAGCGCGTGTTTATGTTGGCCCATCGCGGACTAATGTGTAAAACACTACTCCTGTTGCTTTACCGAGATCTGCTGCTGCTGGGAAGTCAGACACAAACTCAGATCTGCTGCTGCTAGGGGCCTGGGAAGTCAGACACAGACTCAGATCTGCTGCTGCTAGGGGCCTGGGAAGTCAGACACAAACTCAGATCTGCTGCTGCTAGGGGCCTGGGAAGTCAGACACAAACTCAGATCTGCTGCTGCTAGGGGCCTGGGAAGTCAGACACAAACTCAGATCTGCTGCTGCTAGGGGCCTGGGAAGTCAGACACAGACTCAGATCTGCTGCTGCTAGGGGCCTGGGAAGTCAGACACAAACTCAGATCTGCTGCTGCTAGGGGCCTGGGAAGTCAGACACAAACTCAGATCTGCTGCTGCTAGGGGCCTGGGAAGTCAGACACAGACTCAGATCTGCTGCTGCTAGGGGCCTGGGAAGTCAGACACAAACTCAGATCTGCTGCTGCTAGGGGCCTGGGAAGTCAGACACAAACTCAGATCTGCTGCTGCTAGGGGCCTGGGAAGTCAGACACAAACTCAGATCTGTTGCTGCTAGGGGCCTGGGAAGTCAGACACAAACTCAGATCTGCTGCTGCTAGGAGCCTGGGAAGTCAGACACAAACTCAGATCTGCTGCTGCTAGGAGCCTGGGAAGGCAGACACAAACTCAGATCTGCTGCTGCTAGGGGCCTGGGAAGGCAGACACAAACTCAGATCTGCTGCTGCTAGGGGCCTGGGAAGGCAGACACAAACTCAGATCTGCTGCTGCTAGGGGCCTGGGAAGTCAGACACAAACTCAGATCTGCTGTTGCTAGGGGCCTGGGAAGTCAGACACAAACTCAGATCTGCTGTTGCTAGGGGCCTGGGAAGTCAGACACAAACTCAGATCTGCTGTTGCTAGGGGCCTGGGAAGTCAGACACAAACTCAGATCTGCTGTTGCTAGGGGACTGGGAAGTCAGACACAAACTCAGATCTGCTGCTGCTAGGGGCCTGGGAAGGCAGACACAAACTCAGATCTGCTGCTGCTAGGAGCCTGGGAAGTCAGACACAAACTCAGATCTGCTGCTGTTAGGGGCCTGGGAAGTCAGACACATACTCAGATCTGCTGCTGCTAGGAGCCTGGGAAGTCAGACACAAACTCAGATCTGCTGCTAGGGGCCTGGGAAGTCAGACACAAACTCGGAGAGAAAGGGAAATCTGCCTAGAGATTTTGAAAGTTTCACGCGGTTGTTTTCTCAGCCATTGTAGTAGAGGTTCAGAGTGGAGGTCTGCACTCTGACCAGCGTGGGTGCCCGGCCCTCCACACTGTTTTAAAGAGGTTCAGAGTGGAGGTCTGCACTCTGACCAGCGTGGGTGCCCGGCCCTCCACACTGTTTTAAAGAGGTTCAGAGTGGAGGTCTGCACTCTGACCAGCGTGGGTGCCCGGCCCTCCACACTGTTTTAAAGAGGTTCAGAGTGGAGGTCTGCACTCTGACCAGCGTGGGTGCCCGGCCCTCCACACTGTTTTAAAGAGGTTCAGAGTGGAGGTCTGCACTCTGACCAGCGTGGGTGCCCGGCCCTCCACACTGTTTTAAAGAGGTTCAGAGTGGAGGTCTGCACTCTGACCAGCGTGGGTGCCCAGCCCTCCACACTGTTTTAAAGAGGTTCAGAGTGGAGGTCTGCACTCTGACCAGCATGGGTGCCCGGCCCTCCACACTGTTTTAAAGAGGTTCAGAGTGGAGATCTGCACTCTGACCAGCGTGGGTGCCCGGCCCTCCACACTGTTTTAAAGAGGTTCAGAGTGGAGGTCTACACTCTGACCAGCGTGGGTGCCCGGCCCTCCACAGTGTTTTAAAGAGGTTCAGAGTGGAGGTCTGCACTCTGACCAGCGTGGGTGCCCGGCCCTCCAAACTGTTTTAAAGAGGTTCAGAGTGGAGGTCTGCACTCTGACCAGCGTGGGTGCCCGGCCCTCCACACTGTTTTAAAGAGGTTCAGAGTGGAGGTCTACACTCTGACCAGCGTGGGTGCCCGGCCCTCCACACTGTTTTAAAGAGGTTCAGAGTGGAGGTCTACACTCTGACCAGCGTGGGTGCCCGGCCCTCCACAGTGTTTTAAAGAGGTTCAGAGTGGAGGTCTGCACTCTGACCAGCGTGGGTGCCCGGCCCTCCACACTGTTTTAAAGAGGTTCAGAGTGGAGGTCTGCACTCTGACCAGCGTGGGTGCCCGGCCCTCCACACTGTTTTAAAGAGGTTCAGAGTGGAGATCTGCACTCTGACCAGCGTGGGTGCCCGGCCCTCCACACTGTTTTAAAGAGGTTCAGAGTGGAGGTCTACACTCTGACCAGTGTGGGTGCCCGGCCCTCCACACTGTTTTAAAGTCTTGTAGTAGAGGTTCAGAGTCATTGTAGTAGAGGTTCAGAGTGGAGGTCTACACTCTGACCAGTGTGGGTGCCCGGCCCTCCACACTGTTTTAAAGTCTTGTAGTAGAGGTTCAGAGTCATTGTAGTAGAGGTTCAGAGTGGAGGTCTGCACTCTGACCAGCGTGGGTGCCCGGCCTTCCACAGTGTTTTAAAGTCTTGGCAGTCGTTTCCAGTGTAAAAATAGGAGAAATCCTCGGGTTATTCATCACTGTGAAGGACTGAATTCCCCTTGCCAGCCGAAATATTTGGACATTTTTAGATGAGGTGTGAATTTTTGGGTGTGTGTATATACATGCGAAAGACCGAATGTGACGTGTGCGGTTATGGATGTGTGCGGGGCGGACGCTATCGGGCCATCTCCTCAAGAGAAACGCACCCCTTTGTACCAGCAACATCCATCCTCCCCTCGCACATTTGCAGTCACTGTGTTTGCATGAGAAAATCCCCCTGTTTGGAGCTGTGTTTAGCCCACCTGTCATCCCCTAGTCTGGATGTAAACACAGCCTGGGAACTGGCTGGTGCAGTTGGACCGGGCAGCCCCCGTGTGAGCAGGCAGCGGAGCCTGAGGGAAGGCAGAGAGGTGGGACGAGCGCGCCAGCGCGGCCCCCGCAGTCTCTGTGCCGGGAATGACTGGGCCTAAATCACTGGCCCGCATTCCTCACTGTTTCCCGCTGACAAACAGCACTGGGTTTGATCTGTGCCGCCCCACATTTTGATTGCTCTTATCAGCGAGCCTGAATTTGTGTGTCTTTGTTTTTTGCATTTATCCACGTCTAATGGTTAATCCCAGATCACCCAGGGTGAATGGACTAAGCTCGACGAACTTGTTTACAGCCAGACCCTGCTCATAGAACATTTCATGGTAGGGGTTCAATGCCTTTCTCAAGGGCACTTCAGCGGTGGTAATTTTAACGTGCCGGTCCGGGGATACGAACTGGCGACATTCCGATAACAAGACCGCTCCGCAAACCATTCGGCCACCGCTGCCACGCATGGTCCCATGTCAAATATGCAAAATATTCAGCCTATGTGGTATGAACCTGGGAACAGGTATGTGAATGTAGGTCTTAGTTAGTCAGATTCTGGTATTCCTAAAGCGCAAGGCAACAAGGCATGATAGATGGATAGAAGGCAACTCAAGGATTTGTAAATGAGTTTGAGAATCAAAGTGTTCATGTATTTACTTATACCACTGATTTATTGAGTATAAATATGGACAATTACACTCAAGAGTTAATGCTAGGATTAACATAAAGCAGTGGTTCTGTGGGATCAGAGAACCGACAATGCAGGAACAAGAACAAACAACTCAAAACTCAAACAAAGGCAGGAGATGAGGATCAAATTAACTTGACGAACAACACATGATAACAACAGCACAAGTTAGACACAGCCAGGATACTTTTACATAGACCCTGTCACTCTAACTTAAGATCCACTAAACACACACGCACGCACGCACGCACGCACGCACGCACGCACGCACGCACGCACGCACGCACGCACGCACACACACACACACACACACACACACACACACACACACACATACACACACACACACAGCCTCTGCAGCAGGCACCCAAACCAGGCTCAGCTGGTCCTCACTGGTGACTGACAGCATTCAGGGCAATGGGTACATCCAGAGAGTAGCGTCAAGAGGCATTGAGAAAGCGCCTAGACCAGGCGTCTCTTCCAGGTTTTTAAACAGCTGGTGGATGGAAATGACGCCTGTTCTAGGCGCTTTCTTGACCCCTCTTGACGCTACTGTCTGGGTAAAGACAATCAGTCTTCTGGCCACAGAGTAAAGAGGAGAGGTGATTGGCAGAGTGGAATCAGGAGCAGGACATAATGGGGCAGAGGCAAATCATGGAGTAACGGCGATGGGCTGAGGCCGTGACACCCAGGGGTCCTTGAGGGGGTACCCAGCTAAATTATTGGCATAGTTAGGAACCAAATGAGCCCTTACCAGCCTGTAATTCTTGTGTGTATACAAATGGAACCAAATGGACCCATAAGGGTCCATTTGTACTCCGTCCGTGTTGTGCTATTAGATACTAAACCGGGGGACCTTGAAATCAAAAGGTTTGAGAACCACAATGGGAATAAGCCCCCTGGGGATTTTTGTGTCCGCCAGGCTCACGAGGCGTGGCCGAGAAAATATATTCCCTTGGATTAATTGGATCATCACGGAACTCCCCAAATAAGCCATTTCCACCTGACAGGTTGTCCGCCATGTTGCGTTTTCTTTGCAAAACACACTTTTTGCTTCTACTCCTACCAATTTTGTCCAAACTTCACCCAAATTGGTACACTTTATCTCTGTCTCTAGTCATGTGACCAAGATATATCTATCAGATGTTTTGGATTCTATTCCGAATGACTACGATTGGCTTTCAAAGTTTGATGGATGGACCTGTTTTGCACAAAGTTTGATGGATGGAACTGTTTTGCACGACATGCTACAAGCACAGCTGGACCGAACGGCAGGAGACTTGCACGCACATTCCCAGTAGTCTAAGAATTGTAAGAAAGTATCTCCCAGTTATTTTCCAAATCGGCCAGTTATAGCGCCACCATGACACAGATTTCTAGGAAACACATTTTCTGCTACAACTCCTATATTGTCTAAACCTACGCAAATCATACATTATCTCTGTAGTCAGGTGATCAAGACGTATCTGTCACATTTCTCAGTGGGGGTTTTGCACAAAATGCTACACATGAATGCATCGCCCGATTGCTGGGGCACACACCTTCCAACTAAGCCAAGGAAGAACCTCCATCCCAAATGTTTCACATCTTCTCATGGTGGCGCTATAACAGCCCACTGTCTTTGCCTATAACTCTTGACTCAACTTATATGCGTTTATTTCAAAACACACCATTGGCTACTACACCAATAAACAAAGACAAATCAAGACATACTGTATACACATTCGATTTTTCAGATCCCATTCCAAGTGAATATGGCAACCTGGTGGTAGGCAACTTCGACTGTAGCAAAAATCTAAACACTAAAATGAACCACATGTAGCTGGTTGAACTCAATGCGCTGCTACAGCAGTGTTGAAATCATTACTCACATGTTATACTTAAGTAAAAGTATCAATACGGCAATGTAGAAATACTGTTAGAAGTAAAAGTCCCAGAAGTACCAAAAGTACAAAGTAGTCTAATGTATTGTAGTGCATGTAGTGTATTTTAAAATGTATGAAAATCTATGGAAATAACCGATCTACAAGCTCACAATGCGTCACATTGTGAGCTTGTTGATCTGCTATTTTCAAATGATCGGAGCTTGTTGATCGGCTGAAATGGTTAATGTGTGTTTTGTAATAACAATCAAAAAAGTAAGTAAAGTCAGTAAAGTAAAGTACAAATACCTCAAAATTGTACTACTTAAGTAAATGTACTAAATGTTGCTTTCCACCACTGCTGCTCAGCCACACCCACATGTCAACTGGTGTATACCTGGTATACCTGCAGCTCAATGCGCTGCTCAGCCACAATGAACCACATGTTAACTGGTGTATACCTGGTATACCTGCAGCTCAATGCGCTGCTCAGCCACAATGAACCACATGTTAACTGGTGTATACCTGGTATACCTGCAGCTCAATGCGCTGCTCAGCCACAATGAACCACATGTTAACTGGTGTATACCTGGTATACCTGCAGCTCAATGTGCTGCTCAGACACAATGAACCACATGTTAACTGGTGTATACCTGGTATACCTGCAGCTCAATGCGCTGCTCAGCCACAATGAACCACATGTTAACTGGTGTATACCTGGTATACCTGCAGCTCAATGCGCTGCTCAGCCACAATGAACCACATGTTAACTGGTGTATACCTGGTATACCTGCAGCTCAATGCGCTGCTCAGCCACAATGAACCACATGTTAACTGGTGTATACCTGGTATACCTGCAGCTCAATGCGCTGCTCAGACACAATGAACCACATGTTAACTGGTGTATACCTGGTATACCTGCAGCTCAATGTGCTGCTCAGCCACAATGAACCACATGTTAACTGGTGTATACCTGGTATACCTGCAGCTCAATGCACTGCTCAGCCACAATGAACCACATGTTAACTGGTGTATACCTGGTATACCTGCAGCTCAATGTGCTGCTCAGACACAATGAACCACATGTTAACTGGTGTATACCTGGTATACCTGCAGCTCAATGTGCTGCTCAGACACAATGAACCACATGTTAACTGGTGTATACCTGGTATACCTGCAGCTCAATGTGCTGCTCAGACACAATGAACCACATGTTAACTGGTGTATACCTGGTATACCTGCAGCTCAATGTGCTGCTCAGACACAATGAACCACATGTCAACTGGTGTATACCTGGTATACCTGCAGCTCAATGCGCTGCTCAGCCACAATGAACCACATGTTAACTGGTGTATACCTGGTATACCTGCAGCTCAATGCGCTGCTCAGCCACAATGAACCACATGTTAACTGGTGTATACCTGGTATACCAGCAGCTCAATGTGCTGCTCAGACACAATGAACCACATGTTAACTGGTGTATACCTGGTATACCTGCAGCTCAATGCGCTGCTCAGCCACAATGAACCACATGTTAACTGGTGTATACCTGGTATACCTGCAGCTCAATGCGCTGCTCAGACACAATGAACCACATGTTAACTGGTGTATACCTGGTATACCAGCAGCTCAATGTGCTGCTCAGACACAATGAACCACATGTTAACTGGTGTATACCTGGTATACCAGCAGCTCAATGCGCTGCTCAGCCACAATGAACCACATGTTAACTGGTGTATACCTGGTATACCTGCAGCTCAATGGGCTGCTCAGACACAATCAGAGCCATTAAAATACGACAGAGTTACGACAACTCTGTTCACTTCATGGGGCCAGTCCAATGGCGGCTCTTCTACATAGACTTCTATTGGCAAAGTGCTAGGCGAAGAGTGACAAGTCCTGGACCGGAAGTTGGCAGAATGCACCTGGACTCAGGCAAGGAAGCTCTGAGAAGGAACAGAAGTGGGCACGTGACTGGGCTGCGCCATGACACTTTCATGGACACTTTCATGGGAGCCAAACTCACACCGGAAGTGCAATGAATACATGGCAGTGAATGGAGCCGGCTGGACCAGCTCATAACAAATATTATTTATGAACAATTGAGACCTTTGTCATAGAATCGGTTCAGGAATATAAAAGAAGACATATCACAGGTTGGTTTCTAATCACTTACTTTTCGATGTGCACAGTATATAATTTTATCTGAGGATCTAAACAGCAGCAGGTATTGTTTCTGGCTCCGAAGTATCGTGAGATTTGGCTGCCAGACAGGAAACGGTGGGAAGTCTCGCGATACTTGGTACGTTCAGAAAGGTACTTTGTGCTCTTTAGATACCATACCTCTATAAAAATTACACAGTGTACACATCGAAAAGCAACACAGCAGACAATAATGTGTTACATGTCTTCAGTTATTTTCCAGAAGTTATTACTTTACAAAAGGTCTCAGTCATTCATAAATAATGTTTGTTCATGAGCTGGTCACTGAGCTCTCATTGACTCCAGTGCATTCTGCCAAACTTCCGGGTAGTTTGGCTCCCATGAAAGTGTCCATGAAAGTGTCATGGTGCAGCCCAGTCACGTGACCACTTCTCTTCCTTCTCAAAGCTTCCTTGGACTCAGGCAACAGCCCAGCTTTAATGATCTTAAATTCCTTTATTTTAGATTGTTTTTTAGTAATAGTACAAAATAAACATTACAGAGACTTTAGTTGTTGTCACTGTGCGATACTTTAAAACAGTTGTCATGTTGACCACGTGCCTAAAATTGCTGATATTTGCGCCGCCCTCGTTGGAAACAATGCATTTCAAACTCCAGCTTGTCACACTCCAGGGCTGCAT
>NC_136811.1:41994696-41997196 GCF_951216825.1 Electrona antarctica
GAACACATTCAGGGTCAATGAAAACATTTGCTGTGAGCTTATTAAGCTATAATCCCACATTATTATGATTTCAAAACTGCACCTTGACTGTTTTTGCAGATGTTTTGGCATGAACAGTCCCACACATATACGTATCTTGTAGAAATCGTAGCAGCGTCTCACACACACACACACACACACACACACACACACACACACACACACACACACACACGGACACGGTGATATTATTGGGTGTTTTATGCAATATAAAAACATTTCAGTTACCGTGGAGACCTTTGCGGTGTAACATGTGGCTTCAATAAAAATGTGACATTAAGCAGTATTTATTTTATGAGCAGATATTCTTTTTTTTCTCTCTTCTTCACAGGAATGGTGCACGACCATTTCTGTTTGTGCAAATTCCCAACAAGTCAGATTTATTACTCAGGTTAAAATTTACCGGATGCAACTGTTTGCTACCTAAGGATCACATTTTGCCATTCAAGAATGGAAAGAGGAATCAAATATGGGTTTTCAGAGTTTAAAACACTGGGACTGACTGAAGGGAAAACTGTCTGACCTACTTTTGAGTATTTCTCACTTCTGTAAGACATGCTCTCGGATTCTCCGCTGGATGTGGATGGACACTATGTGCTCTCTCTCACAGAAAGATATACTATTCTTCAAATTCTTCAAATAATTGAAAAAACATTATGATTTTATAGATAATATAAAATTTGTATTAAAGGAGCATTCAGTGATTTGGGTGATTTGGAAAAAAACCCGGTCCACCCGGTAACAAGATGTGCACATGCACACGCTCTACAGTGGGGGGAAGTACAACAGACCAACAGCACGCGCACCAATGCCAGCCCCACTCGATCATGATTGGAGGAAGGCCCCTCTCATCCTGATGAAGGCTCCGGATCCGGATGAAGGCGGATGAAGGCTTTGCCACCCAAAGCCCAAACCGAAACTAGGGTTTTTTGACCCCAGGGGCTCACTGGGGACAGGGAGGAACTCCTTATATGGTCAGCACACTTTATAGTAGGGAGGATTATCCAAAAAATAAGAAAGAATAAGTGATATTTGAATTAAGTGAAATCACTGAATATGTCTTTAAAGATGTATGTAAAAAAAAATCATTGTATTTTTGGCTTTAACATCTTGAAAAGGTGTTTTCATTGTGATACCGATAAATAGGAACTACGTATGCTACGCTAGTGGCATTGATCCATTGAACTACGTATGCTACGCTAGTGGCATTGATCCATTGAACTACGTATGCTACGCTAGTGGCATTGATCCGAGCCGGAACATAATCAATTCATTTCTGAGAATGCACGCAGCCAACCCATCTGACCAGTCTTGTGTTGAGAAGTGGTCAGATGGGTGGGCCGCGACCGCTTTCGAGATTTTCAAGTGAGCTCTCACCCAGAAAAGGTTGAGAACCACTTCTCTAGACTATAGGGTAGCTGTGGATCAATACATAAGAGAAATAAAGAGATTGTACACAGCACAGACGCGGAGATACAAAGAAAGATCACACCCGTGTGAACTGAGTGGTGTAAGGTCTTATATAGGACTGATCAGCTGTGGTCTGACGTAATGTCTGACGTAATGAAATCACACCCGTGTGAACTGGGTGACAATAGCAACCATGCTCATTTTTTGATACGAACAGACAGACAGACACGTAAACTAACAAAGCCAGTTGTAGGAGTGGTTTACACCACTCAAAAATGTACACTCAGTGGCAAAGATGACAGAAGAGAGAGATGATGATGACATACTGATTAGGATTTGTGGAGGAGAAGGTGTTAACGATTCATTCCCTCTGCAGTGGAGAGAGTGGATCAACAGCGCTTGTTGTAACGTTACCCGGCGAAAGACACATCAACGGGATTTATGCACAGGGAATCCAAGTTCAGAGAGGAAGAGGAGGACGGCGACAAAGTGGAGGGAAGGGGAATGTTAGGACGACAGCATGAAAGATAGGAGGGCTGGGTGGGAACAGTCACACAGCAGGCAGGAAGAAACCGGCCAGCGGACAGCGAGAGATGGACAGAGGGAGGGTGAGAGAGAGAGAGAGAGGCTGATTTATACACACGACAAAAACAACATAGCCTATTATATTCAACTGGAGAAAGTGCTGTTCGTTCGCCATATGCTGTAAAAAAGAACCTTCAAGTGCCAATCGAGTTTAACCGTGTGTGTGTGTGTGTGGAGTGTGTAACACTGTTAAAATTGACACTCAGGACACGGTCGTTTCGACCACGTATAAATCAGCCCTTTCAGGCAGAAAAAATAGAAAAGGCAAAGAGAATAAGACAGGAGAGGAGAAAAAGGAAAGGAGCGAGGGAAAGTGAGACGGAAGAGAAGTGAGAGAGGGAGAGAGGGAGGGAGAGAGGGAGGGAGGGAGGGAGGGAGAGAGAGAGAGAGAGCTCCTGCCTGTCTATTTCCCTGCAGACGTCCTCCGCCCAGCCGCTCACCTGCCAATAGCAAATTGAAAACAACT